>NW_026530535.1:2234792-2554048 GCF_024509145.1 Vidua macroura | reverse complement strand
GGAACACATTTTACTTCAAAAATTATTAAGCAATTGGCAGATACCTTAGGTATCAGATAGGATTATCACACCCCGTGGCACCCTCAGAGTTCTGGGCAAGTGGAAAGGATGAATCAAACATTAAAGGCCCAACTAACCAAACTAATGTTAGAAACAAAAATGTCATGGATAAAATGTCTCCCATTGGCCTTATTAAACATAAGAACTATGCCTCATTCCGAAACGGGGCTTTCACCTTTTGAAATGTTATATGGGATGCCTTATACTCATGGTATGCCTGTAGGGCATCTGAAATTAGAGGATGGGCAAATACAACCATACCTGATAACATTAAATAAGAATCTCGAGGAATTGTGAAAGCAGGGTGTAATCATGCAGCACAGCCCCCTTGGCTTCTCGATACATAAGATACAGCCTGGGGACAGGGTTCTCATAAAAACATGAAGGAAGTTCCACTATCGTCTCATTGGGAGGGACCCTATATCGTCCTTTTAACTACAGACACTGCTATACGCACTGCAGAGAAGGGGTGGACACACGCGTCAAGGGTGAAGAAAATTTACCTTCAGGACCGAGCCCCGGAGTGGAAAGTCACCTCCTCCCCTGGAGATTTGAAGATAATTTTGTGCCGGCCTAGTAAATGACCGAGAGTAACTTGGTCAGATGTTCTGTACCAGATTGTAACTGTTACCCTTTTGCATATTTCATTTGCGAATACTGTTATAAGAAGTGGGTTGTTCACTGTCGGAGAGGATTAAGACCTAGTGGGCTGTGTGCAAAGTGCTTTAAACAAGAACAAAACCTGACTAGCCATTTTCTGATATTAGCCACCAGGCTGAGACTGACTCAGTTGGATTCAATAATTTGGTTTCGTCTATATCAGAACGGATTGAGGGGGAAATTACAAACAAAAGCTAAAATCATTACTGTTGAGTGCCATAGGTTGAACAAGGTACCCTGCAGTGCAGATCCTGTTGAATTACGCTGGTGGGGCACCTTTTAGTGAAGGCATGCAGCTCGGTCTTGGTACGAAACCACTGACGAAGATTCCTGCTGCCAAGAAGATGGTCTACCCCGCCGCTGGAGGCACCCCAGTGGGTGCAGGGAACGGCAGAGGAATCCCAGCAGTGGGAGTAATCCTGATGAGCCTGAGTCTAGCCACGTGCCTCAGTAACCTTCCTAACGCTGAAACAGGGGAATGCGGTGGCAAGTACCCAGGAGGTCCAGTGCCCCTGACCCCATGGAACAGCAGTAAGGGTAAGCCTAATAAACCTTGTTCTAAAATTAACACTCAACAGGGGGCATATAAATTCAAGGAAAAATTAAAATACCTCAAAAATGGACAGTCAGCACATAAATTGCACCGAAAGAGCCCAGGAGAAATTTCCATCCCAGCCTGTAGCAAATGTAATCGTACTGTACGGATTGCTGGGAAGCAAGAGTCAGTTTTTGTCGCTTACTCTCAAGGTAATTCACTGTGCTATAACCCCGATGAACTAGGTATGTGTGTGATGGGGGGAAAAACCTACTGGGTGGGAAATAACCTGAAGTATGAAAATAGGATACCTCTAAAAACTGAGCCAATTATCCTGGACCTTTTAGAGGACCAGGACAACAGGGTTTGTTTACAGTATGACAAGATATTCTGCTTCACAAAGAACAAAGAGGGAATGGACCCAGAAAATAGGATGAAACAGGTAATGCAAGAGGTAAAAAGACAGGAGGCTGAAATGAGAAAAAAGAGGGTGGAACAGGAAAGATTGAAAACTCTAAGTGAGCAATATGACCAATTGGAAAAACAATACACAAAATGGGGATTACCTGCTTCAGATCAGAATCTATTTGTGGATCTGATGCAGGAAATTGCCACGGAACTAGAGTTGTCAAATTGCTGGATCTGTGGGGGGCTAAAATCTGCTGAGAAATAGCCTTAGAAGGGCGAGGGTTTGACTCTTGAACAACTACTGAAGTGGAAGGCCGACTGGACCCCCAAAATAATTCAAAGACCAGAGGGGTGGGTGTTGGATAAACGGGTAATTGGAACTTTCTGTCTCAGCAGAGAAGGTAGAGAATACTCAGAAGTTGTAGGCTACACTCCCTGCATATCCACTTTAACCATTAACTCTACCAGCAAAATTAAGACCTGGCAGCCAGAAAACCCTACTGGGTATTGGAGCCAGGAGAAAAAGGATAAGTGCGAATGGAGTGATAAAATCAGGCTTTGCTGGAACAAAAGCCCTGGAGCCAACCCATACCAGTCAATCAGCGAGTTAAGTAAGTACTGGGATGAACTGGAGAACATAAGGAATAGATGGAAAGCACCAAATGGGTTGTACTGGATCTGTGGGAAAAAGGCCTACAGCGAGTTACCTCAACGCTAGAAGGGATCCTGCATGGTAGGACTAATCAGACCTGTTTTCTTCACTTTACCCAGGTCAGAAAGCAACTCACTGGGGGCCCCCTTGTATGAATCTCTACATCGGGAGAGGAGAAGCTTAAAGGAAAAATTCCCTCTCATTGGTAGGGGACAAACTTGGGGGGAAGACGAATGGCCGGCTGAAAGAATTATTGAATACTATGGTCCAGCAACGTGGGCACAGGATGGGTCATGGGGATATAGGACCCCCATCTATTTGCTGAACCGCTTAATAAGACTGCAGGCTGTGGTAGAGATCGTATCCAATCACACCTCAGATGCCCTCGAATTATTATCCAAGCAACACTCTCAGATGAGGGCCTTTGTATACCAAAACAGGAGAGCCCTCGATTACTTACTAGCCGAGGAAGGGGGTGTCTGTGGGAAATTTAACGAATCTCAGTGTTGTGTGGAGATAGACGATTACGGGGAGACTATTAGAGACCTGGCCACAGAGATTAAACGAGTAGCCCACATCCCGGTACAAAAGTGGAACTCCCTGCTCCAGTCATCGTGGTGAGACCATTTGTTCGACGGGGCCTGGTAGAAAAAGGTAATTTTCTTGGAAAAAGGTTATTTTCTTCATTTCATGCTCGGTGGCAGGGGTCATATTCCTACCCTGTCTCATCCCCTGTTTCATAAGGCTCATACACTCAGTAGTACAGGGGATGCAGATGGCAGCATTACCCACAGATCCAGAATCCGCTCTAGGAAAAATGAACCAGGTATCAAAACTGATGACACTAGAAGAAGAGACACCACATAGCAGGGCAGCTGAAGCCCTAGCCAGATTTGAAAAACAAATAAAGGGAAGAGAACAGATACACAAATACTACCACGAAATTCCGGGAGAGGACTTGAACATGGGGAAGAAGGAAAGAATATATATATCAAACTCGTTGTAGGCTCTGTAACCGTAAGATAAAATAAAAACTATAGAAACTAGTAGAAATAATAAGTAGGGCGCGAATTAATGGGTTAATATAAAAGGTGGGGGATTGTTATATGTAACAGGTATAATTCGCGCCATTTTTTTGCATGATATATAATATTAAATAATTGTTAGAATGTACCCTTTTGCATTAGAAGCCCCCCCTTCTCAGGCAAAACCAGGTGTGTGTTGAAACCCGATTTACAAGCAAAGGGATGTGGCTCGCCAGGAGATGGGCCTTATCTGAGGCGATATGGAGACACCCAGGCTGATCATCGCGTGAACGACCGAGATGGACATCAGGAACATCCCCCCGGGCCGAGACATGTGAATACCGTGTTCCCGTAAATTTCATCAAGGGTTTCAACGACACCGGACATCGAATTGTTCTGCCTTGTCGCCGAGAAGGAAATCTCATCAACTTATGGGACTTTGAATGAAACAAAGGACTGAATGCCGAAATCCTGGCTTCAGGCAAAATTTTCCCTATAAAGATTGCTTGTACCAGGATGGTGGTGTGGGAGCATAGGGGGAAACCTCTGCTGAGGCTGATCTCTGTGTCTCGCACCCAGTGCCGATCCCAGGCTCGGCACTGTCCTTTTCCTTGTGGCTGGCTAAGTTAGATCTCTATTGCTAAAATATTTTTTTTTATTTTTTTTAATTCGGCTGGATCATTGTTCATTTATAACAATTATCACTCATATCACATAAGTGCATAAGAGAATGTGTCGTAATAGAGTGAGCATCTTCACAATAATTAACCCTGGACACAGCCACATGTTACAAAAGAACTTGAAAAGAAAGGAATCTTCCTCACAACCATTTCTCAAAAATCTACAGGTAACATCAGCAATTAAAAAGATAAAATTAAATTATTTTTGATTAATTATTTTTAACACATTTTTATATCCCAGAATTTTCAGAGCATGGTACAGCATTACAGAGAGACTAATCTCAGCTATATATAGAACTTACAAAACCTAAAACAATTATACTGACTGGCTTAAAAAGTGGTTTATTTTGGTTGACCTGAAGCATTTTAATAGACTCACAATTAACAAGGGTGCCTGCACCAGTCAGTTTAAAAAAAAAAAAAAAATCAAACTTATGTCAAAGCTTATGCAACAGTTCCCAAGTAGTGCTAAGAAAACAGTAAGTGAAAGATAATGAATACTGTACCAGTATGAGTATACTCAAAATGACAAAACCTAGCTATGTATAATGGAAATTACTTACAAGAACACTTTAATGTTTCAAACCAGCTACAGTCACAATGAAAACAAGTTTCATTTCATGCAAGGATCAATAATCCAAATCCAGATTTTACGTTTTTCCCCCATGTATAACTATCCAATTAAAATATAAATATTTGCACAGAAATTACTGACAAATTATGTTTCTAAAACAGACTGGAAAGTGTAGTTTCTCTAGTTGACTGCTGTTCAGACTGTACCTTCTGTCATGCAGATAGAACTGAGTTGTCAGTACAGAAGTAAAAAGTTCCGAGACGCAGTTTTGCTTTGACATGAAAGAACTGTGTAAGTTGTTACAGTTAATGCCGTTCCCCCAAACAACTGCATTGTATGGGAGACAACGAAGAGAGATCAGACTGCAGTAGAAGCCCCATCTATGCACCAGTGGCTGCAAGTGTTAAGACCCCCTAGCGAATGCTGTCCTCCTCGTAGCTACACATCTCTTGGACCAGCAAACCCTTTCCCCCATCGTTTCTCCCTAATGGGCCCCTGAGCACTGCGCCGGGCAGGGCGCTTCCCCCACGGCCCAGCCTGGCCGAGGAGAGGCTAAGCGCGGCAGGCGAAGGAGGCAGAGAAGGCCGCGGAGAGAACAGCAACCCCCATCCCTCCACCGCACTCCCCGCGGCAAGGCCCAAACCCAGTCCCCAAGGTGACGTAAGAGTCGAAGTTGCTCCTGCAAAAAGTACGCCGGCTGCTCTGCACTGCGCTGAACCGCAGCGTGCCCTTCCTGTCCGATTCGCGACACGGAGGAACCGGCTCGCGGCACTTCCCTACCCAGAAGCTCTCCACGAAGTACGCCATCATCACCCCGCCACCACAGCCCTGAGCGAGCCCAGCCTCAGCCGCCAAGACGCAACAGACAAACAGGAGCCGCCACGGCGCACCAACCTTCCTGTTACGATGGAACTGCCTCCTTCCACACAGCTTCGCAACCCCAAGTCCCGCGCATGTGCTCAGCTGCCGTCAGGCGCCGTGGCTCCTGCGCAGGCGTGTCACATTCCCCTGGGTGAAGGAACGGCTACCGCATACCCAGAGCATTGGCCCTACTGAGACATTAATTTTGAAGAATTCAGAATTTTAGGAAAGTTAAGATGATAGTTAAATTAGATGTTGCTGAGTTAGCGGAAGTAGATAAATAGGATTTGTTAACAGGTAACAGTAGCCGGATCTATTAACTCATTGCTTGTCAACTTTATGTTTGGGTAGCTGTGCTTATCATGAGAAACAGAATGTGATAAACAGATTTCAGGGACACAAAAACAGTTGCAGACTTCCTATACTTGAGGAATCCATTGAACACAGGAAAACCACAAGGACTCATTTGTCATGTATGCATGGGAAAGGTAGAAAGGTCAGAACGAGGAAGACTTATTTTACTACTTCTTTTGGAGACCCCTCCCCAAAATGGACCCCCGACTCATTTCAGGGAACAAAACTACGCATGCTTAATAGCCTTTTTGCCAATTAGCATACGAAGCAGAGCAGAGGAAGTGACAGGGATATGAATATGCATTCATATTTTGTGTATTCAAGACTTCTGTAAATAAAAAGGCTTTGTAATACCTGTGATCTTTGCAGTCCGCATTAGGGAATTATCCCATGTACTGCCCGGCCGTTGTAATAAAACATACACTTTCTAACTTTAAACTGTTAGAGAGTTTTTGTCCGTCTCAGTTGGATATCAATATTAGATCGATATTCATATTTTAGTAAATCACTACTGCAGTTTAGAAGTATGAAACTCTGATCTCTATAGAAGTATGAATATACTTGCATAAGGCACACTGAAATCTTGAGTTAAAATCCCTCTAAAATATTCAATTACCACTAAGGAGTGACTTGACCAACAGAGACCCTCAAAAGACCCCCTACTCTAATGCAAATAAGCTCTGAAAAGTGATTTAAATATGCAAATGAATTTGCAAGCATGTTTAGCATATATGTATGAGTTTCAGAAAATGTAATGAATATGCATTAGTTACATAGATATAAACTAGTCTGTTAGATGGCTGTGGTATGTGTGATAGGAGGGGAGATCCCCTGCATGTCTGGTGCCAAAGTAAAGGAATGACACTTTCTAATACTGAAATTAGAGTGTTAGAGAGTTTTATTCCCAACTTTCAGTTACAATATGATAAGATCTTTCAAGGCATTTGATGACTACTAGGCACTTTATTAACAAAATGTAGCTTACCCTCTCTAGTACCTACTCTTACAGTATTTTACAGTTTCAGTGACAGGCTCCTAAAAAGTATACACTTCATCTAAAGTCAGAGTCTGAAGAAACTGTTTACTTCAAACCTTTATCTGCTTCAATGATAGTTCAGTTTTCCAGACTCTTCTTTCGCTTGATGTGGATTATTAGCCAATTTGGATCATATTGATTGCTGGAATACAGATCCATTGAATTGCTGTCTGCGGCCAGTCTGTACCTGGGCTGCTGCTTTTCAGTAAGAATATCTTTAGATATTCTTCATAAGAGAGTCAGCACTACTGGTCTCTTTCTGAGACACCAAAGACTTCCTTATTCTACCTTAAGAAGATAATTCAATGTTCAAGACAAGACAGCAGTAGTTTTTCATTATTAACTGAAAATAGTGGTCCAGATCTAAGTAATGATGTAAGGGGCTGCAGCTCACAGTCCTAGGCACACCAGTGGTTAACTGTTTTATCAAAATTTTATTTATGATTTTGTCAGCACAAAGCTTTATCCAAGATAAAAAAAAAAGTAAGAATCTCATATTCTATGTTGGGTTCCCCCTCAAGGGAAATTCTATCAGTTCTGGTTTGAGAATCTCCCCTAGCTCCCATCTTAACACTGATGTCCTTTGCCCTTTGTGCTGCAAGATACTAGGTAAGGCATATAGAAGAACATTAAAGTCATCCCGAAGAATCTGATGAATCCACAACTTATGTCAAATTTATGTTACTTAAAAACTTCCATGAAAGTCAAGTGGTTAGGAAAAATGGAGTTCAAAAGTTTACAGGACTATACAAATTCATCAGGCAAAAAAATATTAGGGTAAACTTAAGACAGCCAAATCAGTATTACTGATATAAGTCAGTATGACTCATTCTACATTATGAAATTTCAACTATCTTTACCAAAGATATGTTCATGAAAGATGAACAATATCATTTTTAATTGGTATAACAATCACTGGTAACTGGCTATACCTTTAGTACACCACTTCCTGTAGCTCCATGGTAACTTTAGGAGTTCCTTTCTTTCTAGGAACATTCTCCCAAAGTTTTGGTATATGCAAAGTTTGCTAAGTTGCCAATGCCAAAACAGAAAAAACTTCCAGACTCCTTTCATAGTTAAAACTTCTTTAAAAGTCTCAAGACCTAGATCTGGATCTCTCTCTTTTGATAATAGGAGTAAGCATGTGTATTTTAAACAATAACAACATGCTATAGGACTACATTAAAAAAAAAAAGTACATTATGTATCTGTTTGTTTGACATAAGTAAGCAGCCTGCATTATAATTATCTTAGCCTTATGGAAGACATTACTATAGTACTTTTTGCAGTCTGTCTTGCTATCTGTAAAGATATACAACAGGGCAAACAATGAGACAAAAGCTGCATGATCAGAGCTGAAGCTTTGGGATTCTTTTCCCAAATACCTTTTACATGGACAAATACTATGCGATGAAGGAAGGAGAATCAGATTCACTTCTACATTTCAGAGAGAAGTCCACATCTTCCACATTTTCAAAGGTATATAGCAATCCTTTATCTACTGCTACATCAAGATGTGCAGCAACTACTCCAGTGCTGCAACAATCTATCATCACACAGGTATCAAACCCATTCTTGGGTTTTCAACAACAGCTTTCCACAAAAATCAGAATGAAATGCAAAATCTTAGCCTTGAACTTAAAGGCATCCTGCAGCATATATTCAGTTACCTAGAAAACTATTTTGATAAAGGATGAAGATTGGGCTCAGTAGTTATATTAAGCCACACTGGAATTACCCTCAAAAAATTAATTTCTTCAGGAGCAAACTTTCTCTTGAAATCCATATACAATTATATAATCAAAGAATATCCTGAGTTGGAAGGGACCCATCAGGATCAAGTCCATGTCCTGGTCCTGCACAGGACACCCCAAGAATCATACCATGTGCCTGAGAACATTGTCCAAACACTTCTTGAACTCTGGCAGGCTTGGTGATGTGACCACTTCCCTGGGGAGCCCAACCACCCTCTAGGTGAAGAACCTTTCCCAAATATCCAACCTAAACCTCCCCTGACACAGCTTCATGCCATTCCCTCGGGTTCTGTCACTGGTCACTAGAGAGAAGAGATCAGTGCCTGCCCCTCCTCTTCCCCTCATGAGGAAGCTGTAGACTGCAATGAGGTCTGACCTCAGTCTCCTCCAGGCTGAACAAGCCAAGTTACCTCAGCCACTCCTCGTATGGCTTCCCCTCTAGACCCTTTACCATCTTTGTTGCCATCCTTTGGACTCTCTCTAATAGCTTTATATCTTTCTTATATTGTGGTGACCAAAACTGCACACAGGACTAGAGGTGAGGCTGCACCAGTGCAGAGCAGAGCAGAACAATCCCCTCCCTTGCCTGGCTGGCAATGCTGTGCCTGATGCATCCCAGGATACAGTTGTCCCTCCTGGCTGCCAGGGTACTGCTGACTCAAATCCAACTACCCATCAACCAGGATCCCCAGGTCCCTTTCCACGGTGTTGCTTTCCAGCATCTCATTCCCCAGTCTGTACATGTAGGGTTCCCCCATCCCAGGTGCAGAATGTGGCACTTTTCTTTGTTGAACTTCATACAGTTGGTGATTGCCCAGCCCTCTCATTTAATAATGAGTTCTACCAGCAACAAAGAGCTGCTCTTAAATTTTGCCTCCCTATATTCTGTATGCTGATCTTGTCATCTGTCTCTAAAGTAGCACATACTGAAAAATCCTTACTAAGGACAATCCTATTATGCACACTATTCCTTTTGTGATTGGGCTGGTTAAGAAAGTCCTAGATTACTGATTGCCTTACTTTAAGTGCTGCTGGATATAAGAAGAGTGATATGACATAAATATATTTAATATAAAGAGAGAGCACAACTTTTTACATAGGCAGATATAGTGAAAAGACAAGGAGGAATGGTTTTAAACTAAAAGAAGAGAGATTTAGATTAGAAGTTAAGAAGAAATTAATTACTCAGAGGGTAGTGTGCCACTGGAACAGGTTGCCCAGAGATGTGGATGCCCTATCCCTGGAAGGGTTCAAGACCAGGTTGGATGGGGCTTGGAGCAACCTGGGATAGTGGAAGGTGTTCCTGCCCATGGTGGGGGGTTGGAACTAGATGATCTTTAAGGTCCCTTCTAACACAAGTAATTCTGATTCTATGATAACATTCTTTTCATTTAAGATGCTAGTACTTACTCTACTCATCTTGTTTGTATATAGAAGTAGTAATTAAGCTCAGACTCAGGCCTGAGTCAATAGTCACATGTTTTGTTCAAATTCCCCCTTGACAGCAGCATGCTCTAACACAAGTACCCCATGACAGAATGGGAGTGGAGAGGGCTATTTGAATGAAGACAAAACAAAAACTACACCCTGCCTTCCCAGTCACTGGTTTACTCATGTCTTATAGCCAACAGGAACTGATCTCTTTTCTAATCAACTCGGTCTCTACACACTTACTGTGCTGTCAGCATCTATTCCATGGTCTTCTCTTTCTGGAGGCAGAAATCAAAGTCCTTATTTAAGCAGACTTTCAGTCAAATATGCAGCAACTAATTTCTACTATACATTTTATTATGAATTTACTCAGTAGTTATATCATGATAATGTATTTTATTGAATTTGTTACAATACAGAAGGTCCCTGTGCTAGACATGTAGTTGTCTAGATTGTTTATGTTATTGACCACCTGGAAGCAAATATAAACAATCAAATCAACATGGGTAAATTTTGTACAGGGAGCTACTACTGTTAGTTTCATACTTTCATTTTAGAGACTTCTGTATCAGGAAGTTAAATAAGTTTAAGAACAGACCTTTAAACAGTTTGCATTATCACCCCATAAAAGCTAGATAAAATTAGAATAAGACCATTGCAAGATTTGGTTCAAGGTCTTGAATAATTTTCATTTAGTTTTAGCTTATTCCAATTTTTACTTAACTATTGACAAACACAAGTAATGAGAATGACGCCACAAGGCCCCACTGAAAAGTGAGAACAATATAACACCATACATCTACTCAATAAGTGAGCAGCAGAGGAGGATGGCACCATAAATTTACCAAACAAGGAGATAATGCAGGAACAAACTATTGATAAGACCAAACAAGTCTTTGGCTTGAACTTTTGTGCTAACTTTAGTCAGATAACCAGCATAGCAAAATTCACATCTATAGAAGCCCCTTACTCACATAAGCTCCTTCCCTATAGAGCATGTGTGATAAAATAAATGGGTACTGTGTCTTTAAGTGAAAGTGAAAAAATGTTTAGCCAATTGTGATAGTTTCAGTTCGAAACTGGGCAGAAACACTAATTTTGTGTAGTGCTTTTGGTTTGTTAATTTAAGATTTTCTTTAATTTTAAGATTTCTCGGCTAATGCACTAAAGAGTGTGGTGGGATTTGGTGTTGATTAATCACTAATGTACTTACTGCTATGAGATAGGATTAGTGTTATGAACAGTTTCCAGGTATTCCCCAGAAACGTGGTCAGGGCTTTCCTAGTTCCCATGGCAACACTAAAAGACCGATATTGAAATGCTAATTAGCTAATTGCTCTGTTTGTTTTCTTTAAACTACCTGGGAACAACCGGCCCCCCACCCCTCCACGCTGCCACTCTGAGACTAACATGCAAATAGAAACCCCTTAGGATCATGGGAGTATTTTTAGGAGGGAAAAAAAGAATATAAATCAGAAACTGAACACAGTAGAGAAATCCAGGCAAATGCCCTAGCTGAGGAAGAGGGAAACACATCCCCTGATTGACTTTTAACTGTCGCCATCACCTAAGAAGGAACAGACTAGATTAGGCTCTGAGAAGTAGGGTGATAGAGAGACAGAGAGCCCTGGTGCTGCCACCAAGGAAGGGGCGGGGACAGCTGTTGTTCTGGACTTCAGCAACAGACTCTGCACACCACGCCTCCTCATCCTCGGGCCACCGGTGTGCCACAAGGAAAGGAGAAAGGACAGCTGCTGCTCGGAATTCCAGTGACCGACTCTGCACGCTGCCTTCCTTCTGGCTGCCTGGGAAAGCTACGACTGCGGGGGCGAGCTCTGCGTCGAGCCCCCTGCCCAGCTGATCTTTTTAATAAAGAGCTGAACATTAATAAAGGCATTAGCCCTGTTCATTTCAATTTGGGGGCTCGTCCGGGATAGCCACGCCCGAAGAGGACCCCCGGACAGCTGGACAGCTGGACCACCTGCTTCGAGGGACCCTCGGGAGTTGCTGGCTACCTTCGGACCCTAGGATCAGCGTGAGACGAGCAACACAGAGGAGCGTCGGATTGGTAAGAAAAACCGGGAGACGAGCGAATGAGTGAGTGAATGAGACGGGGGCCGGCAGTTCGGACCCCCGAAGTGAGAGGGACCCGCTAGTACCGCGTTTCCGGACTCCTGCGAAGGGGCCGGCCGGGAACGGGGGAAAGCGAGTGGAACAGAGGAGCGACTGAGGCGTCTCCTTAGAAGTAAAGCAGGCCCTCCTCCGAGCGTGTGGAGGTGCCCTATGGGCAAAGTAAGTCCCTGGCAATCAGGGCAAGGGGAATACCTCCAGACGGGTAGGTGGGATGTGGAGGTCCTAGAGGACATGTCCCCGGCCCCGGCAGGATGGGATAGGACGGCAGGTGGGATGTCCCTGGCAGGTAGGGCGGGGTGTCCTAGCAGGCAGGAGTGACATGTACCTGGCAGACAGAGAGCATATCCCCAACAGGCAAAAGGCATGTCCCCACCAGGCAGGAGAGGATAACAGGGCAGGTAGGATGTCCATGGCAGGCATGGATGGAGGTCCCCGTCAGAGCAGATAGGGGAATGGCCCTGGAAGGCAGGGCAGGATGTCCCCGTCAGAGCAGGCACTAACCCGAGTAAGCAGAAAGGCAGGAAGGCAAGCAAGCTAAACCTAGTAAGGTCAGGCAAGGGGGCTTGGCCGGAGTTCGAGTGTAAGGCTCGGCAGGACGTTCGACCTTACCTCGGCAGGGAGACCAAGCTTCCCAAGCCTAGTAGGAGAGTCAGGCAAGGGGGCTTGGCCGGAGTTCGAGTGTAAGGCTCGGCAGGACGTTCGACCTTACCTCGGCAGGGAGACCAAGCTTCCCAAGCCTAGTAGGGTCAGGCAAGGGGGCTTGGCCGGAGTTCGAGTGTAAGGCTCGGCAGGACGTTCGACCTTACCTCGGCAGAGAGACCAAGCTTCCCAAGCCTAGTAGGAGAGTCAGGCAAGGGGGCTTGGCCGGAGTTCGAGTGTAAGGCTCGGCAGGACGTTCGACCTTACCTCGGCAGGGAGACCAAGCTTCCCAAGCCTAGTAGGAGAGTCAGGCAAGGGGGCTTGGCCGGAGTTCGAGTGTAAGGCTCGGCAGGACGTTCGACCTTACCTCGGCAGGGAGACCAAGCTTCCCAAGCCTAGTAGGAGAGTCAGGCAAGGGGGCTTGGCCGGAGTTCGAGTGTAAGGCTCGGCAGGACGTTCGACCTTACCTCGGCAGGGAGACCAAGCTTCCCAAGCCTAGTAGGAGAGTCAGGCAAGGGGGCTTGGCCGGAGTTCGAGTGTAAGGCTCGGCAGGACGTTCGACCTTACCTCGGCAGGGAGACCAAGCTTCCTAAGACTAGTAAGAATGTTAGGCAACGGACCAAGTAGGAGTTGGGGGCGAGGCTTAGCAGGGGTACAAGCCTAGAAAGTCCAACAAGAAGTCCAAAACTTAGGCTGAAGAGCAAGAGAACAGAGGACAATAGATGTGAATGTGACTATGATTTTCCTAACCAAGAAACAATGTAAAGTGTCCAGAAGGTAGTCGTGGTTTAGTTAAGAGACTAAATTCAGGCAAGGGATTCAAAATGCTAAGTTGTGGGAATGGAGCTGTAATTGCCTGTTAGTATATTCCATTTTACATAGATACACCATTTAAAGTATTTTCTTTCCCTTTCTTTCTGAGGCCTGAAAATGGGAAGAGGTTATAGTAAAAAGAAAAAGCCAAGAGGATTCCCCCTAACAGCCCCTTAGGGCAATTGTTAGACCAATGGGATTCTCTGGAAGCCACGAAGGGTCTAAACAAGAGTAAGATGATACATTACAGTATAGAAGTATGGCCGAAGTTAGAATTACAGGGAGAATGGCCATGGTATGGAACCCAAGATCAGTGGATGTGTAATCAGCTAAACCAACACCTAAAAACCCGAGAGGACCTTGATATAGAACAACTATCTTATGCAGCTTGCTGGCTGGAGAATTCTATAAATAATGAGACTGTGAGAATATGCAAGTTACAAAGAAATAGAGAAGAAGACAAAGAGAATGGAGAAGAAGAGACTAGAAAAAGAAAAAGATGGGACCCCCTTGATTACCTACCCCCTTCTGCTCCTGTTACCTCCCCAACAGTTTCCCCAGTTAATCCTTTGGCCCCTCCTATTATTCCTTTCCCCGGGTTTCCCCCCTCTATTCCAACCACCTCCCCAGTTCCCTCCTCCCCTTCTCCAACGGGAGCGCCCTTGCCTAGTGCGCCTGCCTCAACTACTACCTCCCTACATGGGGCCTTAGAAGAAGGGCCATATTGTAACACCCGATCCAAAGCACCACAGGTAAAAAGGCTCTTTCCCCTTAGGGAAGTCCCCATGGGTGGAGTAGCTGGAGGAGTTGGATTTGTAGATGCACCTCTGACAGCTTCCGAAGTCCGGGGATTTAAGAAAGAGCTAGGAAATTTAGTAGAAGACCCCGTTGGAATATCTAACCAGTTAGACCAATTTCTAGGGCCGAATATTTATACCTGGGGAGAGCTTAACTCTATTCTAAGCATTCTGTTCTCTCCAGAAGAGGTCCGGATAATCCGAACGGCAGGGGTGAAGATATGGGAAAGAGAAAATAGATTGGGGCCCCCAGGGGACCAAAAGATACCCTTAGTAGACCCCAACTGGAATCCCAACCAGGAAGAAGGAAGGCAAAACATGAGAGACTATCGGTCACTCATGATAAGAGGGATCAAAGAGTCCATCCCTAGGGGAAGCAACACGAAATTGGCCTTTGATAGTACGCAGGAGAAGGATGAGACGCCAGCAATGTGGCTTAACCGACTAAAACGAAATTTCCAGTTATATTCAAATATAGACCCAGATAGCCCAGAGGGTCAAGTCCTCTTGAAGGTCCAGTTTGTCACCAAATCCTGGCCCGATATTAGACGGAAGCTAGAAAAGATGGAGGACTGGCAAGAAAAGAATATGAATGAGCTGCTCAAAGAAGCCCTGAGAGTTTATCTAAGGAGGGAAGAGGAGAAGGCCAAAACTAAGGCTAGAATTATGGTTGCAGTTGCTCGAGAAAGTATAAGAGCAGACAGATCACCAGCACTGCCGTCTAAGTCAAGTGAGAATAGACCAGGGCCATTACCAAAAATTAGAGACCAACCAACACCATCATATGGAACAAATAAGAACTTTAATGAGTTCAGGAAACCTGAGGCCTCACAAAGCAATAGGAGGTGCTATTACTGTGGTGAGATAGGACACCTTAAAAGGAATTGTAAGAAGTTTCAATTTGATGAGGTAATGCATAGAGAACAAGAAGTCTTAGAAGAGATTTCAAGGGGAGATGACTAGGGGTGTCAGGGGCTCTATAAGTTAAGGGACCCAATGAACCATCAAGAAGAGCCCTTGGTAAACTTTGAGGTGGGTCCCCACTATGAAGAATTTGAGTTCTTAGTTGACACAGGGGCAGATAAGTCCAGTATAAACAAGTTACCAGTAGGAATCACCATTGGGAAGAAGGTCTGTGAGGTTTTAGGGGCAGAGGGAAGACCATTTAAAGCATCTATAGTTGAGAATATAGAAATCAAGGGGAATTCAAGACAATGCTTGGCAGACTTTATCTATCTGCCCAATTTAGGGAGTAACCTCTTGGGAAGAGACTTGCAAGTTCAACTGGGGGTAGGGATCATCCCGAGGGATGGGAGGATGGTAGTCCAGGTCATGAGGCTGACCCAGAGAGACATAGAGGAAATAGACCCCAGAGTATGGGCAGAAGAGAGTAAGTGTGGATACTTGAACATCACGCCAATAAAAATAGAAATGCAAAAAGATACACCCCCTATCCGAGTCAAGCAATACCCAATATCCCCCGAGGGCAGGAGAGGATTAGCCCCAGTGATCGAACGACTATTAGAGCAAGGTATTCTAGAATCCTGCATGTCCCCCCATAACACCCCTATACTAGCCGTAAGAAAAGCAGAAGGGAAATACAGGCTAGTTCAAGACTTAAGGGAAGTAAACAAGAAGACTATTACCAGACACCCTGTAGTATCCAACCCCTACACCCTTTTAAGCCAAATTCCAAGGGAACATGCCTGGTTCACAGTTATAGATTTGAAAGATGCCTTCTGGGCATGCCCGCTGGCAGAGGAATGTCGTGACTGGTTTGCATTTGAGTGGGAAGATCCTGACAGAAGGAGAAAGCAACAGCTAAGATGGACACGCCTCCCACAGGGGTTTACAGAATCCCCAAACCTCTTTGGGCAAGCACTAGAGGAACTACTAGGGCAGTTCACCCCTGAAGAAAACACTCAGATCTTACAGTATGTAGATGACTTATTAGTATCTGGAAATGAGCGAGACCGGGTAAAAACCACTAGTGTTCGACTCCTAAATTTCCTGGGAGAAAACGGTCTAAAAGTATCCCAAGAAAAACTACAATTTGTAGAATCTGAAGTGACTTACCTAGGTCACATAATTGGAGGAGGGTATAAGAAACTAAGTCCTGAGAGAATCTCAGGTATCCTGTCTATCCCAGCTCCCAAAACTAAGAGAGATGTAAGGAAGCTACTAGGCCTGGTTGGTTATTGTAAACTGTGGTTAGATCAATACACCAAAAGCGTGAAGTTCCTTTATGATAAATTAGTAGACTCTGAGCCTGTAAAGTGGACAGAAGAGGATGAGGAACAGCTACGAGGCTTGAAAGATAAACTATCCTCAGCACCCGTTCTAAGCCTACCTGACCTTAAGAAAGAGTTTAATCTGTTTGTGAGTACAGAAGGGGGAATTGCATATGGGGTATTAACCCAGGAATGGGGAAGACAAAAAAAACCAATTGCCTACCTCTCAAAACTATTAGACCCAGTAGCCAGAGGATGGCCAACTTGCCTACAAGTAATTGCAGCTGCAGCTATCCTGATAGAAGAAGCCCAAAAATTGACTCTGCAAGGGAAAATTAAAGTCCACACCCCCCACGATCTCAAAACAGTGCTAAGCCAAAAAGCTCAGCAGTGGTTGACTGACTCCAGAATATTGAGGTATGAGATCATCTTAATGAACACAGGGGACTTAGAGTTAGTCACCTCCAAATGTCTAAACCCTGCACAATTTCTTACCGGAGAACCCCTAGCAGATCTAGAACATGATTGTGTTGAACTCATAAATCTACAGACCAAAGTGAGAGAGGATTTAGAAGATGTACCCTTGCCATACGGGAAATCCCTTTTTATAGATGGGTCCTCAAGAGTAGTAGAAGGGAAAAGAGCCTCAGGATATGCTGTCATAGATGGGGAAGACATGAAAGTCATGGAAAAAGGGAAACTGCCCTCGAACTGGTCAGCCCAGTGTTGTGAAGTCTATGCTTTGAAAAGAGGATTAGATCTGTTAAAGGGAGATCAAGGAACTATTTACACAGACTCGCAATATGCGTTTGGGATCATCCATACCTTTGGAAAAATTTGGGAGGAACGTGGCTACTTAAACTCCAAAGGGAAGAACCTAGTACATGAGAAACTGATAAAACTAGTATTAGAATCCTTACAAAAGCCCGCAGAGATAGCTGTGGTGCATATAAAGGGACATCAGAAAGGACACACACGTGAAGAAAAGGGAAACCGATTAGCAGATCAGATAGCTAAAGAAGCAGCCTTAGACCCAAGAAACCCAGTAAAAGCTTTTAAAATAGAAGTAGGACCAAGTAGAGAAAGAAAAAAGGAAGAGCCGAGGTTCAGTGAAAAAGAATTAAAAACAATAAAAGAACTAGAATTACATCAAGGGAAACAAGGAGAATGGTTAACTCCTGATGGGCGTAGGTTCCTAAATAAAGCCCTAGCTCAAAGAGTGCTAGTAGAGTTACACGAATTGACCCACTGGGGAATCCAAGGTTTGTGCGACCACTTCTTACGGGAAAATTTATGCCTTGGAGTTTATGATCTGGCGAAAGCAGTCACAAGAGTGTGTGCGATTTGCCTGAAAACTGACCAAAAGGTAATGAGAAAAATTGCGTATGGGGGAGGAAAAATTGCTTTGAGACCTTTTCAAAACATACAAGTAGATTTCACTGAAATGCCCTCTGTGCAGGGGTACAAACATTTACTAGTGATCGTAGATCATCTCACTCACTGGGTGGAGGCCTTCCCAACCAGAAAAGAAACTGCACAGGAAGTGGCAAGAATAATCCTAGAAAACATCATACCACGATACGGCCTGGTCAATAACATTGACTCGGACCGAGGCCCACATTTTGTTGCTCAAACTTTGCATCAAGTAACAAAAGCCCTGGGGATAAGGTGGAGATTACACACCCCATGGCATCCTCAGAGCTCTGGAAGAGTAGAAAGGATGAATAGAACCCTTAAAAATGTGTTAACTAAATTAATTGAAGAAACAAAAATGAATTGGCTCAGGTGTTTACCTCTCGCTCTCTTGCGCATCAGAACCAGACCTCGGTCCGACATGGGGGTCTCTCCATATGAAATGATGTTTGGACTCCCTTTTTTTAATCACCCCTTTCAGTACAGCAGATTATCTGGAAGGGGAGGCAGCAACCCAGAAATATTTAGAGGTCATAGGAAAATCCCTAGAAGGCCTCCGAAAGAAGGGGTATCTTCCCCAAACTTCCCCTCTAGACACCAATGCGCACAACATCAGTCCTGGGGATTGGGTGTTGATAAAGTCCTGGAACACTACTACTCCATTAACCCCCAAATTCGAGGGACCTTTCCAGGTACTACTCACCACACACACTGCAGTGCGGACCCAAGAAAAAGGCTGGACCCACGTCACCAGAGTCAAAGGACCAGTGCCACCCCCGGACGCCGGACCAGACCCAACAGTGCCACCCGCCTCCTCTTGTGCATGGACAGTAATTAAGAAACCAGAGGACCTAAAATTAACTTTAAGGAAGACTTGCTAGAGACTGATATACAGTAAGGTGTTAAGAACTGTTTCTGAGTTAAAGTACCATAGAAAAGGTTTAAGTACTTGGTAATTGTTTAATAAGACTAAGTGTCCTTTAGCAAAAGGAGTTACAACTTGGTTCCTAAAGAACAATAGAATTACCCTCAGGCCTGAGTGAAAGCATACAAACGTCAAAAGAAGTTAGCCCTCAAAAGCCAAAGACTGTAAGTTGATGCGGGCTTAAGCCCGATCAAAGAAATAGAGGAGGGATTTGTTATGAACAGTTTCCAGGTATTCCCCAGAAACGTGGTCAGGGCTTTCCTAGTTCCCATGGCAACACTAAAAGACCGATATTGAAATGCTAATTAGCTAATTGCTCTGTTTGTTTTCTTTAAACTACCTGGGAACAACCGGCCCCCCACCCCTCCACGCTGCCACTCTGAGACTAACATGCAAATAGAAACCCCTTAGGATCATGGGAGTATTTTTAGGAGGGAAAAAAAGAATATAAATCAGAAACTGAACACAGTAGAGAAATCCAGGCAAATGCCCTAGCTGAGGAAGAGGGAAACACATCCCCTGATTGACTTTTAACTGTCGCCATCACCTAAGAAGGAACAGACTAGATTAGGCTCTGAGAAGTAGGGTGATAGAGAGACAGAGAGCCCTGGTGCTGCCACCAAGGAAGGGGCGGGGACAGCTGTTGTTCTGGACTTCAGCAACAGACTCTGCACACCACGCCTCCTCATCCTCGGGCCACCGGTGTGCCACAAGGAAAGGAGAAAGGACAGCTGCTGCTCGGAATTCCAGTGACCGACTCTGCACGCTGCCTTCCTTCTGGCTGCCTGGGAAAGCTACGACTGCGGGGGCGAGCTCTGCGTCGAGCCCCCTGCCCAGCTGATCTTTTTAATAAAGAGCTGAACATTAATAAAGGCATTAGCCCTGTTCATTTCAATTAGGAGAACGGTAAAGTAGGCTTAAAACTTCAAAAGGGTTTAGGAGTGACGGTGGGTAGGACGATCGGGATGGACAGAGACGAGAGATCTCTGAAGCCAGGTCTTGGAACTTGTGGTTTATTGCAAAGGGTGTGGGTACAGGGGCCCTGTTTGGAGCTGCCAGCCGCAGCTCTGAGCAGGCCTGAAAGAGGAGCCCGAAAGAAAGACCCAAAAGAGCAAGAGAGCAAGAGAGGAGCAAGAGGGCAAGAGAGGCAAGAGAGAGAAGTTCCCGTTACAATACAATAAATCTTCTTCTGTGCTGAATATTCTAATTTTCACTAACCAATCTAATACAATATACAAATCCTATAGCATTTACATACAGCCTATAAGAATCATTACATTACCATACCGTGTTACATTTTAAACCCTAAAAACTACTCTTTGGACCCCTTCTGCCAAGCTACTAGGGTCTGCTCTGACCCTTGGACCTGTCTGCAAGCAGAGGGTACTGTTTAATCAAAAGGGGATTACCTTCAGCTGGTGTCCTAGGGTGACATTATGGTGCTTGTATCCCCAATCGTGTGTTCTGTTTATGCTTGATGTTATGTTCTGTGCCTTCAGGACTGGCTCCGAAAAGTGAAGATTTCTTTTGTCTTGTTATCAGCTGGCTCACCTCCCTCCACAGTTGGTGTCTAGGAGGGAGGCTAGGGCTTGCTTGCTGGCTTGCTTGCTTTCACTTTGCTCTCGCTCCTGCTTTTTGCTTTTGGCCTTGCTTTTGCTTATTAGTTAGTTTAGCTAGGCAGTCCACTTTTTTTTCCCTGGACTGTTTTCTTTCCCTTTCCTGAATACCATTCGAACCTGCTCCGGACTGGGACCTGGGAAACACCTGCAGCAGCCATCCCCAGCGCTGGAGACCGATAACTGAGCGACCACTCCCAGGAGAGACTTTCTGAATTTGTCATCTCTTCAGAGTGGTGAAAGAGTTTTTGTCATCTGGTGTTGTTCATTTTTTTTTTTGTGCTGGGGAGTGCTTTGCTTGTTAAATAAACAGGTTTTTTCCCACTTCTCTCTGAGGAAATTCTTCCCGAACCAGGTGGGGGGAGGGGCCATGGGTGTTTGCTTTCTGGGGGCTCCTTCCAGAGGTTTTCTCCCAAATTTGCCCTAAACCAGGACAGCCGGCCATACTATTGTTTTCCAGTTGTTCAGTAACTAAGTCTTGGTATCTCAAAGCTTGATATCATTTCAATCTCGCTTACAGTTTCCATATTCTCAAAATCTTTTGCCAGGCAGTCATATTTATAAGGCTTTCCTGTTTCATCTTCCCCAACAAAAGGGTATAAAGAAAATTTTATAAACAGTAACTAAAAGAAAAAAGTAGTAAGAATCAAGATAAATCTTTCAGAACAATTCTTCTCACAACCTTTTCTACTGACAATGTAAAGAAACAAAACTTAAAATTTTCAGTCAGTTTATGACTTCTAAAATAGTCCTTTTTTTCAGTTTACTTAGAGAGAGAAGTCTTTCTTGTTAATTTTATGGAGACTTCTCTATAAGACGAAACACAGTTTCTTTGTGGTTCTCAATTTGGTCATGAATAGCAGCTCCCTGGGGGAAATCTGCTATTGTGAAGTCTCTCCCATTTTCTACAAGCCTTCCCACAGCTTGTTTATGGGCTATGTTGACTTATGGGGTATTGTTTTAAAGATGAGTTGGTCAAAGATAAAAGTTCTCATTATCTATTTTTAAAATTATCTTTATCTCTGGCAACAGAGATCTCTTGGGGGTACAGGACTACTTTTTCTCTGTTCAAACTTCTCATGGGATCACAGCTACTTTAATATCTGTTTACTTTGCATGGAGGCCTTTGCTTGATATCAATTTGAACCTTTCATCTTTTCATAGTTTCATGTGTTATAGGGAAAAGAGTTTTTTCTCTATAGCTTACAAGATGATTTCAGCTCTAAAATCAAGGCATCTCTTCATCCCTCTTATCTGGGACTTAACTTTTTTCTCACTGACTATGATGTCTTCATGTTCTTTTACATGTTTGTATCTTGTTCTTTTCTCTTACTTGAGGGAGGATTGAAGCACTGAAAGGGTTAGCATTTTGTTTGGAACTTGTAGATGGTCAACTTGACCCCGGTCGGGCTGGGTGTTACAGACGGTGGGAGCTGCGGCTGGGGGGGGTGGCTCGGATCTAATTAGCCAGGCTAGAACCTAGTAGCAGCAGCACTCCGGGTGTGTGTGGGGGGGAGGGTGGCTTCTCCTTCCCCCTGCCTGATGGTTGCGGGTAACTTCTATGGGGGTAAAATCTCGGTGTTGACCCGGGGCTGCTCTCGGGGGCTGGGAGGGGTTTTAGTAAGCAGCTAGATGTTAGTCAGGCTGGTTCTATCTGGCCCCATGGCACCCCTCTCTCCTTGCTTGGTAGCTGATGGGGGGGGGGGGGTAAGCAGGCGGTCCGGGGGGAAGGGGGTCCAGCCCCGCGGCAGGGCCGTCCGGCCCGACCCCCCGTGGCAGGGGCCGCCCAGCCGTGTGATTTCGCTCGCAGCCGGAAGGGAAAGAGGAAGTTCCCGGGTTTCTTTCGTCTTTTAACATGGGTTTTTCACAGAGGCGTGTCTAGCTTTCTAGTGGTTGGAAGTTTTGCATCACTTCTCTAAATGTTTCTCATGCAAAACCATGACACCAATGAATGTAGTTTTAGATTGTTACATATACTGGAGGTTATGATCATTCAATGTTTGAAGTTTATGGAAGCAGGTAACTAGCATACTGAAGGTGTGCCAGCTTTGTGGATTCATCACCCAGCACTCATCTCTATGCAGACATGTGGATTGGCTTCTTGCACACTGGGTAGAATCTATATTTGGGACTGTGAAAAATGCATATTTTATGATTGGCTTTTCGCAAATGTTACAATGAATATTATATGTGTAATGTTAGAAAGTTATGCTGTATTAACATTTTAATAATAGAGTAAATGTAGTTTTGTAATTAAAATTAAGCTTTAGTAGTTAAAATAGAAACTATGTGTGTGAGATAAGATAATCAAGAAATTCTTTGCACAGAGATAATAATTACAGAAACCCCTAAATTTTCCAGAGGAGAGGAATTTATGGCTTTCCTTATCAACAGAAACAAACTTCCTCAAGAGCCTGACTTAGACTCGAAGGCGCCTGGGGATTAACAGAAACTTTTTGACAAGTACCAGACGAATTTCTTGTTTTAAATAAAATATATGCATAATCATGAAGTGTTTTATATATGCAACAGGTTACCCCTCTTAAGGGGTAAATTCTCTTTTAACAGGGTCCTTTTCCTGGCTCATTTTGTCCAGAAAGAGGTACCCAGTCCGGGCTGTAACTCTTTGCTGTTATTGTCTCATTAATTGTCCTAATTCTAATTGTCTAACCTTTATTACTATACTTGTATTATTATTTTTATAACCATTTTATTTTTATTAAACTTTTATAAATTTTTTAAGCAAGTGATTGGTGTTTATTACAGGACAACATCCTCATTTGGCCAGATTTAGCTAGCTAGTCTCAGCTGTTTCAAACAAAAATATAGGCAATGTAACTTCTCAGTAGTAGAGCAGTTACCAGTATCACCCCATGAACATTAATTTCAGCTCAGGTAAACCTCCTATGTCTACATCTATCGGCCCCCAAGCAGCATAAAATATCTAAACTGAACTGACCTTAACTTATCCAAAGATTATTTTCATTCACAAAAAATTAAAATCCTTATTCAAGAGACTCCAGAACTTACATGTGTGAACCAGAAGAGTACCTACTGAGTCAGACAAAACACAAGCTGAACATGACATTTTCATCTATCATTAAAAATTGGAATGCAACATATATATTTTAACAACTTTATTAACATAGTCAAGCAGTGATTGCCATCCACATCTATTATGTCACATCTTACAAATGTAGATACAAAATTACTACAGTACAATATATATGCTCTGCATGATTCAAAATATTTGGTGGCCCCAAAAGCTCTAAAATTCAGCAGCTTATCAAAAATTAAAACAATATTCTATTTAAAGGAAGTTCTGTTAGCAAATAGGCAGACTTCAAGAAATATCACTCAATTTAGTACAGTTTAAAAGGCTGCAGGAGGATATGTTTGAAGGATACATTCCAACATTGTGGCAGACACAGAAACATCAGTTTTAAAGCTTTTAAGCAAAACTCATACAACCTAAGTTGTCAGCAGAAAGATCAGTCATCTTTAATTTTAAATTATTTTCTATACTGCATCCAATTGAAAATTTTAGATGTGCTCAGTATTAGTAAGTCAGCAATACATAGCTACCTATTTCTTCCCATGAAAAAAGAAAGTATTACAATGAAGATTTCAACAGACAGAGAAACCTGCTTATACCCATCTCTTTTTTCTAATCGCTTTCCCACAAAGATCACCTAGGCCTTCTCAGTTTTGTTGTTCACGCAAAGTAAGCAATTAGATACCTTAGGTGAAAGTAGCATAATAGAACCAGCTTATAGAAAAGTGATATACTATAAGCACTGAATTCTTTGAGATGCAGACTTGACTTACTTAAAAAGGATAGTCTAACACCAGACAGGGATCTACCTTTTATAGAGACATTTTAACTGCCCTCACAAATACATTCAAGTAAGTATCCTTATTATTTTAGGAGAATATACTCTACAAGGCAAGCAACAAGAGTATTCACCTCAGAGTTTTCAATTTAAACTAATTTTCCAAAACTGGCTTGCTCCAACCATTACATGCAAAGAGCAAGCATCAGTGTCAGACCAAAAAAAAAGTAGACTGATGGTGCAAGTCATTCTGGTGAATGCATAGGTGAGTGAAATACACAGCTACTGATCAAGCTTTACTTACTTCAAGATGAGGTTACTGGAAATATGTAATATATCACAAATATGTATGCAAACCATATCAGCATCTACCTGAAGTAACTGCAGAATGTTTTGTAATTTACAGCAGTCATTTCACTGTAGAGCTTAACCTTTATCTAAGATAAAAAGTTATCCTTTAGACCCTATGTAGAAGCTTTATGCATTTATGCTCATAAAAGAGAGACCATCAAAGCAATTCGTCTTAATTTGCAACTTCTTTCCTTGACAAAATCTGAAAGAAAAGATTTCTAACACAATGTTACTTAAAAGCATTTTTCAAGAAATATTTCAGTTGTTTGAATATGGATGCATTCTCCTCAAGGGAAGAAGATTTTTGCACTTTTATCTGTTAATACATTCAATATGAATAAAATAGGTGAAGCAAAAGTCATTATTGTCCAACAGTAGAAGGTTAATTTAGAGTAAGTTTAAGACAGAGGAGCTCTGTAATATGAAATACATAAACTGATATAATTGACACATTTTTATAAGCATGTGTTCTGAACAAAAAGGGTACAAGAGTATTCACCTGAGATAAAGCTAGTATTTGAATATTTCTAAGTAGCAATGAGTTTCACTTGAGTAAAACTACTTGAAGTTTTAAAATATACATTTGATTATTATACAATATATGCAGTATAAGTAAATAAAATTGATGTTTACATAAAAGTTCTAAAAAAACCCCCACCAAATCCACAGTGTATCACCAATTCTAGTTACAAAACTTATGCTGTTTCATAACTTTTAAAAATTATAATTGTTATAAATTTTAAACTCATTCTTCCAAAACTGATCTTTTGAGTACAAGCTTTAAGGAGCAATAAACAAAAGCATAAGAATTAGCTCATTACAGTTTAAATATATACATATTCACCAATTTAGAAAATAATCAAGCTTTGGGAAAAAAAATATAAAATTGATTATATTTTCTTGTCCTGTTTAGAATAATGAACTATTCTAATAAGTCTTTCCTAAATGAAAATAGTTGTTTCCTGAATGTATAAAGAAAAAAAATTTAGTATTGAACGTATAATTTCACAGCAATTTAGAACTGCCAAAAAGATGTATTTTATAAGGATTTTAAATACCCTTTCTGTTATCAATTTAGGTTGATCAGCAGCTTTTCTTCACTCTGAATCCTTCAAAAAGGTAAACGTAAAACAGGAAAAAGACATATGTAAAACAGTAAACACTGACCTCCTGAGGCTCCTACAACAAAACTATTCAAGTAGAAAATCTACACCATTACTTAGCAGCTGCTATTTTTGTAGCTTAGCAGACTAACAGCACTTCATTCAGTATGTAAGGAGCAAATGAAGCCGTACTTTTAGCATGCCAAGAGGCAGAAACACTGGAACGTAACAAACTCACAATTCTACCAATATAAACATTCAGTCAACATTCAAGAACTGCCAAGCCTACACTACAAGAATTGAAATGCTTTTTATTTATCCCATGATGCAATAATTGAATTATAACTGTTAATGCTGATTCCGAACTTTTCTTGCCTCAGATTAGACTTGAAATGGTTTCTGCAAATCTCTGCACTATATTATGCATTAGGAATATAGTTTATTTGCTTTAAAATATACCACAAGGGAACTTACTGATACAACAGACTATTTTGTCAGTACTGTTTATTTCTGCCTTAATTATTTTCTTTGCTGTTATACTAGATCAGTTCATATCTGTACAAATACCTATTAAAATACTATGTACAAAAGCGGTATCCTAAGGTAATGTGAGGTGAAGTGGGTTTATTTGGTTAAAGGGGCTTTCTGAAATTTAAACAGGTTAGTTAAACCCAGATTCTAGCTGTAATGCTACAGTATTATTTAGGTAGCTTTTCTATTCTACAGTTTGTTTTAATGTCATTTCTCTGAAACTCTTCCCTAATGTTCAAATGCACTCAAAACTATAGCCAATTTGTGTCTAAAATAATATCCTACTGTTTTTTTTTTCTTCTTCCAAAACTGATTTCAGTTTTTTTAGTGACTAAAACTCTTACGAATTTTCTTCAGTGCTATTAGTTAAAAAAGAATTTTGTATTTGCTACCAAAGCAATGTAATTTGAAAGGAAGTTATCACATGCAAATTTGACCAATTTGAATAAATACTATGTACTAAGCATTAGTGAATGTACTTCATACAGTACATGTTCAAACTATTCTTCAGGCATAATCCATTCATATTTGCAAAGCCACAAAAATAAAAAAAAAGGATGGGGTGGAGAGCGGGACACATTTAAAATGTGCATGTAACCCCCCCCAATTTTTAAAACAGCATAACAGCATTTATAAGTCCACAGTCATACAGCTCAAACTTCAGTGCAATGGCTACATCATTTAACACTCAAAGAACAGAACCATGCAAAGAGTAGCAAGTTCATAAAAAATACTACACAACAACTGCAAACAAACAAAACAAAAAATCCCCCACAAACAAACCACAAAACACCAAAAAAACCCAAACCCCAAACTGTTATCCAATAACCAATTTTGCAATGCAAAGGTGAGAAAAGAAATCTATAAAAAGGCTGTTATGGCTTAGTTTTGTTTTGCAGGTTAATTATGCAGCACTTGAAAAATGGAAAGCTGCAGTTTCACCTCTGACCAGCACAGTTAAGTCTCTCCATTTTCCTTTAACATCATGGGATACACTTTAGGCAATCTAAATAGAGACTTGCCATTTTCAGATAAACACAAGATCAAGTTTACCAGTTAGGATTTCACCTTCACAGTACATAAGAAAAAACACATTGAAAGAAAAGTAAAGGATTACTTTAACAAAGATTTATTCACAGGAATACATGTAAGTAGAGGAAAAAAAGAAAAAAAATCAACAGAAAAGCTAAACAAATGAAATGAAGAGGATCCAAACCAACTTTCACTCTTTAGCTTTAAACTTGCACCCTTGTGCATTTAATTATATCACAAAGGGCCACCAACACATGCCAATACATTATAGATACCCTGTATTACATCCACTAACTTAAACATCTCTAAGATCATGCTGTGAACAAAAATTAAGCATAAAAGGTAATACATTGAGTGGGAATAAACACAAATATAGCAACTGTCATCAACTTCTACAATTGTCTTTATGTGCGAATTAACATTTATGCAGCCTTTAACAGGTCTTACCATGTAAATAATTTTTAGAGATTCTGCTAAAAATCACTAGCATATAACCATGCAGAAAGCACATCACACTGACAGCACAGAGGCAAATATTTTGCAGTTATATCAGCTTTCCACATTGTGCAGGTTACACACAATACAATATGAATCTTAATCTTAACAGATCCTAAAAAGGTATTTTAAGGCCTAATTGTTAACTACAGTACTTTATAACTATATTCTTAATAAAAATAAGATCCACAGAATCTCAGAAAAATAATTTTAACTGCAGGGCTATATTGAATTGGTAAACTGCAACATAAGACTGATGCCACATAGGTAAATGTATACCAATTTCATTCTATGTGATGCAAGCATGCTACTTTCCCACTAATTTAAATTACCTCTGATCACTATGAGCCAGAATGCATGCCTGAACCTTACACTGCATGTTAAGAATAATGCCTTACTCTAGAAATTAAAGCTAATTAATTACAATAACCAAATGATGCTACTTTAATTTTTTTAAATGCAAAAATTAAGATGTGACTCTTTCCTTTGATTTGTCCCTCCCCTTACCCCAAAAATGAAAGGAGTGAGTGACTCATTTGCAGCTTGCAGGTTACTTCATTTTGTCCAGCTTAACCTCTATTAATTTTCGACAGGGTTTCTATATTGTACACTGCAAGTGCCTGCTCCTAATACTGACACAAGCTGCATTTTAACTGTACTAATTTAATTTGAGTTATTCATTAACATGCAAATTATCTAGGAGTCCCATTAAGCAGGATGAAATAATGTAGAAAATCCTTACTTAAAAAAAAACATTAAAAAAAGAAAGCCTTTTACTGTCTGTGACCTCAATTTGTAGGTTTCCTTTATTGTGCGTAAAATAGTTTTTCTCTTTATGTATCCCTATGGTTCAATTATATGGTTCTTATTTCGGTACAATTCCCCACAATAATCCAGAATGTGCTGTTTTGTTAATAGACTTTTTTTCTTCTTCACATCCAGTGCAGAGTTGTAATAGGAGACTATTTCCACCGACAAAGGCTCCAGATGTTAAAACATTTCCCAACATCGACTTAATACAGTGACAGCAACACCTCCCTCCCACCCCTCCCAGTAGGGTTGGGACTGTACTGTATTCCCTACTGGTTTACCCTTCCCCCCAGTAAAGGGTAACATTTTCCCTGGGTGCAGAGTCTCCCTCATAGTCTCCCAGACTGAAGGACCTGTAAAAGGAAAATATAGAGGTATAGTTAAATCTTATCTTGAACCTTAACTGACAGATCAGTGCATAAATAAAGAGCTTTTTGCCTTTTTTAAGGGGTAGGTGCCAACCTTTAATGCAAAAACAAATTTAAGCCTAGATTTTCTCTTTTAAGGAAAGAGCCCATTTGTACCAAATAAATTCATTAAACAACACCATTTACTTTAAAGCTAGACTGACAATTCCACTATTGTGGCTTAGATTTAAGATAAAAGCAGTCCTATATATTCTAACAAGCCTGTGCCTTTTTAGTACAAGATTATGAGGTAATGTGGTGGTTTTGCATGAGAGGCATTTACGGAAGTGATGCAAAGCTTCCTGCCACTAGGAAGCTGTACACGCCTCTGTAAAAAGCACGTGTTAAAGACGAAAGAAACCCGAGAACTTTCCGTTCCGGCAACCAGGTAATACGGCCGGCCCAGCCCCTGTCTCGGCCAGGCTGAGGCCGGATGGCCCCTGCCGCGGGGCACCCGCTGGGCCCCCACCATCAGCTGCCGGACCGGGCCGGGCCATGGCTGTGATTTCTAACATCTTGCTGCTGGGCCAGCCCGCCGCCAGCCCGGGGCCGAGCTGAGTCTGCCAGCCCCAAGGAACAGCCCCGGGCCGGGCCGGCTCGGCCAAAATTCTACCACCGTTGAGATTCATCCACAACCACCGGGCAGGGGAGAGGAGAACGCCATCAGTCTCCCCCTGGCTGCAGTTCCCGCCGCAAGCTACCAAACCCAACTGGGGTCAGGTGACCATCTGCAAGCTCCGGGCGAGATATTAACTCTTTCAGTACTTCAATCCTCCCTCGAGTGAGAGAAAATAACAAAAGGCAGACAATATAGAAGAACAACATGAAAACACTGAAGTCAGTGAAGAAAAAGTCAAGTCCCATATGGGAGGGATGAGGAGATGCCTTCATCTTGGGGCTAAAATCCTCTTATAAAGCTATAGAGAAAAGCTTTCCCTATAACGCATGAAGGTATGAGGAGATAAAAGTGTTCAAATTGTAAATATCGAACAAAAAACTCCATGATAAGTAAGCAAATGTTAAAGTAGCTGTGATCCTATAAGTTTGAACAGAGAAGGAGAAAAGAGTGATGAAAATCCTGTGCCCCCAAAAAGAAAGTGATTTCAGAGATAGATAATAAGAACCTTTGCCTTTAAACAACTCATCTTTAAAACAGTACCCCATAAGTTGACATAAACCATAAACACAACTATGAGAAAAACTTGTAGAAAATGAGAGGGATTTCATGATTGCAAATTTTCCCGGGTGGCTGCAATTCCTGAGAATTGAAAGCCACGAGAAAACTGTTTTCTTGTGGAGAAGTCTCCATAACATTAACAAAAGAGACTTCTCTCCCTAGGTAAACTAAAGAAAGACTATTCTAAAAGTGATAAACTAAGTGAAATTTTAAGTTTTGTTTCTTTACATTGTCATTGAGAAAGAAAAAGTTGTAGGGGTAAGAGAAGTATCCAGAAAGTTTTGTTTTGGATCCTATTACTTTTTCTTTTAGTTACTGTTAATAAATTTCTTGTTATACCCTTTTAAAGTTTTGAGCCTACTTTACCTTTCTCCTAATCCTATATCACAACAGAAAATAAGTAAGCACATTCTAATAAATACACTAGTGATTAACCAACACGGAACCCACTACAGGTAGTTAGAGAAAGAATATTAAACATACCTTATACTAACCTAACAATTTCACTTTTAGATGGATTAAACAAGATGTTTTGTACTGAGGAGCCATTATGGCTGAGACTAATTGCCAATTTTACCACTTTGGAATCCTCTCCATTAGGATGAAAAAACTCACTTATTTCAGAACTAAAATTCCCTAATTTATAAATATGTAAATGCTTGAAAATTATTCATTTTTTTAATCAATTTTTCAGATAAAAATGTAATTCAATTTCTTATGTCACTGACTGACAAATCTTAGGCTGTCTTTTAAATAGTTGTCCATTCAACAATACAACAGAATTGCATGATTCACTCACATAATTTCAGCATAAAAATTCTAGAGCAAGTATTAAATTTATATAAAGACTGAATGCATAAATACAATTTGCCCTCTTTTTCTGGGTAGTATAATAATCTCTTCACAGTATCACACTACATGTGGAAAGCTTGATTTATACATTGTGAACAAACAGCATACAAAGCAAGGTGGTATAAGAATAAAAATATTCTAGAGTGCACAATCACTGTTCTTTTCTGAAGTTGAATCATTCTCCAGACAGAACTATAACAATTATGAATTGGTGCATAAAGTGGAACATGGAAATATTAAACACATCAGCATGCACAAAACATTAATGTTTACAGTCAGGAAAGTTACAGATTACATACAACACCAGGCCTGCTTACACCTAACAGCATGCATTTTTCTCAGAGGGGAAAAAGGATTTTTGCACTGGAGTTAGTGGGGCTCATTGATAGAGCTTTAACTACACTGAAATGGGGAAAGGGACAAAACCAGGCTTGTCAGAGATGATCAGTGGGATGGCACACCCAAATCTGAGGGACTGAGTGCCAGTGAGATTCTTCAATCTGCCACACAACGTATTGGCTACAGTGAACCACACTTGAAATGTTTCTGTACCAATGCGCACAGAATGAGGAACAAGCAAGAGGAGTTCAAACCCTTGGCCCAGTCCCTGAGGTATGGCATCACTGTGTCCTAGTTTTGGCCAGGACAGGGTAATTTTTTACAGTAGCCGGCAGGGGGGCATGCCCAGACCCTAATGTTATTTGATATCATCTCACCTCACTTGTGAAGGGAGTAGGGACTCTCTCCTTTCCAGCCAGTGGCACTCTCTCCTTTCCAGTGGCAGGTGAAATGATCCAGCATTGTTTGACTTTCTATGTAAATGATTTCTTTGTCTTATACCTTTTGTTATTAATAATGTTGGTGTTACTGTTTCCTTATCTCATTGCTGTTTCCAGTAAATTGTTCTTATCTGGACCTGTGATTTTCACATTTTTGTGCCTCCAATTCTCAACTCCATCCCTGAAATGGGAAGGGGAAGGTGAAAGGAGAGGGAGTGAGTGAGTGAGTGGCATCTACCTTGGAAGAGTCTCCAAGGCGCTGTGAAGTACTTTGGACCTGATTAGAATAAGAGATCTGATAATTAGGATGCCTTGGCAAGAACAGACAGATCTTTGAAGACTGAATCAAGACTGGCTGACAGGAAAAGAAGAATCAACTTCTGCAAGCAAGAGATGTTGCAAAATGTATAAGTTTGTTTATGTGATGATTAACCCAATCATTGTAGTAAAAAATTACTAGCCTTCCTAGAATAGTATATAAACATACGTAGTCCACAATAAATTCGAATTCTGATCAACAGTCTCCCTGTCTCTCTCCATCACCGATAATTGGTGCCCCACGTGAGGAGCAAGGAACAGCCTATCTGGCTGCAATCGATGAGTCCCCTGGAACTGGAAGTGCTGGTGCGAGAACCAGGAGCGGGCCCAAAACAATCCCACCACGGAGAAAGGAGGTGAGCCAGGGGAAACGTAGGACAAAGTATGTCTAAAGAAGAGAGGCGTTTTTGAACTAATGTGTGCTTTGCTTGTGAAACATGGCAAATTTTTGCCAAACCTGGACTCCTCTATTTTTACAACTGCTGTTTGGGATGATGTGGGGGTGAAGCTCTATGATTTAGCTACTACGGGATATGAGCCAGCAATGTGTATGCTCCCGTCCTGGAGAATAATTTTTGAGACATTGAAAACGTGTTATATGTAACAGGTATAATTCGCGCCATTTTTAGCATGATATATATAATATTAAATAGTTGTTAGAATGTACCCTTTTGCATTAGAAGCCCCCCCTTCTCAGGCAAAACCAGGTGTATGTTGAAACCCGATTTACAAGCAAAAGGATGTGGCTCGCCAGGAGATGGGCCTTATCTGAAGCGATATGGAGACACCCAGGCGCTGATCATCGTGTGAACGACCTGAGATGGACATCAGGAACATCCCCCCCGGGCCGAGACATGTGAATACCGTGTTCCCGTAAATTTCATCAAGAGTTTCAACGACAACTGACTTCGAATTGTTCTACCTTGTCGCCGAGAAGGAAATCTCATCAACTTATGGGACTCTGAATGAAACAAAGGACTGAATGCCGAAATCCTGGCTTCAGGCAAAATTTTCCCTATAAAGATTGCTTGTACCAGGATGGTGGTGTGGGAGCATAGGGGGAAACCTCTGCTGAGGCTGATCTCTGTGTCTCGCACCCAGTGCCGATCCCGGGCTCGGCACTGTCCTTTTCCTTGTGGCTGGCTAAGTTAGATCTCTATTGCTAAAATAATTTTTTAATTTTTTTTTTAAATTCGGCTGGATAATTTTTCATATATAACAAAAAGCAAGAGCAGTCTCGGGCTGTATCCTCTGCAGATACTGCCAAGGCCCCCCACCCTGCTGTCTCTCCTCACTCTGACTCTCCCTGCCCACTTGAAACTGGCACCTCTGATACTGAAGAGGGCCGCAGTCATCAACCTCACCCCTGCCCAGACAAAGGAGGGGAAGGCATCCTTTCTCACAGTCGTTAGCAGTTTATATTGCTGATCTCAGCTCTAGCAGTGAGGAGGAGGGGGAGCCCTTTGATCCAGAACCAATAGATTCAGATTATGAGACTGATCTATTCCCTCTTGACCCTCATGATAACTGGATGCAATTAAAGAAAAAGGCTCTTAAGTAGGAGGACCCCCGAACGTGCTTTGGTTGCGGGAAATCTGGGCATTTGAAAAAGGACTGTTCCAAAAAGGGTGAGGAAAAAATTTTCCGATATCAGGAAACCGGAGCCAAAGTGCGGAGCACCACCACGCAAAGACACAGATGCCCCAGCCGATGCCTCAGAGCAGACCCCCACAAGCCTCAGCCCAGTCGCCGCCCCAAGCAGCCTTTGCCGGACCACAAGCAGCCCCTACCAGACTGTCGCCAACCTATGTGCAGCCACTCCAGGCAGTGCAGGACTGGACATATCAACCAATAACACGGTAAAGTTGTCTGATTGCTCAGTTTTTTGTCTCCCTATAGGAATCTATGGACCCTTAAAACCTGGTAACCACGCTTTCCTTATAGGCAGATCATCTACCTCAGTACCAGGGTTGTTTGTGCTGCCACGGGTCATTGAGTCAGTTGGGGAAATAATGATCATGGCTTGGACCCCCCAGCCGCCCCGTGAGGTCCCGGCAGGGAGCAATATAGCCCAACTCATACTTGTCCCGGCAGCACCCCTATCTGCACCCCCGATAGCTGAACAGAGGGGAGGGGGGTTTGGTTCCACAGAGGTCACACAGATTTTTTGGACACAATGTATTACATCTCAGCATCCCACATGCCAATGCAAAGTGACTCTGAAAGGCAGGGACATAATTTTAACAGGACTCCTTGATAGTGGTGCAGATGTGACTGTTATCTCAAAAAGCCAATGGCCCAGTGATTGGCCATTAACGACTGTGCCTCAGGTGCTCTCAGGCATGGGTGGGAATAGCCAGAGCCTGCAGAGCCAACACTTAGTGCAAATTAAAGGCCCTGAGGGACACCTCGCTTTAGTCAAACCCGTTATATTACCAGTTGCTTTCCTTTTTAACAAAGTAATTTTAATGTGAATCTTTTGGTACAGCTATTTAGTACTATATAACTAAATTTTTATTGTTTTAGCCTTCAGTGTTTATATCCCATTATTTTTATTAAGCCGAACTTAAATATATCACACAAGCAATCTTTAAAAGCTACAAGAGTTTAATTCTTACAGTAAATTCATGTTGCTACAATTTCAATACAGTTGTTCACTTGCATAATTACTGTGAAAAATGCATATTTTATGATTGGCTTTTCGCAAATGTTACAATGAATATTATATGTGTAATGTTGGAAAGTTATGCTGTATTAATTCTCTCAAGTAGTGTGTTAAATGTATTTTTAGGTTATAACACAATGTTAAAATAGAAACTATACTATGTAAGATACTTTTTAACTAGCTCAAGGAAGAGATGAGATAATCAAGAAATTCTTCACACACAGATGGCAGTGGCGGGGCCCATAAAGAGTTATGGCCTCCTTATCGGAAAAGACAAACATTCTTCCACCTTCTCTCCGTCTTTATGGAACCACCAGGATTAAGGAGAAGAAGTTGACAAAAACCAGAAAAGCTCTTAATTTGCAAGGAATTTATGCATCATGTATGGGATGTATGAATATGCAACAGGCTATTGCTTTTAAGGTTATTCCTTTGTTCACAAGGCATGCTTATCGGGCTTAAGGGCCCGAGAGCATCCGGACGTCCGTAATTCTTTGCTTTTTATTATCTTGCAATTGTCCTAACTCTAAATTTTTATTACTCTAATTGTATTACTATTTTTATAAACATTTTATTATTATTAAACTTTAAAAAATTTAAAAACCAAATGATTGGCGTTTTTCACAATTATGGTAGCAGAGGATGGTTCTTAACACCTCTCTGCCAGTGCCTTAGGAGAGTCAGAGTGAGGGAGACGCGTCCTGCCCTGTTAGGCAGCCTCACTGTGCTCCCCTGGTGTGACCGACAGACGCAGGTTACGATCCAATGGACAAAAGGAAACAACAAGACAAAGAAAAGGGAAGGGATTCCCTAAAACCGCGGTAATTAGCCCCTAAGACTAAAGTGTACACGTATTTGTTGGGACGGGGCGGATAAAGGGGGATGAATGTGTGTGAATGAGAGGCGGGCTGGTTATCCCAGACCTGCTAAGCGAGAGCGGTAGTCTCCCATGCTGCGTTTCCGTCTTTTTCGCGAGAAAAGCGGCCGGTAAAGAGACGAAGCGAGTGATAAAAAAGAGTGAGAGAATCCCCCCTCCCCCGGGGAAACTGGGACTGGGTCTCAGGGAAAAAGTGGGACCCCTTGGTGGGGGGGGGGGAATAAAAGGTAATTAATTGGGAAGAAAAAAATAATAAAAGGTAAAAAGAGGGTTTTCTTGGCATAATCTATTGGGGAAAAATAAAAGGTAAAATGTGTGGGAGGGGCCCCTAAAAATTCTGCTGGATTGAGGGATAAGAATGCCCAAGAACATCCAGGATTAAACCTGCTGGGTTGACGGATTAATATTCCAAGAGCACCCAGAATTAAGTTTGCTGGGTTGAGATATTAATATTCGAGAGTACCCAGAATTAAGTTTGCTGGGTTGAGATATTAATATTCGAGAGCACCCAGGATTGAGTAAAAATTTTGCCGGTTTGAGGATAAGCCTGAGAGGATCTGGGGTTGGGAACAACAGAGCTGGATTGAGGGGTATCCAAGAACACCGGGACTGGCCAGGGACACCTAAAAGTGTAATAGGTGTGATGAAAAATAAAAGGTACCTTGTTGTTGTAGTTGTTTCGTTGTGTGTAAGAGTAAGTGAAAAATAAAGTTGAGTGAATGTGGACGAATGAAAGTATATGTAATGTAGATTGTTTATTTTAAGCTTTATTATAGTTCCTCGGAGGAAAGTGTATTGTATTGAAAAGTAGTGTGAGAAAAAGGAGGTTTTTTGAGAATATAGTCGAAAGAAAAGTGGTATTTAGGTAGTGAGAGGAAAGTGAAAAACAGAGACAGGGGGTGAATAGATAAGATCTTGAAAAACGGGACAGAAATCCAGGAGTAAGAAATTATCAACAGAGATACCCCAGGATAGTCCCCTGGGAGTTATGTTAGCCAAGTGGGAAAAAAACCCTTGTACAAGAAAAAAGGACAAAGAAAAGATGATACAATTTTGTATGCTTGAATGGCCAACAAAGGAAATAAGATCTGACCACGTTTATTGGCCTAGATATGGTTCTTTTGAAAGATGGATTTGTCAGGCTCTAAATGTATTTGTAAACTCAAAGGAACCGTTTAATCCAGAAGAAAGAGAATATGCCACATGTTGGACAGGGGATTTCAGGAAAATAAAAAACTTTAAGGTAGCAGAAATCCCCGAAACAAAACAAGAAAAGAAAATAAGGGAAGGAGAAGGGAGGGGAGCAAGAGGAAAAAAGAGGAAAAGAAAAAGAATGGGATCCTTTACAAGTTATACCCCCTCCCTTCCCATTCGCGCCTGCACCACCTGCGGCCCCAGCGCCGGTTTTAAGTCCCAGCGAGCTGCTCCCTTCAGCTCCGCCGGCCCCGGTGTCAGTGTCTGTCCCGGCCCCAGCGCCTACCCCAGGTCCTGGCTTGCCGCGTGTTCATGCCCCAGTTTCTGTCCCAGGCGCGAGTTCGCTGCCCGCGGCGGCGGCTCTGCAGGTTCCCGCCCCGCTGCCCGCAGCAGCCACCCCGCTCTCTCTTTTGCCACCCGCCGCTTCGGTACTGGCCTCCGCCTCACTGCTCGCGGCTGCCCGACCAGCCCAAAGGGGCAGCACCTCGAGGAAAACAGCTTTTGAGGCACAGCAGGGGAAAGAAGAGACCCCAACCGAATGGTTAGACAGACTTAGGAGAAATATAAAACAATATTCTGGAATAGATCCTGAAACTGATGTGGGAAAAGCTTTGTTGAGAATTAACTTTGTTACAAATGCTTGGCCAGATATTAGAAAGAAATTAGAAAAAAATTGAGGATTGGCATGATAAACCATTAGAGGATTTATTGAAGGAAGCTCAGAAAGTTTATGCCCGGAGAGATGAGGAAAAAGCTAAACAGAAGGCAGAAATTATGGCAGTCACCATGAGAGAAAACAATTACAAGAAAAATCAAAAACACACAGGCACTACTCCTAGATATGACGGTTGTAGAGACAGGGGAACAGAAATGAATAAAACCCCAATACAAACCAAGCCTCAGGAGCATTCCAGGAATGTCTGTTTTTACTGTGGGGGCGAAGGACATTATAAGAGGGACTGTCCTAAACGGGCAAAAGATCTGAAAATCTTCAAAGAGATGAACACAGAGGAAGAATAGGGGTGTCAAAGGCTCTATTTTCTAGGGGACAAATACCATCTGGAGCCTGTGATGACTTTAAAAGTGGGTCCCCAAGAAGAAGAATTGGAATTTGTGGTAGACACAGGGGCAGAAAGAACCTGTCTGTTAAATATTCCAAAAAGTTATAGTGTGAGCAAAAATACTGTAAAGTAACAGGGGCAAGAGAAGAGAGTTTCACAGTTCCTGTCATTAAAAATATGGCAATTGAGGGAAAAACTAAATTTTAAATAAGGGATGTCTTATTAGTCCCAGGGGAGGGTAGCAACTTATTAGGACGAGATTTACAAGTGAAATTAGGAATAGGGGTTATCCCAGAAGATGGGAAGATGACAGCTAGAGTTTTAAAATTAGGCCAAGAGGATAAAGAAAAATTAACAAGGAAGTTTGGGCTGGAGAAGGAAATAGGGGAGGATGCTTCATACGGAGCAGATGGCTTCATTGAGCTGTTGATTCAGCTAATTCTTTTCCCTTTGCTGTGTACAAGTAGTTAAAACTATTTATTCCAATTTGCATTGTGATTTTTCATCTTGAAATACATAACTTGCTGTACTCTAGGATTGAAAAACTAGTTTACAGCTGTGACATAGCAAAACCTGGTTTTAATTTATTTTGAGTCGAGGCAAGGCTATTCAATCAAGTGGTTCTCAGTGTGTAAAGTTTGCGGCGTGGGTTTTTGCTCTCCCCGGCTGCACGTGGCTCTTGGGAGCCCGGCTGTGGCGTAGCTTCCACGTGCTGCCGGGGTTTGCTGCCGCGGGTTCCCGGACACGGCTCCGTGTCTCGGGTGCGTGGGCTGGCCAACCGCTGTTACCGTGCGCTAGGGACCCGGCAAAGAGGAAGGAATTTGTCCATTTACTCCGTGCTTGGCAGGAACGGTTTATTGGTCACGTATGGCGGCAACAAAAGTTAAACTAAAGGTAACACCAGCTGATTAGTAGGTCAATGAGAAACATTTTTCCTTCCAGCCAGTCCTTTTTCAGGTACCCAAAGGTGTTTTTGCTGTCTTAGTTTTTGTTTTGTTTGTTTGTTAGTTTTTCTGGAAGTACTGATTACTTGCAGTGCACCTGGAACAGCAGCTAGAGTTGTGCATGCATAGCACTTCTGAAAAATAAGGCTCATTTTTTTACCCAGAATTGGAGGTGACTACATATATAAAAGGGAACCTACAAAGCTAGACGAAGAAAAGGTTTCAGTATCTTCTAATGGAAGCTGTTAATTTGTTACTTTCAGCATTACTGTGGGTGTGTGACACACACATAAAAAAGATGGGGGGGGGGGTCTCTGCTTGCTGTAGGTTTTATTTCTTGAGTGAGTTGGAGAGCTGTGAGGAAGTTGTGGGTTCCTTGTGTGGTTTATCCAGGCCTGCAGGGAGGGCTTGGCCATGATTCCCTCTGTGCTGCAGGTAGCCCTGCAGCATGGCAGCAGTCACTTGCCTCTGGTGAGTTTGCAGGCAAGATGCTTCACCACTGCAGTGCTCAGGTGCTGTTTCCTATTATGACATTAAGGTTTAAATTCAAGAGTGCCTCTTCCCATCCAGTTATTGTTTGTACCACAGGAACCTCTTTAGACAATGTATCCTGGCAGTCAAAGGGAGAGTATTGCAGAGATGAATTCCTTACTTGCTGTCCCCCCACTGTATTCATATTTTGTCCATTTCCTCTTCAAAATATGGATTTGTAAAACTCATACTCTGTGTCCTCAGATGCCCTTCCCAAATCAAACCTTGTCTTCGTTGCAAATTGCATTACACTAACTAACACTGCCTTAAATTTTTTAGTGCAGGCAGGGTCACTTTGGAAGTAAGTTGTTGTTTATCTTGTTCCTGCGACCTTTTCAAGCTTGTGAATGGAAAAATTGTGATAGCAAAGCAAGTCTTTAGTTTTAGCACTGTGTCAGCTGTGACCAGCTAGTAGCCTAAGGGAAGGGTGCTGTGAATTGCATGCTTGCAGAACACATATAACAAAGGTAATTTAATTTGTAAAGAAGTTGAAAAAGGGGGAAGGGGTGATTGGCAGACTCACCTCTCCGAGATGTTAGAATGAAGACTGATGTTGGAAGGTGGACTGATGTTGGAATGTAGATGTTGAAATGTGAAGAGAGAAAGGGAGAGAAAGAGAGAGAAAGTCACCATGCCCGTGGCTGTCTGTAAGTTCTCCCCCGCTAGGTAGAGTGACAACAGGGTAGGAGGAGAGGCCAAGAACAGAGTTAAACGCAAAGCTGTGAAAAAGAAGAGATAAGGATTAAAGCAAAAATAGTTGGCACTCCAAAACCTCACAAAGTAGGTTTTTTTGACAAGATTTTTTTTCTGTTTTTTTTTTGTTGTTGTTAAGAAGAGGAGGCTTTTGTTCTAAAGAATGGGTCTGTAAGGCTAAAACAGTTAAATGTCACCCAAAAAGTAAAAAGCAAGAGATGTGATACATCTTGTGTTAACTAATTATAGCTCACAGGAAGAAAAATTTGCCTCTGCAGCTATTAACACAGCTGGATACAAGAGGCAGCTGTAGAAAAACAGTTTAGTTAAACCCAGGAAGTTTTGAAGAAAACTAATGGTAAAAGTTAATGCAGTACTGTCTTTTAACACTGTGTTATTAAGAAGTCCTTTCCAGGTACTACTAAAGCAGCAATCCGAATCACAGAAAGAGGGTGAATTCATGCCAGCAAAATCAAAGAACTTGTGAAGAAACTTGAGGAATGGACTATCACATCTAAACCGGGTGAAACCAAATTGACTTTCAACTGGGACTGGGTGGTAACGGTTTGGGAAGACCCAAATGATCCAAGGAAGGTACAAAGAATAACACCTAACTGAGAAATAAGGCAAAGCTTACATCACTGGTTTTAAGCACTGCGTGAATAAGCCCCTACTGCCACTTCAAACAGGAGGATCGGGACTGTTTTAGTCAAAGAGTTCTTATATTCTGGCGTTAGCCTGCGACTTGTACAGGGAAGAAGGGAAATTAGCGTTAATACTATACTGTATACTTCTTTTGATTCATCCCATTACTGGACACGCTAGCTGGGTTATAAGTAAATGTTTAAATTATGGGAATAATTGGTATTGGAGCTCACAAAATCTATGTTCTCATTGCAAGAGGTATTGAGTACTGAATCTATCCCCTATACAGATAGAACTCAAAACAACTGAAGTAATAACTTAGTTTTGTGGATAGGAATTATCAGTGCCTGTTGACTGAGAGATACCTGAGGAAGGGTAGGAAACCACAGTTAAGGAGTGTCAAAAAGGACTTGCCTAAAAAAAAAAATTAATCAAAAGGAGTGACAAGGGAAACAGAGGGCAAGCCTGGATTGACCACTGTACTCGCCACCGAGAAGATCACACATACCTGCTATGGGAAGCAACTCCATAGGCAGGGGAGGTGGGGGTATAAGCCATACCAGACCTCTGTTATTCCTGTTTCTATCTCTCATTTGTTGTCTTTTACCTTTCGAGATACCGGCAAGATCGTGTCACAAATGCTACAGAAAGTATTACATGGAAAGAAACCAACGTTCCTTTTTTGTTACACACACCCATGTCAACAACCACTGTTATAACCCATCCAAATTAAGTACCTGCAGGCAAAATGGGGAAAAATACAAGATTACAAGGAACTTAGGAAAAAGCGGTAATAGATGGGGCATTGAATGTCCAAAAGGAGAGAGATGGATTTGTTTTACATTTGATCTCAGAGATATAGTCCAAGATTCAGTAAAAAGGCAATTAGTAAAAAAAAAAGGTGATACCAGCACAGCAATCTAGCTCTATATTGACCCCAAATTATATACTGAATAGTATTATAGGACTCCAAGTAGTTATAAAGATGATAACAAACAAAGCCGCTCAGGCATTGAAATTAATATCGAGTCAGCAAAGCCAAACAAAAACTGTAGTGTATCAGAATAGGTTGGCTTTAGACTATTTATTGGCTGTCGAAGGGGGTGTTTGTGGAAAGTTTAATATATCAGATTGTTGAAAACAGATGACAATAGGGAGGTCATCCTGGGAAAAACAAAGGATATAATAAAAAAATTATAACCCAGGTATCAGTCCAAAAATGGGAAAACAAGGTCAAAAACTAACTGGTGGGGTAATGTATTGAGAATGGGATGGTGGATTAGGATACTTCCGTTTATGTGTTACAACTGTTTTGATGTTTCTTCCTTGTTTAATCCCATGTTTTATTTAATTACCAACAGAGTCCAAAGAATGCAAGTGGATAAGAAATATTGCTCAAGCCAAATGATTTATAAAGAATAAGAGGAGGGATTGTGAAAAATGCATATTTTATGATTGGCTTTTCGCAAATGTTACAATGAATATTATATGTGTAATGTTGGAAAGTTATGCTGTATTAATTCTCTCAAGTAGCATGTTAAATGTATTTTTAGGTTATAACACAATGTTAAAATAGAAACTATACTATGTAAGATACTTTTTAACTAGCTCAAGGAAGAGATGAGATAATCAAGAAGTTCTTCGCACAGAGATGGCAGTGGCGGGGCCCATAAAGAGTTACAGCCTCCTTATCGGAAAAGACAAACATTCTTCTACCTTCTTTCTGTCTTTATGGAACCACCAGGATTAAGGAGAAGAAGTTGACAAAAACCAGAAAAGCTCTTAATTTGCAAGGAATTTATGCATCATGTATGGGATGTATGAATATGCAACAGGCTATTGCTTTTAAGGTTATTCCTTTGTTCACAAGGCATGCTTATCGGGCTTAAGGGCCTGAGAGCATCCGGACATCTGTAATTCTTTGCTTTTTATTGTCTTGCAATTGTCCTAACTCTAAATTTTTATTACCCTAATTGTATTATTATTTTTATAACCATTTTATTATTATTAAACTTTAAAAATTTTAAAAACCAAGTGATTGGTGTTTTTCACAATTACCTTAGTGTTTAACTGTTATATGACAAATTTTCCATAACTTTTTTGTAATAATAGAATTTAAATGAGTTAATTCTTGCTAAGATTAATCTTTGTTTAGTCTCAGGGTTATTAACTTTAAGTTCTGTTAAATATATTTTTGTTATGATTTACTGAAGTTAAGTTTTAGTGAATTTGATTTTAAGTTTTGTTAAAGTATACCTGTTTGAATTATAAGATATAATTTCTTTGCTATACAAGGGAATGACATAAAGCCTGAATGAATTTTTGTCAAAATTTGCTCATTTAAATTATGAGATACAACTATTTTGTTATACAAATAGGAACAATTTTTTATTTTATTATTTATAAGTGGTACTGAAGAATGAGTAACAATTTTATACTATGATTGATATCAGTTGTAAGCTGTTTAATGCCTTTTTTGTTACTATTTAGCGAAGATAAATGACAAAGCCAGCTGCTTTACAAACCTTCACATACTGTTGTATAGCTATTTATAAGACACGTATTATTTTAAAGAACTTTCCTAACTACTATTACTAAGAGGTTTTTAGAATATATTCAAGAGCCTCTTCCAGTTAGGGCCTGGGCCCTGGCCAAGTCCTAGCCTTAACTAGTCGAGAAATATACCAATAAACCCAAGTGTTTTCTACACCAAAACTATGCTCAAGTCATTTTGACTTGCCAAATTTTGACCTATAAAAGCTAAACCTCCTTTTAAAGTGAATTTGGAAAACTTACCCAGGAATAGTTCTCCAAGCCCTCACTTTAAAATGAAGCTTGCCGATTGTGAAAAATGCGTATTTTATGAGTGGCTTTTCACAAATATTTAAATGAATATTATATGTGTTATGTTAGAAAGTTATGCTGTATAATTCTCTTAAGTAGTGTGTTAAATATAGTTTTCGGTTATAACATAATGTTAAAATAGAAACTATGCTATGTAAGATACTTTTTAACTAGCTCAAGAAAGAGATGAGATAATCAAGAAATTCTTCGCACAGAGATAACAGCAACAGGACACATAAAGAGTTACTGCCTCCTTATTGGAAAAGACAAACATTCTTCCACCTTCTTTCCGTCTTTATGGGACCACCAGGATTAAGGGGAAGAAGTTGACAAAAACCAGAAAAATTCTTAATTTGCAAGCAATTTATGCATCATGTATGAGATATATGAATATGCAACAGACTATTGCTTTTAAGGGTTATTCCTTTGTTCTCAAGGCATGTTTTTGGCATCTTAGTGCCCAAAAACATCCAGACATCCGTAATTCTTTGCTTTTTATTGTCTTGTAGTGTCCTAATCCTAATTGTCCAAATTTTTATTACTCTAATTGTATTACTATTTTTATAACTATTTTATTACTAATAAACTTTTAAAATTTAATAAAACAAGTGATTGGCATTTTTCACACCAATTACTACAGACTCTAAGTAATAGTATAATATTTAAGCAATTGATAATGCATTGTTTTAAGTCACCATTCTATTTTTCATGTACTGCTAATTATACATATTATCTGATTTATTTTTACTTAGTATAAATTTATTGTTTTGTCACGTATTGTTTTGCTTTTATCTTGCCTTCATGTTCATAACACGAAAGACATATGCTATTGTCCAAGATTGAAAATCAGGATGTTTTCTATCGCCATCTGTGTAGCAGTTGTCTTCTAGGCAGTTTTCCTTTTCTCCGATTAATGGGCCCATCAATGTCTTGGCACATGACTCAGAGATAACTCCCTCCAGGAGCTGTTTCTGTTTAACAGGTGATCAAGGACCCACGGCATGACTCAGAATGACATCAGCCCATTGTGAGATGCTCTGCACAGGGGGGAGAAGCTAAGCATTCCCACCTAGATATATTCTGGGATTTTTGGGCAGAGAGGCAGCCTTTCCACAGGTTCCCAAGAGGACACTGTGATAAGTTAGAAAAGACTCTTTGTTCATCAAGAGAGAAACCAAAGGAGAAGCCTTGTGTAGATAACAGAAAACCGCCAGACAGAAACTAGCTAGTATGTTGATTACTTAAGCTGATTGTGTAACTAGAACTTAGGTGCATATAACATATAACCTTATATGGAAAAGATCATTACAAGGCAGTGGACTTTCACCGAGGAAGAAGAGAGGAGCCTTCCTCAAACGACTACCAGAGAGTAAAAGAAGACCCCCTAGCAACAGAGGGCGCAAGCGCAGAGTACACCCAGAGATACCGCAGACACGGAAGAAAAAGAGTATAAAAAGAGTGCGGGAAGGTGGAAACGGTGTGAGCCGTTTGCGGAGCGGTAACTCCCCGGCTGCACCCAGTGCTGTTTGCTTGCCATCGCCTGCTGTAATCAATAAATTTCTGATTGACTCTTGAAAGGCTGAACAAATTATTTGCCTCAATTTATAACAGACACAGCTGGGGTTTTCCACTGGACTGACTGCACCTTTTCTACAGGACCACTTCTCCAACAGAACCACATCTGCCACTCCAGGAGGACTGCAGCCACTCCAATTTAGACTGCTACCAACACGCTGGCCAAAGGGGTGTCAGGTTGTATTCTTTGTCAGTGGTTTTCCTTTTGTATTATTGCATATGTCTTGTTTCTTTTCCCTTTTCCCAATAAATTGTATTTCTGACTTGGAGTCTCTCACTGGTTTTGCTTTCAAACCAGAACAGCTATTTAAAAAAAGCCAAAAAAAAGGGAGTATAGCTGCTCAAGAACTTTACACTAATATTTACACTAAATTTTTTGAAATCAAATCAAATCAAATCAAATCAAATCAAATCAAATCAAATTTGATCCCTTACCCTCCTGAAGCACCCTTGGAGCCCCAAGAATGAGAGCTCCGGGATTCTGTGAAAATGGATTTTTGTGTTAATTTTAAATACACGGGAAAGAATCAGTCTACAACTTAATATGTTTCTCCCTATCATTCTGTATATAAGAATCAAACCTTTTGGTACAATTATACTTCTGGCAGTCCTTCTAAATTCAGTAATGCCCCCCCTGTGGCTGCCATCACAAATGTTTTTGGTTTGTGGAGATTGGGCCTGAGCCTTTAGTGGCTGGGGTTTGGCACCCTAGCTAAAAGATTTTTTTAGGATAGGTATGCATGTGATGATTTTGATAATAATTGTATTAATCATGATACCTTGCTTGCTTCAATGTGTACAGAGAATAATTAATAACACCATTAAAGGAGTGTTTTTGGTTGAAAAGAGAAGAGGGAGATGATGTACTTTGGACCTGATTAGTGTAAGAGATCTGATAATTAGGATGCCTTGGCAAGAACAAACAGATCTTTGAAGATTGAATTAAGACTGGCTGACAGGAAAAGAAGAATCAACCTCTGCAAGCAAGAGATGTTGCAAAATGTATAAGTTTGTTTATGTGATGATTAACCCAATCATTGTAGTAAAAAATTACTAGCCTTCCTAGAATAGTATATAAGCATACGTAGTCCACAATAAATTCGGATTCTGATCAACAGTCAGTCTCCTCGTCTCTCTCCATCGCCAATAGCTCTGAATTGGGGAGTACTATTCCTAAACCACAACACAGTGGCATAAATGACACCTGGTGGCATGAGTCCTGTAACTGGAGTGCCATGTTGGATGGTTTCAGGCTCTTCAAGGGGGATAGGCAGGGCAAGCAAGGTGGGGAATGGCACTGTATGCAAAGGACAGGCGAATGTAGGGAGCTTGCAGTTGGCAATAGCACGGTTGAGAACTTGGTAAGGATTAAGGGACAATCAAATGATGTGGATATCATCGAGGGAGTCTACTATAGACCACACAGCCAGGACAATGACACCAATCATAGAATCATAGAATGTTAAGGGATTGGAATGGACATTAAAAATCATTTAGTCTCAACCTCCCTTTCCATGGGCAGGGACACCTCCCACTAGACCAGGTTGCTCAAGGCCTTATCCAGCCTGGCTTTGAACACTGCCAGGGTTGGGGCATTCACAGCCTCCCTGGGCAACCTGTTCCAGTCTCACCACCCTCACAGGAAAAAATTTCTTTTTGAAATCTAATCTAATTTTCCCCTTTCAATTTGTACCCATTGCTCCTTGTCCAATCATTACAGTTCCTGATGAAGAGTCCCTCTTTGGCTTCCCTGTAGCCCCCTTCAGATACTGGAAGGTTGCTATGAGGTCTCCACACAACCTTCTCCAGGTTTAACAGCCCCAACTTTTTCAGCCTGTCTCCATAGGCAAGGTGCTTGAGTCCTTTTATCAATTTAGTGGCCTCCTCTGGACTTGCTGCAACAGTTCTATGTCCTTATGTTGGGGACAACAGAACTGTATGCAAGGGAGGGGGTCTCACAAGAGCAGAGTAGAAGGGGAGTGTCACCTCCTTCAACCTGCTGGTCATGCTCCTTTGAATGCAGCTCAGGATTCTGTTGGTTTTCCGGGCTGCGAGCACACATTGCCAGCTTATGTTGAGTTTTTTATTAACCATCACCCCCAAATCCTCTGCAGGGCTGCTCTCAATCACTTTGCCCAACATGTAGATGTGTCTGGAATTGCCACAATCCAGGTGTAAGACCTTGAACTTGGCCGTGTTGAACTTCATGAGGTTTGCACAGACCCACCTCTCAAGCCTGTCCAGGTCCCTCTGGATGCCATCCCTTCCCTCCAGCATGTCAATCACACCACACAGTGGGGTTCCGCAGGGCTTCATCTTAGGCTCATTTCTCTTCAACATCTTGATAAATGACTTGGACGCAGGACTTGAAGGGATACTAAGTAAGTTTGCTGAAGACACTAAACTGGGAGGACCTATTGACTCCCTCGAGGGCAGAGAGGTTCTGCAGAGAGACCTTGACAAATGAGAGGGCTGGGCAATCACCAACTGTATGAAGTTCAACAAAGAAAAGTGCAACATTCTGCACCCGGGATGAGGCAACCCTACATGTACAGACAAACAGGAGAACAAGAGGCTGAAGAGCAGTGCCACAAAAAGGGACCTGGGGGTCCTGGTTGATGGGTAGTTGGATTTGAGTCAGCAGTACCCTGGCAGCCAGGAGGGACAACTGTATCCTGGGATGCATCAGGAACAGCATTGCCAGCCAGGCAAGGGAAGGGATTGTTCCATTCTGCTCTGCGCTGGTGCGGCCTCACCTCTAGTCCTGTGTGCAGTTTTGGTCACCACAATATAAGAAAGATATAAAGCTATTAGAGAGAGTCCAAAGGATGGCAACAAAGATGGTAAAGGGTCTAGAGGGGAAGCCATACGAGGAGTGGCTGAGGTAACTTGGCTTGTTCAGCCTGGAGGAGACTAAGGTCAGACCTCATTGCAGTCTACAGCTTCCTCATGAGGGGAAGAGGAGGGGCAGGCACTGATCTCTTCTCTCTAGTGACCAGTGACAGAACCCGAGGGAATGGCATGAAGCTGTGTCAGGGGAGGTTTAGGTTGGATATCTGGGAAAGGTTCTTCACCAAGGGAAGTGGTCACAGCACCAAGCCTGCCAGAGTTCAAGAAGTGTTTGGACAATGTTCTCAGGCACATGGTATGATTCTTGGGGTGTCCTGTGCAGGGCCAGGACATGGACTTGATCCTGGTGGGTCCCTTCCAACTCAGGCTATTCTATTGTTCTATGATTAACATAACATTCTTTTTTCAATGTCAAGGTAATATATTATGTGGTTATGAATGCATTTAACTTCTCATTGCTAAAGTGTCTTAACAAACTTGCTTTCCTATCCTAGGGCAATATCCCTGCCTTAGACTACAACAGTCATCTACTAATTCATAAGTCATAAGGGAGCCTGCTACTTTAGCATGATGGCTTGAGGATTATAATAATCATTTTACTTATTAAACAGGCACTTTGTTACACCTACATTTCCAACCTTATCTTGATGCACTACTGTGTGTATGGAAAGATAGTTGTTCCAACATATCAGTAAAATTTTATTCTAGTGAATTAGTTATGTTTCATATAATATAAACAGGGAGGAAGACTTGTTATACAGCTCTGTTTAGCAAGGAAGATTCACGTACTTACCTCTAATTGTGGGACTGCAGCCACAGTGCATAAGGTTAAACTCCATAGTAAGCTGCAAGGCGCTCTTTTAAGGGAAGAGGAAACTGGTCAGAGAAACGCCTCCAATTCTCATCCCCAACTTGATTTTTAAATCCATGAAGAATCTACAAATGAGAGGGGGGAGGGAAATCAAAATAATCATTAAACAGTAGATACACGATCATTATTTACTAGCAGCATATGCAGTAAGCAATAAACTGCTGGATTCTGCATCTGTCCATTTGAATTTTTCAGTTTAATATTTAAATGTTACTAAGAGAACAAGGAAGTCCAGGAAACTTCCTAGCCTGGTTTGGTCTTTGGACTACTATTCATTGCTTGTCCTCCATGTGAGTGGCAATGAAGTCACAAAGAGTAGTTCAAGGGTGATCAAAAGAGACTTTAAGCCCTTGGGATGGTTAGTGAGGGAAGCAGGAGCACAGGTTATTTTTTCCTCTGTTCTTCTAGGTGCAGGCAGTGACATTGTAAAAAACAGATGGACCCAGTCTACTAATGCATGGCTCCGTGACTGGTGTTACTGTCAAAATTTTGGTTTCTTTGATAATGGGATGGCCTACATGGCACCGGGCTTGCTGGATTCAGATGAGATTAATCTTTCTCAAAGGAGGAAGAGGATCTTGGGTCAAGAGCTAGCAGAGCTTATTGACAGGGCTTTAAACTAGATATGATGGGGGAGGGGGACATCATCAGGTTTAACAGTGATAAGGTATGGGATAGCATGCCATCTCACTCATAGTAGATGGATGCTGGAGCCAGCAAGAGATGCCCGGAGCCTAAAGAAGGATCAAAGGTCAGCAGGAGAGAACCTGAAGGGCAGCACAAAGGAATTCCAGCCACTCCAGACAGAAAGTCAGCTTCATCCGGGGCCCAACATAAATGCCTCTATGCCAATGCATGCAGCATAGGGAGCAAACAGGAGGAGAAAGACTTATTGGCATCACAGAGACATGGTGGGATGATTCCTATGACTGGAGTGCTGGAATGGAAGGATACAGGCTCTTTAGGAAGGATAGCCCAGGGGAGATGAGGAGGGGGTGCTGCCCTCTATGTCAATGACCATCTAGAGTGCATGGAGCTCTGCCTGGTGATGGATGAGGAGTTGACTGAGAGCTTGTGAGTCAGGATTAAAGGGAGGGCAAGGACAGGTGACATTATAGTGGGGGTCTGCTAAAGGCCACACAACCAGGAAGACTGAGCTGATGAGATTTCTGCAGACAGATAGGAGTGGTCTCATGTTCACAAGCCCTGGTCCTCATGGGGGACTTCAACCACCCTGACATCTGTTGGAGGGATGATGCAGCAGGGCACAGACAATCCATAAGGTTCCTGGAATGTGCTGATGACAACTTCCTTCTCCAAGTGAAAGAGGAATCCATGAGTAGAGGTGCTATGCTGGACCTTGTTCTCACCAACAAGGAGGGGGCGGTCGGGAATGTGAAGCTCAAGGGCAGCCTTGGCTGCAGTGACCATGGAATGGTGGAGTTCAAGACCCTTGAGGCAGCAAGGAGGGTGCACAACAAGCTCACTGTCCTGGATTTCAGGAGAGCTGACTTTGGCCTCTTCAGGGATCTGCTTGATAGAGTGCTGTGGGATAGAGCCCTGGAAGGAAGAGGGGCCCAAGAGAGCTGGATGATATTCAAGGATTGTCTCCTCCAGACTCAAGAGCAATGTATTCCAACAGAGGAAATCAGAGAAGAACACCTGTGTGGATGAACAAGGAGCTCCTGGACAAACTTAAACACAAACAAGTAGCTTACAGAGGGTGGAAGCAGGGAAAGGTAGTCTGGGAGGAATACAGAGATTGTCCAAACAGTCAGGGATCAGGTTAGGATAGCTAAAGCCCTGATAGAATTAAACCTGGTCAAGGACATCAAGGGTAACAAAAAAGCTTCTTTAGGTACATCAGAGATAAAGGAAAAACCGGGGAAAATGTGGGTCCTCTCAGGAAGGATATGGGTGACCTGGTTACCCAGGACATGGAGAAGGCTGAGGTACTCAATGACTTTTTTGCTTCAGTCTTCACCAACAAGCGTTCCAGATACACTGTTCAAGTTGCAGAAGATGAAAGCAGGGACTTGAGACCGGGTTTGAAACCATTTAGGGTACCTGAAGGTGCACAAGTCCATGGGACCTGACAAGATACATCCACTGGTCCTGAGGGAACTGGCCAAGGATATCCATCATATTTAAGATATTTAAGAAGTCATGGCAGTCCAGTGAAGTTTCCCCTGACTGGAAAAGGGGACACATAAACATCATTTTTAAAAAGGGAAATAAGGAAGTCCCAGGGAACTACAGGCCAGTCAGCCTCACCTCAGTGCCAGGCAGGGTCATGGAGCAGATCCTCCTGGAAACTACGCTAAAGACCATGAAAAACAAGGTGGTGATTGCTGAAAGCCACCATGGCTTCACCAAAGGCAAAACAAGCCTAAAAAACTTGGTGGCCTTATATGATGAGGTTACAGTAGTGGTGGATGAGGGAAGAGCAACTGACATCATCTACCTGGACTTGTGCAAAGCATTTGACACTATCCCACATGACATCTTGGGCTCTAAACTGAAGACATGTGGATTTGATGGGTGGACCACTCAGTGGATAAGGAATTGGCTGGATGGTCACACTCAAAGTATGGTCAACAGCTCAATGTCCAAGTGGAGTCATCAGGAGTCAGTGTTGGGACCAGCACTGTTTAACATCTGTGTCAGTGACATGGACAGTGGAATTGAGTGCACCCTCAGCAAGTTTGCCAATGACACTGAGCTGTGTGGTGGGGTAGACACACTGGAGGGAAGGGATGGCATCCAGAGGGACCTGGAGAGGCTTGAGAGGTGGGTCTGTGTGAACCTCATGAAATTCAACAAGTCCAAGTCCCATTGCCCATGGGAATCACATGAGGTTTAATACGAACAAGTGCTGGTGCTGCACCTGGGTCAGGTCAACCCCTGGTATACAACAGGCTGGGGCATGAACAGATTGAGAGCAGCCCTGCTAAGAACGACTTGGGGGTGCTGTTGGATGAGAGGCTGGACATGAGCTTGCAGCACAGAAAGCCAATTGTATTCTGGGCTACATCAAGAGGTGTGACCAGCAGGTTAAGGGAAGGGATTTTGCCCCTCTGCTCTGGTGAGACCCCACCTGGAGTATTGCATCCAACTCTGGGGTCCCCAGCACAGGAAGGACATGGACCTGTTGGAGCAAGTCCAGAGGAGGCCATCAAGATGATTAGAGGGGTGGAGCACCTCTCCTACAAAGACGTGCTGAGAGAGCTGGGGTTGTTCAGCCTGAAAAAGAGAAGGCTTTGGGGTGACCTAATTGCAGCTTTCTGGTACCTGAAGAAAGATGGAGAGGGACTTTATACAAGTTGTGTTTGTGGACAAAAAGCTTGACATGACTCAGCAATATGCACTTGCAGCCCAGATACCAACTGTATCCTGGGCTGCATCCAAAGTAGCATGGCCAGCAGGTGGAGAGAGGGGATTCTCCCCTTCTACTCCGCTCTCCTGAGACCCCACCTGAGTATTGCATGCAGCTCTGGGGTCCTCAACACAAGAAAGATGTCTACCTGTTGGAGCGAGTCCAGAGGAAGCTACTAAGCTGATCAGAGGGCTGGAGTCCCTCTGCTATGAAGACAGGCTGAGAGAGTTGGGGTTGTTCAGCCTGGAGAAGTAAAGGCTTCAAGGAGACCTTAGAGCACCTTCCAGTACCTAAAGGGGGCTTATAAGAGCTGGAGAGGGACTTTTCACAAGGGCATGCAGTGATAGGACAAGGGGGAATGACTTCAAATTGAAAGAGGGCAGGTTTAGATTAGATGCTGTGAAGGTGGTGAGACACTGGAACAAGTTGCCCAGAGAAGCTAACTCCCTATCCCTAGAGGTGTTCAAGGCTAGGTTGGATGGAGCATTGAGCAACCTGGTCTAGTGAAATGTGTTTCTGGCCATGGCGGTGGGTTGGAACTAAATGATCTTAAAGCTCCCTTCCAACCCAAACCTTTTTGTGATTCTATGATTCTAATGTCTTTCTTAAAGGAAAAAACCCCAACATTTCAGTTAAGGGTGACATATACAATATTGCTACACACAGAGATTAGCATAAAGTATATAAATATATATTCTATATAAATATACATATGTGTGTGTGTAGTTTTAATGACTATGGTGACAACCTAGAGTTAGGCTAAACATTTTGTCAATTGACACAGTTTATGTGTTAAGATGACTGAGTTCATATTCATTTTTTTAAACCTGTAATATGTTCTGGGAGGAAAGCTGAGCCAGAACCACCGTCAGCATTTGACAGAATGAATGCCTGTCAATTTCTTTCAAATAACAAAAGTATCCTGTGAGAGTTGTGTTTTTTCCATGGAACCTGTAGAAAACTGTTAGTAAAAAAGAAGCTATTAAAATCTTTTGTGTTTTGAAAGAACAGGGATCCACAACATAAGAGGGGAAAAAAAGTCAAATCTACAGGTTTCAGTCTGGACCCTCCAATGTAATAACTTAACTGAAAGCTAAAAAAATTGAATGGCACTGTCAAAAAGGTCTTAGTATTTTAGCTCCTCTTAATAGAAAATAATGCAGTCTCTAAAGTTTTGGTTGTTTTTCTTTTTTAAACTAAAGGGTACATAATTGTAGAACAGTCTGTCATGAAAACATCCTCACAAAAAAGGCAATGTCAAAGTTAAAGCTCATGATACTGAGTTCACCCTCAACACAACTTTCTCAAGCAGAGCTGTTTTTAAACAGCATGTAGCAATAATATTACAGTGTCACTAGTAAATTTACCGCTTTTCTCCCTGAAAGAGACCTTCCACAGACAGATTCACCTCTCTTTCCTAACCCAAAGAGTCTGATTTGCCAGCTGCCAAGAAGCTACCAAAAAAATCTAAGAATGTTCAGGTACAACAAAAGGAGCACTTTTAAAAAATTATCTTACAGGACAATTTCAGCAATTGAGCTTCAGTTACAGTATTCAGATATCTTGCTTTTATAAAACGTGATACAATTAGGGTATATATCAGATCTCAACACTGGCAGCTCATGCACCTTTGCTCTTGGAAGGAGCACTTTCTCTCTTAGCTCTAGTGCTCCAAAACCAACAAACCAACCAACCCCCCCCCCAAAACCCAAAACCCAAACACTCTCCACTATCAAGAGAAAGACTTCGGGGGACTACACATTTTTTTTCTCATTATTTCTGAAAGGCATAATTATAGTTGGAAAATATGTAACTGGACTACAATAATCATGTATTCAACTAACATAAAAACTCATCCCAATGAGGAAGTAATCTAAAAAATTTGTATGCCATCACTTGAAGAAAGCTTTGTCTCTGTCCTTGCTTGGCAAAAACCACAAAAAATACACTTCAAAAAGCAAGGATGTCCTTATGCCAAGTGACCAAGAAACACTGTCTACTTTGAATGCATTAGATCCCACCTGGATATCGTGGAAAGAATCTGAAAAAGTGAAGCATAGCTTATTGAAGTAAGCATTGAATGCTGAAGGACCAGGACAGAAACATGTACTGAAACTGCTTTGGACAACCATCACAGACAGCATCCTGGACTTTCTTTTAAGCTTGTATTTCTTGTTTCCTTATGCTGATGCTAGAATACACACAGCCATGCATTTCCTGACCCTGATATTCCTTTGAAGCTTCTCAGATATTTGGTCTCCTAACTAGGACAGTGAGATTTTTTGTCTTTGATACTCAAGTCAGGATTCCAATGTTCTAGTCCGTTCTGATGCACACACTTGGCATTACTTGAAGAGGAAGTACCAATATTGGCCCACAATCCAAGTATGTACTTAGAAATATGTTCCATTTTATCTGTAAGAGGACCATTAACTTTTGACATACATCCTTCCTAAAGCTAGAGATTTCACTTTACAACATACGAGAAAAGCCACGCTACTGAACAATAACAGCATCTGTGCGTGAAACGGAAATAAGTTTATTTTGTTCTGGTTTTTAACTGAAGACACTAGTGCATAAACACAATATATTACGCTGTGTCTCTGTGTGTGTTTTGTTTATTTCACACAAGGCCAACAGTCCTTTTGATTAAATTCTATTGACACTTTGTCTAGGGATGCATTCTTGGCTATCTCACTACATAAGTTTCTTGAAGACTTGCTTATCCAAGAGGAATTCTGAGGAGGGTTAAGCAGTCCCAAAAACTTATTTTCAGCTGGAGCAAGATAAACAGATCAGGATACTACCAGAAGATTTTCCATTTTCAATTTTCTAGACATTAAAAAAAAAATAAATTCTTCTTGGGGGGGATGAGTCTTAAACCACACAGATCATATTTTCTAGAAAAGAAAAAAAAGGGGAAAAAAAGTTTTCTATGTGGTATAAAACCCCCTGTTCTTCCAAATGCAGCCAAAACATAGTAGGCTGGACATTATAAAAACATTGGTTAAAAAAAAACCCAGATTTTTATGATGTTCTGTTTAAAAGTTTATGACTTTGCAAGAAAGCCTTCATGACCACAAATACAGTAAGTGTTAATAATGGAAATAAAAAACAAGAAAAGAAAATGATCCAAAAATAACCACAGTTCAGATATACTGTCAAACTAGAAACATTACCTTACAGAACATGTCTCGGAGATCATCTTTTGGGTTAATCCACGATGCAACAGCATCACAAAAAAAAATAAAGTCCTATAAGATTAAACAATCACATGGGTTAGGAACCTCACATTTATCTGTCTGAAAACAATGTCCAATGTTTGTTCTATGAACTATGCAGGGTATCTGATCCTAACTCACAACTTTTAGCTTTATGCCTTTATTTTCTAGTTAATTCAGACAATAATGGTAAGCTATTGTATGTTTAAGTATATGGAAATAGAAATAGCTGAGTGTAGGAATACCTTTGTTTAATAGGATTTTTTATTAAATTGAACCACAGTTAAAAACACCCCAAACCAACAAACAAACAACTCCTCCCCTCCCACACCACACTTGTCTAACTAATCCTTTCAGTACATATTACAAGTTTGAGAACCAATCATCTTAGTAACAATCAACAAACTCAGGATCACACTTGCAAGTTACGTATTTTCAGTTGGGAAAAAAGCTGTTGTATTTTTTTTAAGCAGAGCCAGAAATTGTTTCTGGGAAACACAGAATGTGTACATGTTCAAAACTAAAGTCACCCCAAAATCACTATTTTGCATTACCTCCTACTATACCATTAAAACATCAGTCTTAATGATTAAGTTGATAATGCATGTTTTTGGATAGGAACTGAGGACAGCAACTACATTGGAGGAGAGCTTGGATAATGAAGAGTCTCCTTAATTGCTCCCTCCGTTTAAGCTGTCTGAATGAACAAACAGACAGCAGAAGAGGAAAATGCTAAGTACAAGATAGGGGATACGTGAAATGAACTGAAAAATTCAAAACAAGATAAAGGTTCAATTATTGCATTTCAGGGAGAAGGATTCCAGGCAGAGGAGAGGGAAATTCACCTTTATTTTCCTCTTAGAAAATATTACCTTCATACAGCTTTACCTTGGAGCTGCACAGACTAAAGAGCAAATCATATTCTATTCTTGAGATGTACAATTTATTTTAAAGGGATGCATCTTCCTTGTCATGTTGACTATTTAAGCAATATATCCAAAGCTGAAAGAGAATCTTCCCTGACCAAGTTTTAAGAATAAAGGGATGGTTATTGCTTTTGTTCTGTTTCTTTTTTTAAAAGCCTAGATTGTATCTGAAAAATAGGTTTCAATATGTCAGCTTTTGCCTTGTATTTTCATACATATCATCAACATAAAAAAGACTGATAGAAGTATCAAAATACAGTTAATCAAAGTTCATTATTGACATATTACTTGTAAGTAAAAGACAAAAAATGAATTTAACAATGAATTTAACTTCCTTTCCATAAGTGATAATTACTGAAGCAGAAATCCTGAAGTATCATGATATGTATAATTTGAAATAGAAACATTTTGGTCTCCTTGATACCTAAAAAGAAGTTACAGCACATACTACTGGGAATCGACATCAAGCTAAATATTTTTCATACTCCATATACAGCTTTCACTAAATTTCACATGTGCAAAGAAAAAGGAAGTTAAGATCTATTTATGTATCTTACTTGGACTACTCCACTGGGGTTGACTGAGATCATGGTACATATCCCACGGAACGCTGAATCCTTTTCCTCATTGTCTCTTATGTTTCGCAGAGAAGTGCACCTAGTAAGTTGGAGAGCAAAATTTAACTAATTCTATTACTTTTTGATTCAGTCAAGTCAGGACTAGATGACAGCATTTGATGGAATAAGTCACACTGATAAGATTATCTGAAACACTATTTTGAACACTTAGAAAGATACTTGTTGCACACAGTATTTACTAGTATATTCCCATTAGGTATCATCTACAGAATCTTGCTTTCCTGTTGCACTATACAGTTAGAAAGTGTGACCTGTATTCCATTAAATACAAAAGAAACACATATATTAAATAATTATAGAAACGATCATTATTAGAAGCGGAACATATAATACTATTGCAATATGAATTATGTCAGATATCACTTAAAGAACAATTATTTAACCTTTACAGCAGCAAGCAAGCTATTTTATACATAACAAGTATAGAAATAGATTCCTTACAGCAATTCAAGCCTCAGACTGAATTTTAAGTAAAGTAATGCACAGTTTAAATTTTAGAGTATTTGCATGCATTGTATTATCATTCTTGTGGATTTTAAAATGCTCTTTCATAGTCAAGCTTTAACACGCAAGCATGTGACAATCTTATCCCATGCATAAATTAGTCGTTAGCCACAACATAAAGAATACATGACAGTGCTACTAAAAACTCACAAACCTGATAGGACAAGATTAGTCACATGGTTGGCAATGATTAAGGATTGAGATTTTGTAACCAACTGAAAATAGATCTAAAAGTGAGATAGAGGAAAGAAAAGAAAGAAAAGAAAGAAAAGAAAGAAAAGAAAGAAAAGAAAGAAAAGAAAGAAAGAAAGAAAGGAAGGAAAGAAAGAAAGGAAGAAAGAAAGGAAAGAAAGGAAAGAAAGGAAGAAAGGAAGAAAGGAAGGAAGGAAGGAAGAAAGAAAGAAAGAAAGAAAGAAAGAAAGAAAGAAAGAAAGAAAGAAAGAAAGAAAGAAAGAAAGAAAGAAAGAAAGAAAGAAAGAAAGAAAGAAAGAAAGAAAGAAAGAAAGAAAGAAAGAAAGAAAGAAAGAAAGAAAGAAAGAAAGAAAGAAAGAGAAGAAAAATGAATTAAAAAAAATTTTGAATAATACACACCAGGGTCTTATAAACTGCTGTAGCATGGGGGCCACCTCTTGAGGACAAACGTAACCAAGACGACCAATTGTTATTGCTAAGGTAATGCAATCACGGTTATACACCACCAAACGCCAACCAAGACATGAGCAAATGAGGGGGGAGGAGAAAAAATAAAGAAAAAACAACAAATAACTCAGAAACAGAAGCCAACAGAATCCGTATATGATAGTAAACATAAGATTTCACCAGTGCTGTTTATTACAACCCCTTGAATAAGAGGCAGCAACATATATGGTATAGTCTCCAGGGTAAAAGAAAAATTAAAGAAGTAAATGAGAGAACACCAAAAAACACAATTTGAAATACAAAGGCTTTCTGATGTAAGTAGTCATTCTGCTCTCTTCAGAATCACCTCTTACAGTAAATTTACCTACTATACATTTCAAAGTTTTTAATAAAAAGTACTATTATGGATACTATTGATAGAAGGGAATTAACCATTTTCAGTTTTAGTATCAAGTAGTCCTAAATATTTTATTTTTTCAATATTTAGAATTCAAGATTTTAATAGGCCTACTATCAGTAAAAATACATTTATAAACACTTTTACACAGAATACATTGTGGTCTATCTAATAAACACTAAATAGATTAAACACTCTCAAAAAGACCCAAATATTTGCTTTCTTCATAATATTGTAGAAAAATTAAAGTGGTTGCTAGCTCATAGCAAGTGACTGGATAAAATTAATTTTTTAATCCAAATATTTTTCCTGTTTAGAAAAACTTCCTCATAAGAGTTGTATAATAATCTGACTTCTGATACAAAAGCATAAAGACAAAAAAAAAGTAAAACTGCTTCTCTGAATGATTAGGTATTGTGGTCCTTTGTTCTGAGGGCCAGACTCAAGATAATATCATCATGCAAGTGTGTTTTAATGGTGTTTGCTCAACTCAGAAAAGATTAATCTTCAGAAAAAAGAGAAGGTGGGAAATAATGTATCAGGATTACTTGAAGCAAAATACATGAATAATACTAAAATCCAGCAGATTTATATGAAGCAAAGAAACCTGTGTTCAAGGGACATACTATGCAACACTAATTAACAGGCATTTGTGAACAGTTTTATGAAACATGCAATAAAGCAGATGATGCTTTCTCCAATAAAAGTTTAGTGTACGATACACTAGCAGTTTTAAATGTACCCATTCCATGAAAGCTACATCTCACTGGTAATGTACTATTTTGCCCAGACATTGATTTCAAATTTTCAGCAGATCTAACATAAAACTGCATTTGAAGTGATACTTTCAAATGAAAGTGCACTTTTAAGGTTTATCTGTAAATTCTCACAGCTAGAGTCAGTATGAGGAATAGTAATTTCTGTCAAAGCATAACTTTTTGGCATGTACTCATTATTTTCTATGCAACTATTTTACTTAAGCTGATCTCATATGTTTCCATAACAGAAGTGTTTTCATAACTCATTACATAACAACCTACAGTAGAAAACATTAATACTCTTGCGCATACCAATGGCATGTAGCACAATATCCCACAACAAACTTATCATTACACCACACTCAACATTTATTTACAGTTTTGCATCTGCATTTAAAGTAACCATTAAGATACTAAAAAAAGTCAGTGTTTGGATGCCTAAAAAAATTCTCTACCAGTGATGGAAGCAAACTTTTAGGTACTGGATGTTTCTCAGATACAGATATTGCATATCCATCAATGCAGACAAAGGGGGTTGGGGGCAAGGGGTAAGAAAATTTATATTGCTATACTATTCCATGGTGTATTTCATAACAAGCAATTAGCATGAAAATTATCTTTTCAAAAAGCAGTACCTATAATATGCCAGACAACTAGGCAATTTTTCCTTCAAGTTCACCTTCCATACTAAATGAGGGGATGGGGTGTGGAAAATACTGAAGGAAAAATATGCATACAAAGAAATCCCAATTTATCTCATACTTAGCTCAAGCCCAAATATAACTAGCACTGAATTTGCATAATTTTCAATTATGTTCAGTATAATGACTGATCTATCATTTTTCTTACAAGACAGTTTTCAAACAGAAAAAGATCAAAAGATTCTCAAATAGTAAAATAGTAAACCTGAAACCTGTTAAATTATTAATAAAGTTTTGCTGAAGTATGGAAGGTGCTCCTCATACCAGAACATGCCCTCTATAAATGCAAAAAACCAAGCCTCAGAAATTTCCATTCAATAAGGCATTTGGGGACTGCTTCCAATTTGGAAGGCAAAGCAGATGGTCAGAACATAGAAACATACATGCCACTGTTAAGACTTCTTTTCAGAAATTTGTTATTAAGTGACCAGGTAATAGAAATTTTACATAATTTCAGTTATGTTGTGGTAAAACTGCCATCACAGATCTAGATTTTTGTGCATATTACTACAAATTAATGTTTAAAAAAAAGTGCATTAATGTCAATTCAAAGAGTTCATTATTTGCATATATATATGCCAATTACATTTGTTTCAAACACTAGACATATACATACAGTACACATGAAAAGACATGCATATATTAAAATCAGTGTAAAGCCACTAAGTCTTTAAGTGTTACTGCATACATCTGTCATATTGTATACATAAATAAAATTGGAAGAATACTTAAATAGATGATAAATAAATATAAAATTCTATAAAGGTGAGAAAGCAATAATTTTAATAATCTAGATATATGATAGATGCTTTTCTGCAAGACTGAGACTTGTAAGAGTTTCTCCAAAACAGTTTTTTTTGCTTATAAAAGCCAAATATATAGCAATAAAATAAGTTCTATTCAATTTTTTAAAATCATTGTAGAAAAAAAATTAATTCCCTTAACCATAAATGATTTAGTTTTTGGATACCTGTGTTCTCTAACAATGTCTTTGGTGTGTTGGGTCTGTTAATTATTTCTACAAGCTGGTGCAACACCATTGGAATATAATGCTGCATCTCTATACCTGAAACAGCCAAAAAAAAAAACATTCAGAAGAAAATGACCATTAATATATATAATCTATTTAGATCTGGTACATTGAACTTACTGTCAAAGACAAGAATGTAAAACTGAATTTAAATTTTTAACATGAAAGCATCACTAGAAATAAAAAATAATCCACAACCCAAACAAAGTCTTCTAAATATGCAAATATTCAAAGAAAAAAAATCTTACCCATTTGGATGGAGATTTCTCCAATTGCCCAGGTGGCATTGTTACACACAGAAATGAATTCAGGGTTTAGGTTTGTTCCCAAAATGGGCATGAAATCAGCTAGAAAGAACAACATTTTAAAATCTCATCACACAATACAAGCAACCATCTTGTTCTATTACTGTAAGATCACAAGGAGAGGGAGTTTAAAAAAAAATCATATAAGTGTATTTAAATTCTTGTAAAGCATTACACTTGAATTAACAAGAGCTGTATTTTTGCTATATATCAGATTAATTTGAATGATACAACCTAAGCAGATCCATGCAAATCCTTTCAAACTATGATTTAAAAATATTTCTAATAGATTTTACATTGATGTAACTCTAGAAACCTTTTTTATCTCCTTCCCGGTAGTAGGGAAAGAAAAACACACCTGGATAGCTATGTATTCAGCTGTGCTAAAAAAAAAAATTACCAAACACCTCTCCCCAAAACAAACACCCCCTTCAGCAACAAAACCAAAAAACCACCAAACACAACACCAAGCCCCCCCCAAAAACCCCAACAGCCAACAACAATGAAGCCTAGAAAGCAAATCCCAGCTTTGATTAAAATGACAGGTGCTATAATCTATCTTTGTGACTAATATTTCACTAAAATTAAAGTTCCAAGCCTAGCCAAGTATTCATAGATTCTAGTAGAGCAAAAAACCTACAAAGCAACTGTTCTAATTGAAGTCTAAGTACATCTGTTTTTCTGTATTCCAGCAAAACAGGAAGCATGTTACGTTATAAAAATCAAACAACAAAATTAATTTTTGCACTGTCTACAAAAAGAACAACACGTCTTAAAACATGCAGTTTAAAGGAGAAAAGACTACAGACCCTTGCTGATAAAGAAAAACTAAAATCTGCACCATGACAAGGTAACCCACAGAAAAGGGAACTTAACAATGGCTAAACCAGCCTCCTATCAGTTTGTAAAACAAATTAATTATTTAATATGTAAAAGAAACATACCAATGCAAGGCTTAACATGCTGAAAACACGCCTTTGTCAGATCACCTAACAATGCAAAAGAACTCTGCCGCACCTCAGGCATTTTATCCTAAAGAGAGGAAGAAAAAAAATCTGACAATTCTAGAAGTGCTTCTGATTCTCTTTAGAAAGAAAATTCTTGGATTAAACAGATTAATCATCTCACCTGCATACATTGGTACATTAGCGTCAGGATATTGCTGCAAGCCACTAGTTGTTCAATGTTGCCTCCAAGTCCTTCAGCTAAACCACTGAGTAAATCAAGAGCTACAATCATGAAATCTTTATCTGGAGCCTCATATTGGTCTGGCTGAGCATTGTGCAACTGCAACAAATAATTATGCATTTTCAAAATGAGTATTAGATTTTTTCAGGGGCATGCATAAAAGTAAAAACAAACAAGTTTCAGAACTGCAGCTTCATTTAAATATTCAATAATTAATACTACAAATCTCCCTGCAAACCCCTAACTTTACATAGTTAATACATTGGTTTAAGGAGATATTATGAAAACATTGGAATAGCAATAGAAAAATACCATGGCTTGTGCAAGAGTCTTCTGCACCAGATTTACACAACGCTGGTACACAGGCTCACAGTATGGAAGAAATCCAGATTGCAAGGCAGTAGCAACTGATGACAGGCACTGGAATAAAATAAAGAAGAAGGGAAAAAAAAAAGTGAGAGAGACACTAACGTTCTTCACCTCCCCCAAGTACCCTTTACTTGTGTGTAGCAAATTAAAAGCATTTTAAGTATACTGAGATAGAGTGAAAATTTAACAGGGTAGAAATCTATTTGGATTTAGGTGAAATGTGTCACTTTGAGCTTGCTAGCATTAGTAAAATATGCTGTTTAGTCTGGTAACTCTGCAACTAGTAAAACTGCACTAGCTAAGGAGAAAGAATGTGAATTCCAAGCTGAAGAGATAAGAAAGACTCTTTGGACCTTAAAACAGACAGGGCAGAATGACCTAGGAATTCTTTCTGTACTTTCTGACAAAAAACTAGGTACAAGTGTAACTAGCTGTAAGTATAACGCGAAATCAGCAGAATAAATATGCATGAATCTATTGTGAAATTCTATGAATATGTAAATTAGTAAGAAGTAATAAAATGCAGAGTTTGTGAGAGGGGCTCAAAATTCAAAAGATTGTCTAAGATAATGCAATTGATTCTGAGAGAAAGTTCCAGTCCTAGTAGACTATAGTAAATTATGATCCTACTTCTAATGTGACCACTACCTTTATACTTACTATGCACAATACCACTATTTATGTTATCCACCTCATCATTACACCAAGATTAAATCATAAAAAATGGTACTCTACTGTTGTAGATGTTGGCGAACCCAATGGGAAGAATGATGATGTCTAACTCCATTTCAGAAGGCTGAATGATTGCTTTATTATAATTATGTTATAATACATTAATATGCTATATAAAAGAGGATACTAAATACTACATGCTACTTTCTCTAACTATCATATCTAACTAACTCACAACTCGTGACCCTGTTCTCCAGAGCCCAGACACAGGTGGATCCGATTGGCTGTCAGGCCCAAACAATCCACCATGATCCAACCAAGCGCTCACTCAGGGTAAACAATTCTCCAAACACATTCCACAAGAGAAAAACAAGGAGCAGAAATAGAAATTGTTTTCTCTTTCATTTCTCTCTGTGCACCTCAATAAAAAATCCTGAGAGAGAGAGAAATGTGCTTGCCACACTCTACCCCCATAACATAGAGTGTTGGCACAAAAGGTGAACGAAAAGTAGCAAACAGTAAACTTAGAATCTTGCGCTACTAAAGAATAACTAAGATACGTTTATGAAAGCAATACTATTAATGCTCAAAATGTGTGTCTTGACACTAAACAAAGTATCTACCACTTCAAGATTCATCCAGTCACTAATCAAAAAACTGTGCTTGTATATACTAATAAAAATTGTATATACTTAAGAACTCCTTGTACTATTGTAATTGTACCTAGTATGTCAAATATACATAGTAAAGCATTAAAGAACACTTATTAACGTAAAGATTTACATTAAATAAAAGAATTCACTTATCATCTTATGGAAAGGGGGGAATGAGACAGAGTGAAAATTTAACAGGGTAGAAATCCATTTGGGTTTAGGTGAAATGTGCCGCTTTCAGCTTGCTAGCATTAGGAAAATATGCTATTTAGTCTGGTAACTTTGCAGCTAGTGAAACTGCCCCAGCTAAGGACAAAGAATGTGAATTCCAAGTTGAAGAGATAAGTGATAAGAAAGACTCCTTGGACCTTAAAACAGACAGGGCAGAATGACCTAGGAATTCTTTCTGTACTTTCTGACAAAAAACTAGGTACAAGTGTAACTAGCTGTAAGTATAACGCAAAATCAGCAGAATAAATATGCATGAACCTATTGTGAAATTCTATGCATATGTAAATTAATAAGAGGTAATAAAAAAAAAGATCGGGAGTCCTCAGGGGCGTGCATGTCCTTTGAAGGGGAACGATTCCCCACATGCATCCAGCACTGTAGTAAACATACTGTTCCTACAAATCTTTATAGGAATTGTAGGGTTTTGATTTTTCGTCTGCGTTTCGTTACCCACAAGTAACTGTTTAAGTAAAAACAACCTGGAAAGGTAGTACTGATTAGTTGAGCCAAGGCAACCGTCTGCTAATTGTTATCCTCTCCTATGTATGTCAGTTGAGAGAATTTCTCAGGGGCAGCATCTTCTTCAAGGTGCCAACACAGTTCATATGAAGACAATTACTATAATTCAGATAGCATTTACACTAAACTTCACTATGCTGACAATGTACAAGCCCTAACATTACCCAAGAGTTACGAAACTAATTTCTCTAGAAGTGTTTTCCTGCTTCACACTTGGAAAGTACAGAGAACAGACTACATTGTCTAGTTCATACCTTCAGCCTGTCAGTAATTTTTTTAATGAAGGGACGAAGGGAAAGCAGGGAGAGAAGACAAGAACAACAGAGATGGAACAATTTTTTAAAAACAAAGAATCCCAAAGAAAACACCCAAGAATGGCAGGGGAAAAAAAAATTCTAAAAGATTTCTGCTAAACTTAATAACATTTCTTCAGTTAAAAAAAATTCTCACTATTGTCATAATATTTTCTCCATAATGGGAAATACCTACCACTGACAGCATTTATAGTCACACTTCCTAGTAGGAACATCCTTAGTAAAAGAGGCAATTCCCAAAAGACATTTACCTCCAATAAAGGGAAAAGATCTTTATCTTCATCCTTCAACATGTTCCACTTCTGGATTAATGGAGGCATTAGCATCTGAATATATTCCTGTTTAAGATGAAAATGCATCAGCTACTGAAGCACCCAATTGCATACTAGTTTATTTCAAAGCTAGAAAATTTATATATTCTACTTTTTCAGGAGAAAAAAAATTATATACTGTAATTCAACCATTGTTGAAATATATAGAAGTAGTTGAATATTAGAACTTAAATTTTATGTCTTAAGATTTTTTGCTGAGGCAAATAAGTACCTTTGCAAAACAAATCTTTTCCTCCAGGTTTGGCTTCAGTCTAGCAACTTTTAATAGCTGCCTGGGTTGTTACATATCTATAGGATTGACTCGGGCTACAGAAAATGCTTTTACCAGCAATACAATCTGGCTGTGCATCTGCCACCTGCTTTTCTCAATCATCTTCCATTGCCCTGATGCTACAGCTCTATCCCCAGAAGTTCCTGAAACCTCTTCCTCATCCAATTACTCATCCATGAAGAAAGTAATTTTCTATCCCTCCAGAAATCCGCACTTACCAATTCTGTATAAAATGTTGCATCTTCTCGACCACTGCTGTCACAGTCACAAGGACATTAAGCAAGGCATCCCTGTAGTACTGTTGCTCCCAGAAAGTATCCAAAGAGACAACAGATGCTGCCAGCTAATGCTATGTCCAAAGATAGAATATTTTAAGTGACTGAAGAAAGTCCCACCATTACCAGGAGCTCCCATTTAGCTTCCTCCTGGTGCTGTCAAAAGTCAAGCTGGCCAGGGCCAGAGAGAAATTGGAAAATATGTCCTTTGATAGTGTGGATTCTTGAATGGCAAATAAAATGCCATGGCAACAACCCAAATTGTTCTATTCTAGTTTGTCTATGTCATGTGAAGTGCTATAGAGATATAAACCAAATTTCAACAGTATGCATGTGACATGTATGTATATCCTATTAATGAACATGTATACTACAAAAACCCCACTACACTTGCCTGTGGTCTCTGTGCTTTACTCAAAGGATTCTGTGTTTTTAGATATAAAATGCACATCTATCCTGCTATTGGATAAAGCAATCTCTAATGATGATGTGCTTTGATGCATTGGAAAGACACTCAGAGCAGTTTAGCTATACTGAAAGTGGTTACAAACAACAAAGAAGTAATTAGAAATTAGCACACACATTCTACCAATTTCTTTAAAATCCCATTTCATATCTATATATATCTATATATATCTCCTTTGAGCTGAAAAATTCTGAGAGTAAGAAAAAAAAGTCACAATAACGAGAAGTACATTTTGCAAGCCACCAAACACAATTATTTATTCAAAATGGGGAATATTTGTGTAGTGTGAAAATTACATACAATCTATGTATATTACATGTAAATATTTATTATTATTGAATGCAGAATTTTTGTTTAAAAACATATAAAGCACACTACAAAATCCACTCAACCAATTTTTCAATATATGATGAGTGTTTCTACAGAACATAAGGTATACTCACAGGTTTATTTAGATGATGTCCTACAGAATCTGCTAGAGTTCCTATAGCATCATAAAGAATGAGCAGGTTTTTATGCTGGTATTTACTAAATGCGAAGACCAAAGTGTCAAGTATATATGCAAGATAAGGAACAAGCTCTGTACAAGCCTCCTCTTCTAGAGTAGCAAAGGCACTGAATGACAAAAAACCCACCCCAAATAGGTCAGTCAGTATCTTGTAAAAAATAAAACAAGACCACCCCAAAAAGCCCTACACTACCCATTCCTGTTTAAACATAGAACTGTATTTAGTCTTTAAATTCATCCAAGGTATGTTTTCACAATGGTATTATTGAGACAAACTCAATCTATTTTGATTGAACACAAAGATTCAGCTCTTAAACAGTGATGAGCAAAATTTAAAAATATTCTGGTAAATACCTTTTATGTATACATTACAGATCTAATCTTGCTTTATGAAGAAACTTTCTTGGCAGTCTGCTGTGTACTCCTGCCCAACACAAACTGACATGTAAAAGCTTTATTTGCTGAGCTTCCTGCACAAGTGGTATACCCATTCCATTAATGGTGTGTCCACTCTTTTTTTTTTTTTTTTTTTAATATCAGCAGACAAGGGACAGAAGGGAATCTTATCTCCAAGGATCTCCTTTCAAGAGAAAGGGAATATCCCTTTAAATAGTTGTAACCCAGATTTTTTGGTAATCCTGAGCTAAATATAAACATTGCTAATGCAATGATAGGATAGTTTTCCTGTATTGACCTTGCTCATAGGCCCATAAAAGCCAGATTCCTGGTCAATGAAATTTAAAATATTGAAAATAAACAGGTGTGACATACAGGTAATTTCTTTTACAGCAATGGGTTGTTTAGTTTGTTTTTCATATATTCTAAAAACAAACTGGACAAGAGAAAGACAAATTATCTGGTTTTGTTTTACCAAAACTGAGTTGTGATGATTTCAGAAGAAGCCAAACCCACCCCAAGTTAAAAGGGAAAAAAAAAAAAAAACATTAGGAGCTAGAAACGGAGTTATAGAATAATCAATTAAGACATTAAAACATTTTCCCATGAAAAAGCAGTGTAATGGATAGTACTTTTTGTTTAAGCTTTGGCTCACCTGCAGGCAGCTTCTTGTACTCTCTTGTTGCTATCTAGAATGCGCTTTAGCAACTCGGTCATTAATGGCTTCAAGTATGTGTCTGGGGGTTGACTAACTACCCAGTGTGCATAGCGACTAAGAGTCCAGCAAGTGATGGAGCGCACAAGAGCCTTTTTATTAGAGAGGCACTGAATAAGGTGAGGGATCAACTCAGGAAGATATGGAATCATACCCTGCATGCAGCCTAGAAGGAAAAATATAGCTATTACAGTATGAGAATTAGAAATCATAATAGAGCTTTTTGTTATTTCCTAGAAGGGATATATTTTCTTCCTCTATCATGTAGTAATACATTTTACCAATATACAAAGCAAGTCTACCTAATTTATGTTAAGTCCTAAAATGAAACCACACCATAAACAGTAATTAAAATCCTCAATGGAATTTACATTCATTCCAACTACATTTCTACTTTAGTGCTTCCCCAATCTTCATAAATTCCGCTTTATTAAAGGGAGTATAGAAAGAACATCCAAATAAGATTGGTTTGCAAAGCTTGGAAGTCTTATGCCAGTCTACTCAGAGTGACCAAGACAACAAGCAGAGAAAGATTAGGCTTTGATAACTAATCATCATATCATTAAAAAAGATTTCTTTAAAAATTAATTTTCTTCTTGTTTTCTCCTAATATAACACAAATACTGACCAACAATAAAAGCTGCACACTTTGAGTCAGCAAGGGCAGTAATACACTGAGATTTGTAAGAAGTATTAACATTTACCTTGCTTGACTTGAAATCAAAACCAACAAAAATGCTTTCTAGCAACAAAGAAATTATATGTTCACTAGGCACTGTTGGAAAAGATAGATAATCCAGGCATGGACTCAAACATATTCCTTCAATTTCCAAAATGGACAGAGATTATGGAAATACAGGCAAAAAGCCAAGAGTGTAAGTAAATACAATGAAATGGAAGTTAACACATTTAAATCAGAGAGCCATCCACAAAAAGCAGCTCAGGGCACTGAAGTCATGGGACTTGTATTCTCCATTTCTGAAAACACTGAATGAAATGTAAATATTCCTGTTGTATCAAATCAAGGTAGTATGTCATGAGAAACCAATAAATATATGCTACAGAGTTAAGAAGGGGAGGAATAAAAGAAACTATCTAAGTTATTGAAGACTCCAAAAAATGCACAGATTTGAAAATGAAAAATTAAACAAGTAACTGCAGTCATCAACCAGTAGATGTAGAGATTAATCACTTAAAAAAAAAAAACAAACAAGTAAAGGATGTATACCTGTTTGCACAAGTAAATTCATCTAGAAGGAATCCCAGAACTGCTTTAGAACAAATAAAAATTCAGTAACCTGATATGCATTGTTGCCTTACCTTCAGCAATTGCTCCAAGAACAAGGATACCAGATTCTTTAACTACCCATTCAGGATGGAAAAGCAATTCCTTCAAAAGGGGCAAGATGTGTGGCAGAAGTTCATCACGAAATACATTAGCCAGGACATCTAGAGCAGCAGCAGAACATTTCCCTGAGGGGAATTAACAATGTTAATCTTCTTATTATACAAGCAGTTGTAATTAAACATTATGATCCTCATTTTAACTTTGAGCTGCCAGTGATGCCTTAAGTTTTGTCTTTCATATTTTTCAGATTCTGTACTGCCTTAGTGTGTAACTCTGAACTTCATATAAGTGTTAGCAAGTTCTCTTCACAGTTTAGTTAGACAAAACAATCCTTTTCCATCATGAGAACCAAGGACACCATTGCAGCTTCAGGTGCAAAAAGCATAAACCAATGGTGAATTGAAGAGAGCAAAGCAGGAGGATGTGACTTCATAACCTGAAGCTGTAATTGGACAATTAACCCCAATATAAATGAACCAAAACTTATAAAAGTGTGAAAACTCATGACTGGTCGTCCCTCTTGTGACCATCTTGGGTCCATCTTGAGTGTAGCCCTGGCCAGGCTCTTGTACTGCCCAAGGTGTATCCATTAAGGCCTTTTAATAAATACCTACTTTTATTCTTTAACTCTGCCTAGCCTCTGTTCTAAGTCAGCCTCTTTAGGCATCACCAGGGTATCAGGAGGAAAGATACTTTAATTTCATTACAATACACAGGGATCCATTGTGCTCTGGTACAAAGCCATAGCTTTTAGAGAGCCATTTTTGCAGCATTTTTATAGCCACTAAAAGGACTTATACACTAGGGATATTAAAACACTCACTGACAGGTGATGTACTTTGGACCTGATTAGCATAAGAGATTTTGATAATCAGGATGCCTTGGCAAGAACAGAGTAAGAAAATTGAATCAAGAGAGAAGATTGAATCAAGTTCTACAAACAAGAGATTTTGCAAAATGTATAAGTTTGTTTATGTGATGATAAACCCAATCATTGTAGTAAAAAATGACTAGCCTTCCTCAAATAGTATATAAGCATATGTAGTCCACAATAAATTCGGATTTTGACCACCATCACTCAGTCTCCCCGCCTCTCTCCATCGCCAATAGACAGGAACCACACCATTATATTGCAACATTATATACACTACATAATTTCAGGATGGTGTAACACAACAAAAGAGGGAAGGTCTGTGACATGAATGCAACATACCGAAGAAATTAAGGAGAAATAGCAAAAAAATACTAGCAAGTGATTAAAAAGAAAATGTTCAAACATGACCTATATCTCAAAGCAAAAAAAAGTCAAAATCATCAATCTCTAGAGACTGAAAGAAATTTACTGACTTTTGCTCTGAGCTAACTCCTAATTCTGTGATGCATCTATACAAAGAACACTACTTTGAAATTTGTTTGAAAGTTTTTAAACTCATATTTTAGCACACAGAAGCTCATAAAAGAACAGCTTCAAAGCATGATTCAAAAATCATTACTCTGGTTTTCTGCTGTGGGGCTGACATGTCTAGAAAAATAATGCTAAGATGGATTTATAAAGAATGCTCATATTACAGAATTTATACTGTATTTTTTTCCAGTTTATTATGATCTCAGTTCTTTGATTCAACTAAAACAAAAGTATATACAAAATAGGCAATCGGGCAAAATATACCTAGCAAATGTAACATGCAAAATTCCTAAACTGGATCTAAACTGCTAGTGGGCACAAGCAAGACACAGACAGTTTTTCAGTTGGGAGGTAGCAACTACTAGAATAGATAATAAATACAAATTTTTTTCTACTCTGCTTCTAGATGATGTCCAACAGGTTTGAATAAAACCAAACATGAGCCCTCAACTCAGAGCAGATCTCCACTAAAAAAAAAGTAATAAACACCACAGACTCCCCAAGACCAGCACCTGCTGCTTCAGCTTAGACTGTTTCAGCTTTCTACTAGAGGAAAAAAAGGTGGACTCCCATATTTAGTTACCAGGTCTCATTAGTAACCAATGCTGCTGTGTCAGGCTGTGCTGACATTTCCTCTCTGTTCAAATTGGAAGTCAAATATAGAACACTGGATAAGAAATAGGGCATACAATTCTGAAATTCAGATAATCCAAATTCTGTCAAGTACATCAAAACAGATTTCTTAACTGTTCTCTTTTCTCTCTTTCCTAGACAGCTTTAGCTTCCTCATCTTCTTAATCAAAATTGTGGACCACAGAGCACTCTCTGTCATTTCAGTTATGTTTTCCAGGAAATATTGATTTAATTCTGCAATCTCTACACACAATGACTACAAGAATAGCATTATGAATTTAAAACTATAAAAAAGATACTTTACAAAGGAAAATATATTTGTGCTTTTTGTCTTCTAAATTATAATAATAATAACAACAGTATTATCAGTATTAGTATTATTTTAAAATTTAGATATGTCTCAAAATTGTTTGATCCATAAGCTTTAAGGCACATTCATCTGTACAACATCTGAACTACTGGTAATAGTGGTTAGTAGTAGCATGTAGGAGGAAGAAAAAAATCGAACACAAACCAGATATAGAGGGAAGACTGAACTAAAAGAAAGCATTATTAAGCTAAGAACAATGTGTAAGATTGTATTAGATCTGGCTGAGCTGGAGTTCATTTCCCCATAGCAGCCCTCACAGCACTGTGCTTTGCATTTGGAGCTGGTGAAGTGTTGTTTACACACCAGTGTTTTGGTTACTGCTGAGCAGTGCTGGCATAGCATCAACATTGTTTCAACATTCCACCCCCCATCAGTAGGGTAGGGATGGGCAAGATCCTGGGAGGGGACACAGCCAGGCCAGATGACCCAAACTGACCAAAGGGATATCCCATACCATATGATGTCAGCTCAGATATAAAAGCTAAGGGAGGGAGGCGGAAGGGGGTGGCATTTATTATTTGTAATGTTTGCCTTATGGAGCAACCCCTGCTTCTGGGAAGGTGCTGAACATCGCTCACTGATGGGAAGGAGAAAATAAACCTATTTTGTTTTCCTCTTTCTTTGTGTGCACATTAACTTTTGCTTTAGTAAACTGCCTTATCTCAACCTACTAGTTGTTTTCCATCTTATTTTCTCTGTCCATCTGGGAAAGGGAGTGATAGAGTGGCTTAGCAGGCACCTGGCATCCAGCCAAGGTCAACTCACCACAAAGACTTCTACTAAAGTAAACAGTAATACATGTTTCTTATTACCTTGTAGAATTAAAATTCAAAATCCAAAGCTTCTGTTGAATTGCATCTAGTAGATGTTTGCAGCTCTATTGTCCATATTCAAAATAAGTTTAGAGGTGGCTAGATTTTTCCATAGTTATATAGCCAAAACATCACCTGAAAGACTCCCCCCTCTGCCCAAAACACCAATTATATCAGCAGATAGTTCATTTTCTATTCAAAAGCAAAGCCTCAGTATTCCTATAGAAAAACTCCTCTGTTTACAGTGGTTCTTGCATTATGCAAGTAGCTATATTTTAAAACATTTTACACATTACTTTGACATACTTAAATTCCAGTCAGAAATAGTATCATCATCATCAAGATCATTGTCGTCATCATCATCATCATCTTCAATATGATCTTCTTCATGTGGCTGAGCTACCGTCCGTGAACGATGAAAACGAGGTCTTATGTCCTGTTCACTATCTGGAATAGCTTCATCTTCTTCAACATCCCCCTGTCAAAAAATGTTTTATCAGATAAACCAGTGCAACTATATTGCTCCAGGAAGTTAAGAATGTACTGCAAATTTTAGTTCAATATTTTATAAACATGTGAAAAATTCACATCCCACTTGTGCTGCCTAGCTAACTAAAAATGCCATTGTTCCTGCATTGTGATACAGTATTTACTAGAAAAAATTGGAGAAAACAGAAGCAACAGAGGTAATCTCACAGAAAAGCACAAAGTACTCTTCTTGTTAAGAAATTACTCTTGATGGGAAGGAATTAGAAAGAAGAAGAGATAAAGAAATTCTAGTACACAGACATTCTAAAATCTTGTGATGGAAAAAGCTGTGTAGTTCAAGCTAGAAGGGCATTAAAATTAATTCTGATAATTTCTTTATAGGCTGCTTTGCTGCAATAATTAATGGGTAAAAGTATCCCAGCTCTGCCAAAATTGGGTGGAAGGGGAAAGGAGCAAAGCAGGAAAACCCACAGATTATTTTCCAACAGACATGGCAGCAGTTGCATTCAGTTTTTGGAACAGCACACCTTGCCTCAGAAAGCTAAATCTCCATTGAACAGATAGCAGACCAGATCTGATCTACCAGCTCAACCATTCTGATTTACAAGTCAGAAGCTAACCAGATATTCTTACTGAGTATAAAAGAAAGGAATGCTTACCTTTAACAGAATAATATCAATCTCTGAATATTTCATACCATTTACCAGCACAGGTATCAGTCTACAAAGAAATATTGACACATGTCAAGAAGGAAGACCCTGGTAACTACAGGCCTGTCAGTCTCACTTCAGCACCTGATAAAATTATGGGGAAATTTATTCTGGGACTTACTGAAAAACACTTGAGAGACAACGCGGTCATTGGTCACAGCCAGCATGGGTTCACGAGAGGGAAGTCCTGCTTAATCAACTTACTTTCCTTTTACAAGGTCACCCATCTAGCTGACAAAGGGACACCAGTAGATGTGAGGATTTTTGGATTTTTAGCAAAGCTTTAATACTATTTCTCACAGTATCCCTCTGCACAAAATGTCCAGCACACAGCAAGAAAGGTTTATAATAGACTGAGTGAACAAGTGGCTGACAGGTCGGGCTCAAAGGGTTATAGTAAATGGGGTCACATCAGACTGGCAATTGGTTATCCATAGATTCTCCAGGGTTCAATTTTAGGGCCCGTGCTCTTTAATGTTTTATAAATGATCTGGAAGCAGGAATCAAATGTACATTAAGTAAGTTTGCTGATGATACTAAAGTAGGAGGAGCTGTGGACTCCCTGGAGGCAGAAGCACCCTGCAGAGACAGACAAATGAGAGGGCTGGGCAATCACCAACCATATGAAGTTTCAAAAAGAAAAGTGCCAGATTCTGCACCTGGGATGGGACAACCCTGGATGTACAGACAAACAGGAGAACAAGAGGCTGGAGAGCAGCACTACAGAAAGGGACCTCGGGGTTCTGTTCGATGGGTAGTTGAATATGAGTCAGCAGTGCCCTGGCAGTCAGGAGGGCCAACTGTATCCTGAGGTGCATCAGGCACAGCATCACCAGCTGGGCAAGGGAGGTGATTGTTCCACTCTGCTCTGCACTGGTGCGGCCTCACCTTGAGTGCTGTGTGCAGTTTTGGGCACCACAATATAAGAAAGATATAAAGCTATTAGAGAGCATCCAAAGAAGACGGTGAAGGGTCTCAAGGGCAAGACTTATGAGGAGTGGCTGAGGTCACTTGGTCTGTTCAGCCTGGAGAAGAGAAGGCTGAGGGGTGACCTCATTGCAATCTACAACTTCCTCAAGGGGGCCAGCGGAGGGGGAGGTGCTGATCTCCTCTGCCTAGTGACCAGTGACAGGACCCGAGGGTATGGAATGAAGCCACATCAGGGCAAGTTCAGACAGGACATTAGGAAAAGGTTAAGTCACTGGAACAGGCTCCCTAGAGAAGTGGTCATGGCACCAAGCCTGACAAATGTTCAAGGAGCATCTGGACAACACTCTTAGTCATATGATTTAGTGTTAGATAGTCCTGCAAGCAGCAGGGAGTTGGACTTGATGATCCTTATGGGTCCCTTCCAACTTAAGAGATTCCATGATTCTATGTCAAAATAACACATAAATAAAGCAAGCTGGTTTTCAGTTAGCTGGTCCATAATTTTGGCTGTAACCACACTCCCCCCCCCAACAACAACAACAAAATAAAACCAAACAAAAAAACCCAGATAAAAACTTAGCCTGATAACAAGTCAGCACCTTAACCATACTCCATTTCATGAGGTTCATTAATACTTTGTAATCTGAAAAAGTGTTAATTTCTAAGTAGATGTAGCCAGATGGCACAACTGAGTTTTACACTTTAAAAATAGGATATTCCTCCACATGATGAAATCTATTTTGAAGTACCTTTCAGAAATTAAGTCAAAAACTTTTCAGTAAGAATTCACACTTCCAAAATATGCTCAATAAACAAGTTATTACGTTGGCTCTCCTGTATACCATTTGTCACTTTACTTACCAGTGGCTGAAAACTCTACCTTGCTACTCTTAAGGATGGAAGTCTAACTACATCAAGCCCTCCTATCCTTTTGTGATTACTTCAAGTATCACTCCTTAAGACAAGTCCCTGACATTGCAGAGATCTTTACATTAGTCATCATTAGTCTTTATTAGAACTTTACTTAGTTATTAAATTGGTTATGGCCATGGGTCTCCAATAGTAATGATGTATGGCAAAAAAAAAGGACTAGGGAAAAAAAAGTCAATTATTTCACATATAAACACATTCACTACAAAAATTAATCTGTAAAAATAAATATATGTATTACATTCCAAATCAAGTGAATACTGAAATCACCATGGACTGACCAAGCAACAGCAACAGACTCAGTCTCTCTATATTCTGCAGCTGAGGAGTATTGTTTCTGAAGGTATTCAGGCCAGCAATAATAGTCATGCATCTCAATGGCAATATGAACTAAACAAAAATTTCCCTCAAATTACAATTGGAACATGGCATTAACCTGTATATAGGCACCGTGGCAAGAGGCAACCACACCACTGCTCTGTGGAGCAAGAGAGATTGATTTTAGTCATGGGAGCATTGTGGTGGTGCGTCCCCCCATCCTCGGGCTTGCCCTACAACCTCAGAAACTCCAGACAAATCTTGACTGAATCAGCTGAGCGGTGAAGCATCCCTTGACTATACCACTTGGGCACTGAAGCGTCTCTGTGCCAGGAGCTCTTGCATGATATAGGTGGGAACAACACTGACCATGACAGGAACATCATCTGCCTGACCAAAGTGAAGAATAAGGATATGCAGTTATCCTTGTTAGCCTTGTTAGCCTTGGTAAATAATTTACCTGATTCATAGCCCAAGTGAAGTGGTACCATTGTTACAAAGCCTTTTTAAAATTAATCACAGCCCAAGTGGAACGGTACTATTGTTACTGAACTTTCTAGGAAAAAAGTCCAGTAGTTACCAACTTGGGTCAGTGAGGCCCTTTGAGCTCTCTTGGACTGCAGTGGGCTGAGTCAGCACCTCCCTCTGAGTGGGGCCTCTCAGAGCTCCCAATCCCTCAAGTTTGTGATACTCAAAGGACCATCACTGATGATGAGGCCTAGGCTGATATTTCCCCCCCCATCTCCATGCTCCTCCAGGTGCAACCCTTGCCTGTTGGGAAACGCAAAGGAAATTGACATGAGTATTTCACTGAACCTGAGGGGAGTTTTTGATAGGTACATTTACACACGTAGAAATAGGTGTAGACATGGGTTTACCTGTGCGTGTGTGACTTGATTATGGTATGAATGTTTTATAGTGAATCTATAATTAAGTCACTGTTATAACTGTAATAAATCCTACTGAATAACTTTTTAAATGTTAAATTAGTCAATGATTAAGTGCTGCTAAAGTCTTCTGCACCCTTATCTTTTGTATCCATATCCTTTGCACCCTTACTCCATTTTGCATTCCTGGTCTCCATGCAAATCATTCTAAATTGATTCTAATCCAATTTTCCTATGTATGCTATTCTATGTAGTAATAGAGTGAGCCTTGCCATCAAACTCTGTAAAGTCACACTTTCACAAATACATATTAAAACTTGCTTTTTGCCAGTACCTTTGATGGTGACTCTGAGAAGCTGAAACCACTTGTTCGCAACAATTACCTTCTGAACTTTCAATGAAAGAACAGTAAGTATTCAGATTAACACCCATTACTTGTCATTTCTGCAGCATACTTCATGAAGTATGCAGGAGGTATGTATTTTATAAAAAACCTACAGGAGCAAAATGGAACAAGATATTAAACAAGTTTCTAGAAGATCTTGTCCCACTTATTCTAATATATAAAAGACCTAAGGTTATAATCAAGTGTTGTCAAATTTATATAGCTCCCTAATAAAAAAGACTCTCCAACAAACAAGTTGCTTTCAACAAAAATGACATGTAATGTTACTCTTATCTGTTTTACTAGAAATTTAAAAGCTTCTTAAAAAAAACCCAAAAACCAAGGATGAAGCTGTTGTAATGTCAATGTTCATGTAGGACAGAAGAGGTTTACAATTTATACTGAGAAGGTGACTAGTATTAATATGTGTGTTGGGAAGGAGGTAGGTAGAATCAAGAACTGTACTATCATTCTTTTGTATTTTAAGCTATAAGAGTAGGATTTAAGTAAAAACATTTTAAAATTCAAAAGTGATTTCTCATAACATTGGTTCTTCTGTTTTCAATTCCTATTCCTGTACTGCTACAGCAACTGCTTTAATCTCAATTCTGTTTTCTAAATGCTTATGAAAACTGAAATTTGGAAAGTCTCTCCCTTTTTTTAAAAATTGCTTTACATCTAAAATAGTCATTTTTGCTGGAAATAATGCATTTCTTCTCTCCACACTTTCACTGGAAGAACAGAATCACAGACAGAACTGCTTTAGTGTTTTCAAAAATCTTCCATGCATATATCAAAAGTTGGGTCTTCATTTACTGGGAACACTGAAGAATTTGTTTCCTATTGAAAAAGTCTTTAGTCTGGAAATAAGTTATTAGCACTGTTGAAGACATGCAGATGTTTAAATCCCAAGCACGGGTGTTCAATTCCCATTCAATCAGGGATCTACATTTTAAGGCTTATGATAATTTTTGAAACTTACAAAACAGTTTTTGAAGCTTAAAAACTACTGTCAGTCTGAAGAAGCATGAAAAACACATTATGCATGCTTTCAAGCTTAAATTGCCCTGGCAATTGATATGAAATTGATTCCTAAATCTAAATGATCTTGTTATTTTGTTTTGTCTTCATAAAGATGGGGAACCCCTGGCATGACTATGCACACAGAAGCATTGCACAGAAATGCTCACAATAGCAGTTGTCAAGAAAACATGTTCATGGTACACCAGATATTATAGGTAATGTCACATGGAGATGTTTGTTTAAGCTTAAGCACATGTTAGTATACCTTTGCCTCCATCTGATACTTGACAGGATGTTAAGCTTGAGATAAAGCACCAGTGACACAGTTTAGGTTGCCTCAGGAACCAAGTCTGAAATCCTCAAAAGTCTTTTCAGTGACCTTTGTGATACAGCCATTTTTAATATGTACAAGAACTAGCTAGAAGAAACTCCTCCCAAGCATACAGCAAGCTAGATACAGTCTCCAAAAGAGTAACCAGGAAAAAGTTAACTGAAGTTTAAGGATGACTATTTCAAAATAACTAGTTCTAATTCTTAATACTTACTTAGCAAGATGCCGACATAATACATCTTTACAAATTGGCTGTTCAGCCAAAGTCAGCCAAAACTCACAAGCCTCCAAAGCAACATTTTCATCTTGGTCCTGGGTCCTTTGAAGCATATACTACACAAAAAAAAAAAACCACAATCTTGTATAAGTTTTAAGTGAAGAAGCTATTGACATTGCAAAGTGTGTTTGCAAAAATAAACTATGCTCCCAGAGTAATTTTGTTTCTTTGGGGCAATGGGAAGAAACAGATATAAAAGACTACTTAAGGCTATAGTGAGAATAAGCTGAGACTTATTTCTCAATGCTAGCTGATTGAGATTCTAAGTTTTTTCCCAGTTTAAGTGAGAACATTATTACCAAGAATATATAGACAGAGACCCAAGATAATAAACTGGTTCCTGAGAATAGTGGGGGGATTTAAAAATTATTTTCCCACTCCCCCCCTTCTCCTTTTGAATAAAAGAGTACAATTACACACTTAGTAAGGTGGAAATATTTTTTATATCCAGTACCATAAAAAAGCCTCTCTTTCAAATATTGATTATCTGACAGGATGCAATTAAGTAGAACTCATAACAGGGGAGAAAAAAGTCTCACTTTTTCCAAGTATGAATGGTAATTCAGAGATTCAGTGTCAAATCTTTAAGCTTGCTGTTAAAATTTAAATCCCCTTAAACAAAAAATAATCAAATACCTGCATAAGCAGAAAGGCTAAATATACCACGGCTACATCAGTTTCTTGTACATGACTTCCAAAGCAATTTAGAGAAAGTGCTTGAAACTTCCAAAACAGTAATTTCTGCATTCTTCCATGCCAGCTCTTATTTCTGAAACAGTTGGTCTTTCCACTCATTTTAGAAGCCTCATGGAAGTTCATGCAGCTACCTTTCATCACACATTGATTTAAAATGAAGAAAATAAATCCTCCTTCAGAATACCATTTTGTTCTCAAAATTAAATAGAATGGGGCAACCTATATTATCCTTATGCATTTCAGGGATGCAAGATTTGCAACAAACATATCCCTTTCTACAGAACTGCATTCCTACAGGGCTGCATCCAAAGCAGCATGGGCAGAAGGTGAAGAGAGGGGATTCTCCCCTTCTATTCTGCTCTCCTGAGACCCCACCTGAAGAACTGTGTCCAGCACTGGGGTCCCAACACAAGAAAGACGTGGACCTGTTGGAGCAAGCCCAGGGGAGGCCACAAAGATGCTCAGAGGGCTGGAGCTCCTCTTCTATAAAGACAGGCAGAAAGAGTTGGGGCTATTCAAACTGGAGAAGTGAAGGATTTGAGACCTTCTAGCACCTTCCAGGACTTAAAGGGGCTCCAAGAGAGCTGGAGAAGGACTTTTTACAAGGGCATAGAGTGATAGGAACAGGAGGAATAGTATTATGCTGAAGGAGGGTATGTTTAGATTAGATATTTGGAAGAAATTCTTTACTGTGAAGGTAGTGAGGCCCTGGCACATGTTGCCCAGAGAGGTTATGGACTCCTCTCCCCATTTCTGGCAGTGTTCAAGACCAGTCTGGATGGGGCTCGGAATAACCTGGTCTAGCAGAAGGTGTTCTTGCCCATGTGGGGGAGGTTGGAACTAGATGATTTCTAAGGTCCTTTCCAATCCAAACCATTATGTAATTCTATGAAATGCACTAAATTGCAAGTGTTTCCTAAAAGGTCATTATTGTGATTAAGAATTGATGGCAACAAAAATACTGCTCTATTCTGAGTTATGAACAGATTACAGCTTGGAAAATTGTAAAAACATCCTATCCATTTGTCTGTAAACTGCACACTGATTCTCCCCCCGCTTTACCCTCTCTTTCTCTCTGGGCCTAGCTTAAAGCTACAGGTCCCATTTCTGAGCAAGAGAACAGATGATGGGGATACCAGCATCATAAAGTCACCCCAGGACACCATTGAAAGCAAGGTTAATTAAAATACAACTGAAGTGATTTGGCATTTTTCCCCAGAGGGCTTGAAAATCAACACTTTTGTTGTATTCAGTTATTTGTCACAAAGACAAAACCAGAATGACAAAAAGTAATGTCTGTTTGAAGGTTCTCCTCACACTGTCATTTCGTCTTTAAGCACATATTATAATATATGCTCCATGAAGTTAGATAGCAGTAGATTGAAAAGGCTACTTACACTCAGTGGTATAACAGCCATATACACAGCCTGGAAATCATAGAATGGTTTGGGTTGGAAAGGACCATAAAGATTATCCAGTTCCAACCCACTGCCATGGACAGAAACACCTTTCACTAGACCAGGTTGCTCAAAGCCCCATCTAACCTGGTCATGAACACTTCCAGGGATGGGGCAGCCACAACATTGCTGGGCAACATGTGCCAGGGCCTCACCACTATCATAGGGAAGAATTTCTTCCTAATATCCAATCTAACCCTGTTCTCTAACAGTTTAAAACCATTGCCTCTTGTTCTGTCACTACACTCACTGATAGAATCCTTCCCCATATTTCTTGTAGGCTCCCATAGTAAAAACAGTGATACTAGTATCAACACAGTATGGGAAGAGTATTTGAAGGCTTTTAGGTTTTTTTTAGTATTCTTGTGCCATACTTTAATGAGTACTTTTAATGATAAGCTAAAAAAGTGACTTTAGGCAATGGAAATATTTGCTTCCCAACAAAAAATTACAAAATTGCATAGGAACATTATTCAGAACTGGTTTGCATACTCTGTAACAGTGTTGTCTTAGTCTTGCTATGTCAAACCATCAAGAAAAGAATGATGCACAATGCATTAAGAAAAATCCTTTGAGCAGTAAAATACATCTATCTGAAAGCAACAGGATGCAAACAATCTTATTTCTTTAGCAACAAGCTGAGTTTGTGTGTTATAACTTCATACTATCAACACCATTTAAGTAATCTCATTATGCATTGTAAAATAAAAAGTCAAAACTTCTATTGAAAAAGATCTTAGGCACCACATGCCTGGCTAAATATGCTATATGAATATACAAGTGCAATCTAATAACTGAAATCTATTAGGTCAGTCTACTTCTGATATATCCTGTTGTCATGTTCTCAGACAAAGGAAGGAGAAAAAAAAACCCACAGAGAAATACATATCTGCTTCTGCTCACCTGGAAGTACATGGTCAAAAAACCCACTGAAATTGAAATTCAACTATCCCTATTCCTCCAGGAACTTGGCAAAACAGTTAATATTAAACCTGTCTAGTTTAAAAGCATGACACTGGCCAAGACCTGTCTTAGAATCACTACCAAATTATTAATATTCTTAACTACTTTAAAAGTAATTTTCCATAAGCATAAAAAAACCCTATCATGTGGATACCAGTTTCTCTCTTTTTAAGAATTCCTTCAGTTAGAGCAGCCATTATTAGAAGCATTCAGCTTGGAGGTATTCAAGCTTCAAAAGGGCAAAATCAGACTCATTTGAATGAAAAATAGTCAGGTCTCAGATATTACACTGTCACATATCAATATGTATGTATACAGAACTAGGCAAATCAGTAACAGTACACAGTAGTCCCAAAACTGTGGAGGAAGGGGAGGAAGTCTGATCTTGACAAAAAATTCACTACTGCTGTCTTTTGTAGAGAAGATGCCTAGTAATAGTTTTCCCAAAAAAAGAAGGGATACAATGAGAATACAATCTTGGATCTTGTGGTTGCTGACATAATTTCTACCTGCAAAATCCAGAAGTTCCTTACTGATTTGTTTGCTGACAACCCCAAGCTGTGTGGTGCGGTCGACACGCTGGAGGGAAGGAATGGCATCCAGAGGGACCTGTACAGGCTTGAGAGGTGGGTCTGTGTGAACCTCATAAAGTTCAACAAGGCCAAGTGCAAGGTCCTGCACCTGGTCGAGGCAACCCCAAGCACAAGTACAGGCTGGGCAGAGAATGCATTGAGAGCAGCCCTGCCGAGAAGGACTTGGGAACAGTAGTTGACAAGAAGCTCAACATGAGCTAGCAATCTATACTCGCAGCCCAGAAGCCAACTGTGTCCTGGGCTGCATCCAAAGCAGTGTGGGCAGCAGGTCAAGGGGGATGAATTCTCCTCTACTCCACTCTTGTGAGACCCCCACCTGCATTACTGCATACAGTTCTGGGGCCCCCAACATAAGGAGGATATGGAGCTGCTGGAGCAAGTCCAGCAGAGGCCACAAAGATGCTCAGAGGGCTGAAGCACCTCTGCCATGAAGACAGACTGAGAGAGTTGGGAGTGTTCAGTCTGTTTCCAGTTCAGAAACCTGTTCAGAAAAGAAAGCAGATTGTAGAGCACCTTCCAGAAATGGAAGAGGGGTTGGAACTAGGTGATCTTTAAGGTTCCTTCCAACCCAAACCATTCTAGGATTCTATGATTGCAGGAGGGTGAAGAGTCAGAGAAGTTATCACTTGTTGACAATATAATCTCCAAAGCTTTATTGTCTCTCCCTCAAAAAAAAAAAAACAAAACCAAACCAGACCAAACAAAAGAAAAAAATCTATCTCAAGCACCAACAATGCCTACTTGTCCTGTGTTAGATGAGAAGATACGTTCCAGGCTTGGTGTCATGGAATTCCAGACAACACTAGACAGATGCTACAAGTCACCTCAGTTTTATGCCTCTCTAATGCCTTGGTCCAGAAGCAAAAAAAAAAACCAAAAAAAACCCAAAAAAACTGCTTCATATTGTCTGGACTTGGCACTTATGGAATTTGACACTGGGTTATGACCCATTTGTTCTTATATGTACATGAGAAAGATTCTGATCTTTGTTATATTTCCAGTCTAGCAAGTAGTGCATGTAAAGGCTATCTAGAAACTGCCAGTATTTCCCAGAAACATGGAAATTACAACTCAGTTGAGCAAACAAGTACCAGTTGATTGGTCTTCTGGTAGGCAAGTCTGCACTAATCTAGAATAATCAAGGAACTATCCAAAGACACCCACCCATAAAATTGAATGCAATGGCAGGCAGCTTTGTTAGTAGCTCAAAGAGCATCTCAGATATTTAAAATTACATTCCTTATCCTTGCTGTGGCAAAAGATCCAAAAAAGGTGACAGCTTCAATCTGTAAACTGTAACAGTATCAGCACCAGAACGAAGATTTTTAACATGATCTCACTTGTGGTCAGGAAATGCCTGGCTGCTCCATGGTATAGCTGATCCTGGCCATTTCAGGATCAATTAACTTAAAGAAGCATGAACAACTGCCATATGCACTGTCAAATACAATGTCATGTTGGCAATTATCGAAGCAGCGCAACCCCCCTGTGTGGGGAATAATGTGCTCTGACTCCATGTTGCAGAAGGCTGAATAAATTGCTTTTATTAAGCTTAATTATATTACATTAATACTATACTATACTAGAACTATATCATACTGAAAAGATACTAAAGAAAAACCTGTGACTGTCTCCAGACAGTCACGACACAACTTTGACCCAATTGGCCAATCAATCCAAACAACCATCACCAGGGTCCAATTAACAAATCACTCTTCAGTAAACAATCTCCATAACACATTCCACATGTGCCAAAAAACAGGCGCAGCAAATAGAGATAAGAATTGTTTTCTTCTTTCTCTGAGCTTTCTCACTGCATCACACAACTTCCCAGGAAAAATCCTGGGAGAGAGAATCATGTCTCTCTCTGTTCAGAGAATGTGAATACCACAGGCAATTAGCTAAAAAGAAACTGTTGCAACTTCAGTCTTGAAGGAAAACAAAGAGTAGGCAAGCACAAATGTAAAACAAAGAGTAAGCAAGCACAAAAGTAACATACCTATTCTGATGTATGCCTTTAATTTGCTATTATTTCTGCAATTCCAAACATGTTTCAGCATACAATCAGAGAAATAAGACTCACCTCAACTATACTAATCATATGAGGAAGCAGGCGATCCATTCGAACTTCTAGCAACATTACCAGAGCACGACAAACATTTTTGCGTACTTCAGGCTCCTCATCACCAGCCAGTGCAAAAAGATTCTGTTGGAAAGTAATACCAGTAGAAAAGCCTCAATTCATCTAGTTCAACTTGTATTAAAATTTACATTATTGGCAAACTAAAGTATGCAAACGTACTTCTGTACTATCCCACCCCACACCTCAGAAAACTGTATTATTTCCTAAAGACATATGGTTTAGCAAATTAACTCTTCAGACTTTCAATGTGTATTGTTCCCAGTGTTTTGGTCATGTGTACATTAGACACAAGAACATTATTCCCTGAATTTTTCCCTAAACATTAATGAAGTTCTGAAGCTAGAAAATGCCTTCAGAACATAACAGCAGCAAATAAAATACCCTGGTTAAGCCAAAATATCATCCTTCCAATCCACATTCAGTAGTAGTATTCAGAGAGACACGTAATCTAGACTCAGTGACATGGTGATCCCTGTACTGAACTCTCCATCACACGTAAGTGACAGACTGCTGCCAGTACCTCTATGCAAAAAGAGTTTCCTGTATTTATGAAAAGGAAGCATTTTCAAAATACTAATTCCTTGGGCTGGGAGAGTACTTAGACTAATTTAAAGATAAGCATGCAGAATGACTTTCAACCCATGGAGATTGAAGCTAAGAATGGGAAGCCATCAATGTGGAGTTTAGGGGTAGTGGAGGTTGTGAAACATGGACAAAAAATTAAAACCCTACAATTCTTATAAAGATTTGTAGGGACGGTATGTTTATTACAGTGCTGGACGCATGTGGGGATCGTTTTTCTTCAAAGGACATGCGTGCTCTTGAGGACTCTTGATCTTTTTTTATTACCCTTTACTAGTCTACATATGCATAGAATTTCACAATAGGTTCATGCATATTCATTTTACTGATTTCACCTTACACTTACAGCTAGTTACACTTGTACTCAGTTTTTTATCAGAAAGTACAGAAAGAACTCCTGGGTTACCCTGCCTTGTTTGCTTCAAGGTTCGAGGAGCGTCTTTTATCTTTTATCTCTTCAGCTTGGAAATTCACATTCTTTCTCTTCAGTTGGGGCAGTTTTACTAGTGTTGCAGAGTTACTAGACCAAACAGTATATTTTACTTAAGGTAGCAAGCTCAAAGCAGCACATTTCACATAAATTTAAATGGATTTCTACCTTGTTAAGTTTTTACTCTGTTTCGTTCCCCCCTTTCCAAAAGAAGATAAGTAAATTTTTTTACTTAATGCAAATCCTTACGATAATAAGTGTACACAATGTTTATTAGTATATATAAGTACAGTTTTTTGATTAGTGACTGGATGAATTTTGAAGTGCTAAATACTTTGCTTAGTGGTAAGATACACATTTTGAGTATTAATAGTATTGCTTTTACAAATGTATTTTTTGAAGTTTACTGTTTGTAACTTCTTATTTACTTTTTATGTTTACACTTTATGTTCTGAGGGGTAGAGCACTATTTTTTATGATTTAATTTTAGTGTGGTAATGGGGTAGATACTATAAATAGTGGTATTGCGTACAGTAAGTACAAAGGTAGTGGCTACATTAGAAGTAGGATTATAGGTTATAGATGCTTTTGAGATTTCTTTATATAATTAGAAAATTTACTATAGTTTACTAGGATTGGAACTTTCTTTTAGAATTAATTGTATTATTTTAGATAATCTTTTGAATTTTAGCTGGAAAATTACTTTTACTCTTTTTCGTATGATTAAAGTTGTTGTTGCTTGTATTTATAACTGTGTTTGTATAAAACTGAAAGCTAAAGATATGTTATTCTGAACTATATTAAGTGCTTTTACTATTAACTTGTGATTTTGGACTCCTGCCTTTTAGGGATAACTGTAGGGGTTAATTTAAGATTGTTAGTTTACTTGTTGTAGTGGTTAGTTTCTTTATAGATTTAGTATATTGATTAGAACTGGGGACTAAGGTTATTTAGTATTGTTTTGGATAGAGGTATTTTAGGACTTTAATTACAATTATACACAAAACAATTCTATAAATAAAATTATAAACTACCCCCCCCCCCCAAATATACTTATTTTGCATTAATAAGTTTTAGTTTATTGTCTTTTGGTGTTAATTTTTAAGGGGCTTTTGGGGCTTGCTTTATTTGAGTGTGGTGGATCTGGGTATTTTGTTTTTTAGTCTTGATTGTGGTGAAGGTGATGAGAAGTATCTGTAATGGTTTTTTTATTGTGGTTTTAAAGTTTTTTTTTGAAAGAGACTTAATGTGTATATAATTCTTAGGTTGTATATTATGTACTGGTTTACTTAGCTTTTTGTTTTGAGTTTTAGCTATATGTATTTTAATTTTCTTTCACTTGTTTACTTAAAGTTACTATATAGGTTTTTTGTACTATTTTGGAAATAAAATGTGATTCTTTGGGAATATTGTGACTGGAACTTTGAAAGTGGTATTATTTACTCTGGTCATCTTGATAGTTTTGGTAGGGAATGTTTTAGGTTATTTTGAAAATGTATTTGTTAATATTTATAAATACTGACACCCCCCTTTCCACGGGAGTTTTGAAAAGCTAATTCATTACTGTTGTTTAGGTTTATGGTTCTTTTTAATCTGATTAAGTTTTGGTCTGGGGGTATTTTTGGGGTTAGTTTGGAGGTAAGGATTACACTGTCAGTTTACTTGAGTGACAGTGGCATATAAATTCTTGGTAATGATCTTTTTAATAAGATATGTGTTTTAAAAAGCTTGTGGAAACTACTATTTAAAAGTTAACGCTTTATTTTGATGTACTTTGTAACACTGGTAGTTTTGGTTATTTTGGGAAAGGAGCTATACTTTATAAAAGTTAAGTAGTTGGGTTTTAGTGTGTTTTCTGATGTTCTTTTTTTATTAGTGACTACATGTATGGGAAGGGATTATTAGCTCTCTTTTAATGGTAGCTCACTTTTCTTGGTTATATGTCTTTTTTGATTAGCATTATTATTATATTTTGGCTTACTTTTAAGGGAAATTTGTTTACAATTACTTTACTTTTTGTTGCTTTCTTTGCTTTTTTATCTACTAGTTTGGTTTTTTTTTTTAAATTTTGAGCTTACTTTTTGGTGTGTTTTAATATGTATACTTTTAGTATTTGGATTAATTTTAGTAGTCCCTTCTCTCTTTAGATAGTTCTGTGTGTGTACAGTTTTGAATGCATTTTTAAGGCACGGGTTAGTGTGATAATTTTGGTTTTTTGTGTAGAGGTGCTTGTTGGTAAGGGTAGTTACTTTTGTTAATGAACTAGGTTTTTGTATCATCTAAAAGAGTGGTTTTGGGTGGTTGGAGTAAGTAGTTTTAATAGCCTTTAGGTAATCGTGGTGTATTGTTTTTTTTTTTTTTATTTTTACTGAGAAAAGAAGCTGGGTTGATAATGTTATTTACTACCTTTTTTATATTATCTTGTTTTACTATGATGGTTTGGTACTTTAGGAACTTTTGTGGTGAGAGCTGGTGGCTGCTCTTTACTTTTAGTGCTATGGACACTGTGTGGGACACTAGGATAGTTATTTTTTCTTCTTAGGGTAAACTTGTGTGTTTTTTGTATATTTAGTACGATTGTTGTTACAGTTTTGAGGTAACTTGGCTATCTTTTGGCACTGTATTTAGTTGCTTGGAAAAGTAAGTAACTGCTTTTTGGTATGATTTTAAGTTTTGAGCTATATGGGAGAATAGAAAGAATAGTTCTGGAAGTTTTAAAGTTGGAGTTGATATGAGGGTACTTTTTAGTTGGTGAAAGGCTTGTGGTTTTTTTTTTTTGTCTACTGGAGATCTTTATTTGACGAACAGTCTAATTACAAACTTACAGTTGGTACTACTTTGCTATGTTTGTGGGGTTTTTTTTAATATTCTGTATCTTTGGAGTTCTAGGAAATTTGAAAGGCTTTTTTTTTGTGGAGTTTCTTAGGACTTTGGATTTTTGTAAGTTGTTTTTTAAACAGAGTGGGGGAATTTTTGAAGTCTTGAGGTACATGGACTATGTGAACTGGACTTTGTACTTGCTTTTAGGGCTTTTTTATTTAAATGTAAAAAATTTCTGGTTGGTTTTGTGGATAGGGAGGTAAAAGAAAGTATCTTTTAGATTTAAAACAATAAATTAGGTTAGTTTAGATGTTAAACAAGTTAGTAAAGCATATGGATTTGCTACTACAGGATATAAATATTTTGTTATTTTATTGATAGCTTTCAATCTTGAACTATTAATTATTGGGCTGATTTCTTCTTTATATTTTTTTAGGGGGTACTGTTTAATTTTTACTGGTTGTGTCTTTTCTTTAAGCTTGATTACTATGGGGGGTGTTCTTTGCCCTCCCTGGTACATCAGAGGCTTATACTTTTAAAAATACTTGTCTTAATATTTCTTTATTAATTTCTTTCTTAATTTTAATGACTGTTAATGTTAAACTTAATACTTTTACGTACTTTTGATTATTTACTTCTAGAGTAACTATTTTAGAATGTTTAGTGAGTTGGGTATATATAAAAACTTGTAAATACTTTATTGTTACTTTAAAGGTTTGCAAAAGTATGCTTTTTTAGATTGGCTAGTTATTTCTTACACTACAACATAATCATTCGCTATAGGTACTAAAGCTTTATTTAAAAGTGAATATATGGCTTTTGTATTAACTAAAATTTTACCTTTTTCTTTTCTTCTGGTCTTACTGCTTTTTGTAGAGGGGTTTGTTACTTCTTAGTTCTGGATGAAATTGGACTGCTAGGAAGGGGATGGGTTTGAGTGGGTATACTTTTGGAGCTTGAGTCTTATTCTTTTTTGGGGAGGTTTTTTTTTATCCTCCCTTACCTTAGGAGGAGCTTTTAACAAATCATGTATTTCATTTTTGTGTTTTAGTATGATAAACTTTGTTTGATTTTATACATTGTTGCTTTATACTGTATGTTGAACAACACATTTGATTTGCTTTCTTATTGTTCTTTGTTCTTTTTTAAGAGCCAACACTAGTGGGTCAGAGGGAACTGTGAACTTACAGTTACCTTGCTATTTTGGGTGATTTTTTAAGGTGAAAAACATATTAGTATACTTTGCTTTTTTGTTTTAAAACAGTATTAATTGCAATAAGGCATTATAATTTTTTTTATTTGAGCCGGCCCTACTGGCAGCTTTCTCTTAGTGAACTCTTTAAAGGGGCTAGTTTGGGAACTTTTTTGCTTTGGTTAGTTTTTATTCTTTATACTATTTTGTTTCTATTTAACCTTTAGAGTTTGTTTTTAGTTTTTTTTACACACAGACTTCTAGGTGGTAGGTATTAGATGCGATCTTTTATACATAAGTTTTAAGATCGCAGGTTTTGAATTGGTTTGATTAGGAACTTTTAATTTATACTTGGGGCATAGAAAAGCAATATTAGTTTTTTTTTCACAAACTTTGTATTGTAATAGTACTCACGTAAGGTGCTAGTTTCTTAATGCACTAAAAACTTTTGGGAATTGCTTGTAGGTTATTCTGTTTATTACTTTGGTGTTTATTACTTAACTTATACGGTGGGTTGTTTTCAGTCTAGACTTACTATATTACTAGTTGAAGTCTGATAAAGTTTCTTTATATAAACTTATTTGTTTCCTCTATCTAAACTATTTTACAAAATTTTAGTCTTTTTTACTTTTCTTTTTGTAAAATTTAATTAAAGTATTGTTTTTACTGACACTTACTTTGTTGCTTTGTAAAAGGCTGTGTTTGTTACAGTAAAAACTTTGATATGTTTATAAATATAGACACCCCCCCTTTATTTTAAATTTACGAGAGTTAGGGCTTAAGTTGTTGTGGGAGAGAAATTCTTGGAATTTCTTTAATTTGTTTTACTACAGTTAAATTACTATACTGTATTTTTTTTGTATAAAATGTTACACTTGTTGCAAACAAAATCTTAAAATCTCTACAAACATAACTTTACAATTTTGAGAATTAAATTACTACAGTGTGGGGGAAGAACTACATAAACTGACTGGGAAAGGTGGTATTTCTTAAAGTGCTTACTTTTTTTAACACAACACAGCATACTACACTTTAGCATCTACTTATATTAGCTTCCTTGTCTTTACACACTTTGGATACAATTAGAACAGTACACAGTAAAATTCTAGGAATTAAGTTTGAACTACTGGAGTAGAGGAACTCTTTTAAGTTTGTCTAGCTACGGTTAAAATGTGTACAGTTTACACAAATTACTACTTTTAAACACAATAAATGTCTTATGTTTTTTTACTTGTTCTACTTTTTTGCAGGGTACTCTCTGCCCCCACAGCTTATTTTAGTTGGTGCTTTGGGTTTTATTTGGTTGCTTTAGACGCAAGTAGAACTTTCCTCCTTCTCGTGCTGCGGGTACACTTACTTGTTCGCTCGTTCACTCTCTTTATACACTACGCACTCACATGATTATAAACACATTAATGACAGTGTCTGGATACTACAAGCATACAAACTTTGGGGTCATTTGACTCACTACCAGAGCCGCTCACAGTCACTCTATTGAACAATAAATTTGTCTCTAGTTTCTCTATCGGCTAATGAACTCATCTCCAGCCGCACTATTGGTTAATGAATTTGTTTCCAGCCACTCTATAGGCTAATGAACTTGTTTCCAGCTGCTCTATTGGTTAATGAACTCATCTTCATCTCCAGCCGCTCTATCGGCTGGGCTGCTTGCAGGCACAGGAAGGAGGCTGGGTGCTTAGATGTCTCTGAGTGACTTATCAGTAGTCCTATCTCCCTCTCTCTCTGGTCTTTTTGATATATATACTGTTTATCTGCACACTAGTAGGTCGTTGTCTGTCTTTGCAGGTGGCAAGCTGAGACAGAGGGGAGCCCCCTCTAGGGAAATTCCCCGGGGCACGCCAAGGAGCTTTGTTTTCTCCTCTGCCCTGGCAAAGACAGAAAATCTCCTACCTGGCTTGCCATAATGAAACGTGGAAGAAAAATTCTTATAAAGATTTGTAGGGACGGTATGTTTATTACAGTGCTGGATGCATGTGGGGATCATTTTTCTTCAAAGGACATGCATGCTCTTGAGGACTCTTGATCTTTTTTTATTACCCTTTACTAGTCTACATATGCATAGAATTTCACAATAGGTTCATGCATATTCATTTTACTGATTTCACGTTACACTTACAGCTAGTTACACTTGTAGCTAGTTTTTTATCAGAAAGTACAGAAAGAACTCCTGGGTTACCCTGCCTTGTTTGCTTCAAGGATCGAGGAGCTTCTTTTATCTTTTATCTCTTCAGCTTAGAAATTCACATTCCTTCTCTTCAGTTGGGGCAGTTTTACTAGTGTTGCAAAGTTACTAGACTAAACAGTATATTTTACTTATGGTAGCAAGCTCAAAGCAGCACATTTCACTTAAATTTAAATGGATTTCTACCTTGTTAAGTTTTTACTCTGTTTCAGTTGTAAAACATTAGCTCTTGACAAATTAGATATGTTATTTGACTTACCCCTCCAAGCAAAATGCACTTACCTCAATAAAAGAATCTATGTGCAACATAAGAGCTTGAGTTCTGCTGATGATAAATTGATTGACACACGCAACAGCATGAGACCTACAAATTGAACAGTTAAAATATATATGTTTTTCATGTCTTAAACATTTTCTAAACTGTATACAAGCATCACAAACATTAGGAAGTAAATAACACTGTGTCTTAGGTTGCAAATGCAAGATGTGGCCAGGGGGTGTGTATTCTATTGCCATCTGTTAGAACCAGGTGGGGGAGTTATCTTCTGTTAATTGGGCCACCTGTTAAAACCAGGTGGGGCAGGTTTCTTTATCTCTTCCTCACCCATCCTGCCTCCAGGGAGATATCTTCTGTTAATGGGCCATTGAGTCTCACTGCATGACTGATAAAATTACATCATCCCACTGCAAGATGCTCTGCCCAGGGGGAGGAGCCAAGCATTCCTACCTGGATATAATCAGAGATTTAGAACACCACAGGCAGCCTTTTCTCACTGGATTCCCAGAGAAAGACCAGGTCCATCTATACCACCACTGGATGTTCAGAGGAAAACTACATCCTTTCTACAGGCTCATTGCTTCAACAGAACTACATCTATTACTCCAGGAGGACTGCAGCCACCATTTAATCAAACTGCTACCAACATCCTGACCAACAGGGTGTCAGGTCGTATTCTGACTCTGTCAGTTTTGTTTTGCATCACTGCATTTTTATTTTTTCCTAAGAAAGAACTGTTATTCCTACTCCCATATCTTTGCCCGAGAGCCCCTTAATTTTCAAAATTATAATAATTCAGAGGGAGGGGGTTTACATTTTCAATTTCAAGAGAGGCTCCTGCCTTCCTTAGCAAACACCTGTCTTTTCAAACCAAGACACACTGTCAAAGCATATTCTAGAGGCATGAGGGATTAAATCTGAACATCTATATTGTTACCAATAAAAATTAGTAAACCACATTTTTAAGTACTAGCTTATACTCCAGTATATCTAATAAATAATTTTAAATTAAGTATTCAGTAAATAAGAACTATAGCAGGATGACTACCTGGCACATTTGTTCGAAACAGTATGTAAGGATAGTCTTTTCAGTATATTATGATTATCAGTTTTCTCTGATATTGCTGCCAGATGAAGAATCATTTACACCTGGTTAGCTAACACAATATTTATTCTTCAAGGACCACTGGCCTATGGAACCACACAATGTTTTCTGTAGGAAGAAGAACTGGAAAGCAGCCAGCCCAGTTATGCCAACTTTTACCAGTTAAACAGGTGGTCAGGTATGACTTTGGGGTCGTCAACCACCAGGGACCACCAAAAAGAACCTCAGGACAGAAAAACATATGTGTAAAAGGGAGGGAAAATATGTTAATTACTTTGGGGAAACGATTATAATATGTATGTTTCTTCTGGGAAAGCCTATGTATATGTATGTAAAATATAGTATATAAACAGGAGCTCTTTCTGTACTTGGGATGCACAATATTTCGGAGGAGCTATCCCCTTGTGCATCCGGCTAAATAAAGAATGCCTGCTTCTTAACACTACATTAGTGTTAAGGAGTTTTATTTTCACTGATTTTTGGTAACAGTGTTAACAATTCCATACAAGTTAACATGGTGAAATTTTAGCATACCCTTCTTCATTGCTAAGTATCCAACTGCCTTTGCAAGATTTTTACCATTTAATGAGACCAATATGCATCAGTAATATAGTTGTAGTTTAGAACAAATACACACTTGCATTAGGATACATAATAAAACAATTGTGGTACAAACAAATTTAAAGTGAAGAGCTGGTTCTTCTATTCCATTTCATGCAAAGCCGTTGCTTACAAGTCTTTTTCATTCTCAGAGACACAAAAGCCAATTATATAAGTAGAGGCACAATATAAAACTACCTTTCAAAACCTCTGAAGATCCATTCAAGTATTTTTACTAATCTAACTCCAAACATCTAGTCTCTTCAGACATTTATTGGAAGACAGTCTTATAAAACAGTGTTTGAAAGTTGTCTCTTCACAGATTTAAATACTGATAATATTTAAATACTATTAAATACTAATAGTATTTTACTGACACAACTAATATTCTTCATACTTCAGTACTATGTACTGAAACCAGGCCACAGGTCAGCAGATGATCTGCTTTAAAGTTGAAACTGGTTCACCTATTTCAAAGCAAAAGCTTATCTTCCTACAAGTGCCAGTTCATACTTTGTTATATATTTTTCTTAGTGTGCATCTATTTTAGGAGAGTTTCTAAATCTTATTAAATCCTATCAAGATATATTCCTAGTTATACTCTTCCTTTTACTCTTCACCATCTATACTACTGCTGGCAATAACTGAGCCCTCCAAGTTGTAGAATCTTTTGATATAATTTTCAAAGAGGAGTCCAAAAACACATTTCAGAGAATCACCCATAACGACTGAGGTTGGAAGGGACCTCTGTAGATCATTTGCTCAAGTAGGGCTGCCTACAGCTGGTTGCACAGGACCACATCACAACAGTGTGAGAGACTGGAAGGATTGCTGGCTTGAAACATTTCAGGTGCATGTGTGGGGGAAGGGGCAGGTTGGGCCTTGCTCTGGTGTGGCAATGCCCTGCTCCGCACACCCCAAGACCCCTGGGGCCTGTATCGCAGCCCCTGCAGGGGCTACCAATCACTGGCACACTGGAGGCAATGCTCCACACCCTGCCCCTGGAGCCCCAATCTAGCCACAGAGTGGTCAGATGACTGGAAGTCCCACCTGGGGGACAGACCCAGGAAAGCCAAAGGATATTTAACCAAGGACATGAGGTGAGCACATGTTTTGACCTTACTTCCTCTTGGAATTTCTATCAGCTGAACACTGCTGGAACCAGGAGTGGTAGCTATATTTGTTCTTCTCTACATCTTTTTTTTGTCTGTCTCTCTCTTTCTTCTAATTCCCTCTTCTTGGAGTTTTGAGTAATTTAAAATTGGATGGGCTTGGAGTTTGTTAAGTTGAATGGGCTAAGTTAATGCTTTGAGAAGTGTTTTATGTTGATTGAATGCTGCTCTAAACTTTTGCCAAAGTTCTCTGATTTTACAGAGTTGTGTCCTGGTTTAGGGCAAATTTGGGAGAAAACCTCCAAAAAGCCCCCTCCCCCCCCAGAAAGCAAACCCACACGGCCCCTCCCCCCAATTAGTTTGGGAAGAATTTCCCCAGAGAGAAGTGGAAAAAACCTGTTTATTTAACAGGCAAAGCACTCCCCAGCACACAAAATGAACAATACCAGATGACAAAACTCATTCGCGCTGTGAAGATATGACAAATTCAGAAAGTCTCTCCGGTGGGTGGTCTCTCTGTTATCAGTCCCTCCAGCGCTGGGAAAGGCTGCTGCCCAGAGTAGGCCCCGGTAGGCCACAAAGTGCGAGCTCTCGGTGTTTTTCCCCGGGTCCCAGTCCGGAGCAGGTTCAAATGGTTCCAAGAAAAGGGAAAGAAAACCAGTCCAGGGAAAACTTGGACTACCTCAGCTAGCTAAACTAACTAAAAAGCAAAGGAGCCTGGTGTTCTGCGCCATCTGTGTCCAGCAGACTGTGGGGGAGTGAGCAGGCTGATAACAAAACTCCGTGCTTCTTCTTTGGCCTGCCTTCTCTTTTCAGAGCCAGTCTTGAAGGCACAGAACATAATATCCAGCATAAACAGAACACACAATTGGGGATACAAGCATCGTAATGTCACCCCAGGACAAGTTGACAGTATTTTTTTTTGTTGTTTTGATCCCTTGAGAATATCTTGTCAGTATTTCTCCTGTGTGTCAAACTTAAGAGTACATGAACAACCATAAGCCCTTTTAAGAGTCTCATTGAGTGAGTTTTCTGGGGCCTTACAGATGGCTTTTGAATATCTCCAAGGATGGGGACTCTACCACCTCTCTGGTAACCTGTGCCAGTTCTTGGTCACCTTCACAGTAAAAAAAGTGCTACCCAATGTTCAGAGGGAACCTCCTGTGTCTCAGTCTGTGCCCACTGCCACATGTCCTGTCACTGGACACAACTGAAAAGAGCCTGGCTCTGTCTTCTTTGCACCCTCCCTTCGGGTATTTATACACATGGATGATGTTACCCCAGGCTAAACAGTCCCAGCTTTCTCAGTCTTTCCTCATAGGAGAGATGCTCCAGTCCCTTCATCATCATTGCAGCCCTTTACTAGACTTCCTCTAGTAGCTCCATGTCTCTCTTGTACTGGGGAGCCCAGAACTGGGCACAGTACTTCAAGTGTGGCCTCATCTGGAGGGTGAGGGGAAGGATTGCCTCCCATGCTGGCAACACTCCAGCCCAGGATGACATTCACCGTCTTTGTGGCAAGGGCACATTGCTGGCTCATTTCAGGGTGTCATGGTTTGACATGAGAGACATTTATGGAAGTGATGCAAAGCTTCCAGCCACTATAAAGCTGGACACGCTTCTGTGAAAAACACATGAAAAAGACAAAAGAAACCCAGGAACTTCCTCTTTTGCTTCCGGCCTGGGGACAGGTAACAGGGCCCGCCAGCCCCTGGCTTGGCTAGGCTGGGCCGGGCGGCCCTGCCACAGAGGGCTGGGCCTCTCTCCAGGAGGGGTCCAGGGGATTTCGAGCCCTGTTCTGGCCGGGCTGGGCCCCCAGCAGCTGCCAGGCAGGAAGCAGGGGGAGGCTGCGGAGCTCTGGCTGGCGCAGAGTTGGCCATGGCTGTTAAGATCTTGCTGTCAGGTCCCCTCCGCCCAGCGCGGCTGAGACCAGAGGCAGCCCTGCAGCCGTGCAGAGTGGTCCTGTGGCTGGAATTGAACACAGAGAAAACCAAAGACCAACCATGAAGCCGATCCTGACACAGCCCCAGCTGCAGCTCCTGCCACAAGCTACTGGCCGGTCAGGTGATCATTTGCAGGGCCCAGGCAACATGTTAATCCTTTCAGTGCTTCAATCCTCCCTCGAGTGAGAGAAAGGAATAAAATGCAAGCATGTAAAGGAACAACATGAAGACATCGAGGTCAGTGAAAAAGAAGTTAAGTCCCAGATGGGAGGGATGAGGAGATGCCTTGATTTTGGGACTGAAATCCTCTTGTAAGCTATGGAGAAAAAGACTCTTTTTCCCTATAATGCATGAAACTATGGGGAGATGAAGGGTTCAAATTGATATCGAGCAAAGGCCTCCATGTTAAAGTAAGCAGATGTTAAAGTAGCTGTGATCCCATGAGAAGTTTGAACAGAGAAAGAGAGTAGTCCTGTGCCCCCAGGAGAAGATGATCTCTGTTCCCAGAGATGATTTTAGAAATAGATAATGAGAACTTTTGCCTTTGAACAGCTCATCTTTAAAACTGTACCCCATAAGTCGACATGGCCCATAGACAAGCTTTGGGAAGGCTTGTGGAAAATGGGAGGGACTTGATGACTGCAGATTTCCCTGGGCGGCTGCTAGTCATGGAAATTAAGAGCCACGAGAGGACTGTTTTTTCCTCTTGTGGAGAAGTCTCCATAACATTAACAAGAGGGACTTCTCTCCCTCAGTGAACTGAAGAAAGACTATTTTAGAGGTGGTAAACTGACTGGAAATTTTAGGTTTTGTTTCTTTACATTGTCAGTGGGAAAAGGTTGTGGAGTGAGGAGAAGTGTTCTGAAGGGTTTGTTTTGATTCCTATTACTTTTTGTCCTTTTAGTTACTGTTAATAAAATTTTCTTTATACCCTCTTAAAGTTTTGAGCCTGCTTTGCCTTCCTCCTAATCCTATCTCACAGCAGGAAGTGAGTGCATTGGTGATTGACCAGCACCAAAACCTGCTACGCTCTTTGGTGCATTGGGCCAGGAAATCTTAAAATTGGGGAAATCTTATATTGACGAACCAAAACCACTACACAGGGTAAAAGCTACTGTTCTTGTTGATAAATATTAGCAATAACAAATTAATTTTGGAATTTTTCTTCTATACTTCTGTTACTTTGAAGAGATTAATACTGTATTAAAGTAAAAGGATGTTGAACCCATTTAATTTGATCTATCTGAAAGATAAAGAGCTTTATAAGTTTTGGTGGAGTTAAAGCAGCAAAATACTTTTCTGCAAGAACTCAGAAACCATTATCAGCAAATGATTTTTTACTCTTTCATTGCTGCATTCATAACAAAACAAATGCAAGATAGCTCTTTCTAATCAGAATTTGAAATTTTAACCGCAGCATTGAAATTTTCATAATAATATGCAAATTCTTAAAAAATAATTTGATTTTCAAAGTCAGACAGATTCTTAATTTGGAAGATGTATAAAGAGGTGAGGCTGATCTAATAACTAAACAGATAAGCGTGGAAATGACCAATGCATGAAATTGCTGTGCCTTCTCACATTTGCATATGCAGGATCATTTAAAAAAACTACGTATGTTTTAAACTGATCTACAAAATATCAACCTTGCTGCTCATGTAAATAAATTTTTAACAGATAACTTTAGTATAGCACCTAAACCTACCTTATTTTTGGACTGCTGTGTTTGAAGAACTGCAAGAATTTAGGTATCATAATATTGAGTGGTCGGTCCAATACATCACTATCTAAAATTTCAGCAGAATCTTCGCATATCTTCTGAAGAGCACCAAATGCACCCTGTTTAAAAACAAAATCAAATAAACAAACAACAACAACAAAAAAATCCAAAGCAAAAGAAAATCTGTTATTTTACACTTTGAAGAAAGCAACATTTCAGGGTTTTTACAGAACAGGTAATTTTAGCAAAAGACCACAGTAAATGTAGCTAATTAACAAAGTAAATGTAGCTAACTAAATATGGAGTTAAATTAAAATAGCCTTAAAGACTTTTTATTTAAGCACTTTATATTGTCATCTGTAAGATCTCAAGCTGGATGAGTCTATAATAAGTAAGTGGTAATTTTAACATTCAGTGCTCATTTATTTAATAATATTTTTTAAAATGCATAAAAGCAAGATTTTTTAAAAAATCAGACAAGATTTTTCTCCTCATAGCTTAAAACGGTTGAGCTGGTATTTATTTATTTTCCTTCATGAATACTGAAAAAAAAAAAAAGATTATATATGTGCATACATACACAAAATACTATACATATATATAGTATCTATGAAGAAAGGCAAAAAATAATCAAATTTACATGATAATACATTTCAAAATAAGCCTCCTTACCTCACAGGTATTGTAATCTTCAGAATCCAACAGGCTGCAAAGCTTTGGTAAGAGGTCAGGCCAATTCTTCAATTCCCCTTTTGAAGCAATGGTTGTTATCAGAATGCCTAAGTGAATCAGAAGTATAAAGGAAATAAGATCTCATATATCTTCACAGGTTTCACACCATTTTTTCTCATTTCACTCTTCTCAAAGATCTAAGGAGTTAAGAAATTTCTAGTTTTATTAAGAGCTGTCAAGCATAAAAAGAGGAAGAACATTTAATTACAAATTATATTTGAAGGGCTTTGAAATGCAAAGGCAGGTTGCCCCTTCCTGCTGTCATGAAGGGCTCAGATGTGAGACATCAAGCACAAAGTAATTCCAGTTAAGGTAATAATCATGTCCAAACACTGCGGATCAGGTTCTGCTCTAAGTTTACTAAAAACTGTACAAATCTTGACCTCCAGTAGAGTATCCATCTCAAGTCACCCCCTCTTTATTATGATACAAAGGTATGAACACTGGAAGCTGTCATTCAATAAAATGATAACTCATTGCTAAATTATGTGTTCACAACTTTACTGTTTACACAAGACATTAAGGGCACATGCTGATGTCCAGGTGTTAGAAATATAAATTACTTGTTGGTAGAATTGCCTTGTTGAGGTTTAGGGCTTGACATGCTTCACTGATCTCAGACCTAGGGGGAGGTTACCAAAGCTTGGGGAGGATGTACCCCTGATAGTGGACACAAAGAATGCAGAATTTACAGGCCATAAGGATATTTGGCAGAACTCCCAAGAAAAGGAAGAAACTAATAAAGCCAACTCAGCAAGTGTGTTGAAATCAGCTCCGACTAGGTAAAAGGTAATTCTGGCAGGGGGAGATTGTGACCACTGACTCACAGATCACTGACCCAAGAAACCCACAGACCCAAAAGAAGAGGAAGACTGAGCATATGGACTAATTAGCATGAGAAGCAAGAGAATCATTAACCAATAGAAGGTAGAATACTAATTAATAAAAGAACTGGGTAGCTTGTAGCCAATGAACATTAATGCCTTTGTTTGCTAAAAATGTATAAATAACATAAAGCTTTGATGACTGGGGAACCAATCTTTTGTGGGTTACCACCCAGCTCCCTACTTTGTGCCTACTACAACAAAGAAATAGAAGTACCTCATCCTCGGTGTGTGAATTGGCGCTGTGCACAGGGTAGAAGGCCCACATTTGGGACAAAAATTCTAAGACAGATACCTACTAACAGCTTACACACTATGGCAGGTCATCCAGTGACCAGCTGTAGGGGTTGGCTGATTCAGATCCAGCAGAGAGGATGGCCGAAAGAGTCAGTTCCATTTTTAACACATACAGAAATGCCAGGAAAAACTAATTAGGTGTCAGGAATGGGGAAGGCTGCTTATAAACTAGGACTGACTATGAGTCCATTTTGCCTCAACTAATAATCTCTCAGATGACAAGTGATGAAAAAAACCTTTCCTAAGCTTTTTCATTGAGCTAATCACCATATATCCTCTTTCTTTGAAATAAAATGTTAAAATTGTTATTAAATATACGAGAATACAGAACAATATTACACAGAAACCTCCTAAATAGATACATTGATTTCCTGGTAAGTTGGTGGGTCCTAAACATATGCAACTGTATTTTTTGAACTTGAATCCATATTTCAATGTTGGCACAAGCTTTTTTAAAACCTGTACTGCACAGCACAAAGAAGTTTCACAATGTTACTCATTTCAGAGTTTAAAAAAAAAAGAAAACCTAAGTAAGGATACAACAATGTGTAGTTATCATTGCATCTCCAATCACAGTCCTAAAATAGACTCTATTGCCATCTTTATCATCCTCAGTGAGATGACTTCTGAGAATGGGATTAATCAGTTTGCTTCCATCTTTATCAAAATGTATCAGCTTTTGTTTGGTTATCATCTGATGCTAAAGACTACAAATGCTGCATTACTTCTTCCCTGATGCTATTTTGATGTACTTGCTCATCCTCCCCTTAGAACTCCAGAGATCTTATTTGTGATTGGCTTGTTAGGTTTTCAGTGCTTGAACAGCAAAAATATGTATGCATCTGTGGTGATTTGACCCTGGCTGGATGCCAGGTACCCACCAAAGCCACTCTATCACTCCCCTCCTCAACTGGACAGGGGAGAGAAAATATAACAAAAGGTTCATGAGTTAAGGATGGGGAGAGATCACCCACTGATTACCATCATGGGCAAAACAGACTCGACTTAGGGAAATTAGTTGAATGCATTAACAATCAAAACCAGAGCAGGATAATGAGAAGTAAAACAAATCCTAAAAAACACCTTCCCTCCACCTCTTCCTCCTTCCCAGGCTTAACTTTATTCCTGATTCTCTACCTCCTTCCCCCCACAGCAGGGCAGGGAGATGGAGCATGAGGGTTATGATCAGTTCATCACACATTTCTGCCACTGTTTCCTCCTCAGGTAAAGGAGTCCTTCCCCTGCTCCAGCATGGGGTCCCTCCTACAGGAGGCAGTCCTCCACAAACTTCTCCAGCACAAGTCCTTCCCACAGGCTTCAGCCCTTCACAAACTGCTCCAGTGTGGGTCCTTTCCATGGGGTGCTGTCCTTAAGGAACAGGCTGCTCCAGTGTGGATCCTCCATGGGATCACAAGTCCTACCAACAAACCTGCTCCAGCATGGGCACCCCTTCCCACAAGGCCCAGGTCCTGCCAGAAGCCTTCTCCAGCATGGGATTCCCACAGGGTCACAACCTTCTTTCAGGCATCCACATGCTCCAACATGGGTGTCCTCCATAGGCTGCAGGTAGATCTCTGCCATGGGTTGCAGGGTCACAGCTGCTTCACCATGGTCTGCACTATGTGTCAGAGACTGAAATAGTTCATGCTTCAAACACTGATATAAAGTTTTGCCCATTATAGTGTGGCAGCAGCTCTCTGGCCACAGAGAGCAAGCACAGACACTCCCAAGCATTTTCCTGGGGAAGGCTGTGAGAAGATCAGAGAAAAGAATGAGAAACAATTCTTATCTTCACTTGCACCTGCTGTTGTACACATGTGGAATGTGTCATAGAGATTTGTTTACCAAAAAGTGATTTCTTAATTAGACACTAAATAGTGTTTAGAAGGATTGACCAATTAGGTCAAAGCAGTATCGGACTAACTGTAAAAGTTACTAAGTTTCTTAATAAGTATAATATAATATAGTATAAGATAATATAATAAAGCAATTGATTAACCTTCTATAATCATAAAGTCAATGCTAATTATTACCCAGCTAGAGGCCTGCGGCAACATTATAGCAAAACTGTATGAAGAAGCCCACCCCTGCCTAAAAGATGTCTGACTGGGACTTTGGACTGAAAGTCAAACTGATGATTAGAAACCCATTCTTCAGTCATCTCAGGCCCAGGGAGAAGGAAACAAATAAACAAGGAAAAGAATGAGAGTCAAACACAGCAGCCATGCTGAGAGTCACCTCTGGCTGGATTTGGGGTGGGGGAGACCACAGCCTACAGAAACCAGGTTTACACAGGCTCCCCCCTGAAACGAAGAGGGGGGAGGTTTCAGGTGTGTGGCGTGACCTCTGGTCAGAGGCAGTGAATATCCACCCTCCCTTACACAAACTGGCCCAGCTGTGGAACCCCCAACCCCACAGGCCACATCCACAGGACATTCACATGAGAGGCAGCTGGGGGGGTGTCATAATCCTTCAAAGACATTCCAAAGCGCTACCCAGAGGCCTTGCACCACAGGACTGCACATGATGCAACAAATCCAGAGTCTGCTGCAAGAAACTGTTCCCCCCTCCGGGGGAAGTACCTGGACATTGCCACCTGGCCCAAGTGTATATTAACCCATTGGATTCTATGCTTTTCAGGGGGACTTTCACCCTCCAATCCAAACACAGCTGTAATATATTCTCCTGAGGGACCTGGCTGATGTAGTTTCCAAGCGCCTCTCCATGATATTTGAAAAGTCATGGCTATCAGGTGAAGTCCATGGAGACTGAAAAAGGGAAATATTGTACCCATCTTTAAAAAGGGTTAAAAGGACGACCCTGGGAACTACTGACCTGTCAGTCTCATCTCTGTGCATAGGAAGATCCTGGAACAGATCTTCCTAGAAGCTCTGCTAAGGCACATGAAGGAGAGGGAGGTGATTCAGAACAGCCAGCACGGCTCCAAAGGGCAAAACCTCCCTCACCAACCTGTGGCCTTCTACAACGGAGTGACTACATCAGTGGATAAGGGAAGGGCTACAGATGTCATTTATCTGGACTTCTGTAAAGCCTTTGACACAGTCCCCCACAACATCCTTCTCGCTAAATTGGAAAACTCGCCAGAAGACTCAGCTTACCTGGACTGTGTTACCACAAGGATTTAAAAATAGTCTGATTTTTGGGAACCAATTGGCAAAAGAATTAGAGACCCGTAAGAAGAACCCCAAAGGCTTGGTCCTGCAGTATGTTAATAACATCTTACTGGCAAATGAAACTAATGAAAAGTGTATGGAATTGACTATCAGTCTTCTAAATTTCCTAGGCCAGGGAGACTACGAAGTACCTCGGCAAAAAGCTCAAATCATGAGGCAGCAAGTTATCTACCTAGGGTTAAAAATAACACCAGGACAGTGGAAATTTGGAATGGATAGAAAAGAGGCCATCTGCCAAGTACCCCAACCTGCGACTGCCTGAGATTTAAGCGCATTCTTGGGCACGGCTGGGTCATGTAGATTGTGGGTCTCAAATTATGGACTTTTAGTTAAACCACTGAATGAGCTTTTAAAGAAGGCCTTAGAAGGACCTTTGATTTGGACTCCTGAGAGTGAACATGCGTTCTGTGACTTGAAGATGGCCCTGATGTCTGCACCTGCCTTAGGACTTCCAGACTTAACAAAACCCTTTGAGCTTTTTGTGCACAAAAGATAGCACCTAGCCCTTGGAGTTCTGGCTCAGAAGGTAGAAGACTTCAAGAGGTCTGTGCAGTACTTTTCAGAACAACTAGACAATGTCAACCAGGGATGGCCCGGATGCCTGCAAGCTGTAGTACACACTGTTCTCCTTATCCAAGAGGGCAGGAAATTGACTTTGGGACAAAAGATAGTAGTGTATACTCCGCATGCTATAATCACCGTATTAGTCCAAAAAGGGGGGCATTGGCTTTCCCCAAGCTGTATGCTGAAATATCAGACTGTTCTAAGGGAGCAAGAAGATGTGGAGTTGAAAGTAACCACAGCAGTAAATCCAGCCCAATTCCTGTACACTCCGATGCAAGAAGAGCAGCTAACCCATGATTGCTTACAGACAATTGAGCAAGTTTATGCAAGCCGACCAGACCTCCAAGACGCACCCATTGAAGATCCAGAGATAGAGTTCTTTACAGACAGAAGTAGCTTTATGCAAGATGGAAGATGAAAAGCCAGCTATGCCATAGTCATCTCAGCCAAGGTAATAGAAGCTGCACCGCTGCCTATGGACACCTCAGCACAAAGAGCAGAGCTCACAGCACTACAAAGAGCCTTGGAAATGGCAGCAGGAAAAAGAGTAAACATATGGACTGACTCGAAATATGCTTTTAGCATTGTTCATGCCCATGGAGCCATATGGAAAGAAAGAGGTCTATTAACAGCACAAGGATCTCTGCTACACTGCAAAGCACACCAACATGGGGATTCCCACATTCATGTAGGAAATAAGACTTACAGATAAAGCTGCATGAGTGGTTGTGCAACAAGGCATCCTAGCATTAATATCTAAGAAAGCTATTTCACTTCCAGAAGTTAGCCCTGGATATAGTCAAGCAGATTTAAAATTAGCTACTTATCTAAAAGCCCAGAATAAAGAGGGTGGATGGCTAGTGACTCCCAACAATCAGGTCATAGTCCTACCACAACTGATGTTACAAATTGTAAAAGAGAAACATCAGCAAACCCCCATGGGAATTGATGCTATGGTAACTAGTCTACAGACTCAGATACTCAGTGTCCGTATGAAAAAATTGGCAAGTCTGTTACAGAAAAATGCCTGATATGTCTTAAAAAGAATCCTTTGAATTTGAAAAGACCACCTCCAGGGATCACTAAAAGAGGAAACACTCCTGGAGATTATTGGCAAATTGACTTTTCTGAGCTATCACGCCATCAAGGATACAGGTATCTCCTAGTGTTAGTAGATACCCTTTCTGGGTGGACAGCGGCTTTCCCCTGATGTACCAACAAGACCAGGGAAGTAAACAAGATACTCCTCAAAGAGATCATACCCAGGTTTGGGGTGCCTATAGGGATGTCATCTGATAAGGGACCCCATTTTATATCTGAAGTGTTACAGCAACTTAGTAAACAGTTGGGTATAAGTTGGGATTTACATACTTCATGAAGACTGCAATCTAGCAGAAGGGTTGCATGAATTAATCCAACTTTAAAGAGAGAAATTAGCAAAATGTGCCAGGAAACTTCCTTGAAATAGCCATGGTTGTTACCATTAGCCTCGTTACAAATTAGGATGCAACCCTGAACTAACCTGAAGGTGAGCCTGTATGAGTTGATGTTAGGGAGACCATATTCTCTTACAACTTTCCCTGGATCCGAGGAACAAATTGGGAAACAGGAAATGGAACAATATTTAATTTCATTGGGAAAATCTTTGAATTAACTAAAAAGGTTTATCATTTTCTCAGAACTTCTTGCCCTAGCCACCCCAGTTCATTCATTTCAGCCCAGGGATCACATATACATCAAGGCTGAAGAAAATTTAGTATTAACTTTAATCCAAGGGTTTGGTAAAATGCATAATCTGTCCAGCATTACAGCTTGCCTCCCTATCCCTGGTTCAGCAGGGGAAACTATTCCTTGGGGAATTATTCCTATAGATCTCTCAATGGTAATTCAATATGATAATCTGACTAATGCAATAGCAAATGCAAATATCACCCACTATTTGGATGAGAAGGAGAGATGTAGGCGATGAGGAAATGGTATTCTTGAGGATCCAATCGTTTGGAGGCCAGGAGATAATAGGACTATTTGTGGGGAAAAAAATGAGGTAAGGAGTGTCCAACAGGGTCTCATAGTCTCGACCAACATTTTCTGGATTTCACCTTAGCAGTCTCAGGAGGCCAAGCAGTCAGGTTCTTAGATTTATGTGTTACTAAAAATCACACCCAAAATGTTTCAGACTTGCCAGTGTCAAACTCTCTGAAGCAAGCTTCATACCCAGACAAAGGCCTTAGAAGGACGGAAATACTTGGGAAAGGTAGAGTGGTGTCTGGATTGGGGAAACACACTTATATAAAACCTAAATAAGAGTCAATGGAGGTGTGGAGAAAAATAAAACAATGAAAGTCAATCTAGCACCATAAGGTTAATGGCCAAATTAGTTTTAAATTGAAGTAACCAACCTTTGAATTGTGTTAAATCTATGGAAGTTCCTTCCCCAGGTTACACTGTCTGGGCTACTACAGACTGCTATTGGACCACCTGACTCCTGCTTGGACCAATCACCCAGCAAGTTACCTTAGGATTATTAACCGTATGCTCAGCTTGGAGAAGAAGCCCCATAAAAGCCCAATATTGGAGTAAGGTAAAAAGAGACACCGAGGATGAATGGACAGGGCCTTCAGTTTCCACACAGTCTGAATAGGCTTTACAGAGTTTTCTCTTATCAGGAGCTATGGCTCTAGAAAACAGTATTTTGTTAGAAAATCTAACTTGGCAAATAAGGAAACTATCCAAAGCCACAGAAAGGGGATTTCAAATTATAAATAGGCAAATACAGGCAAATACTAAATTGACATTACAAAACAGGCTGGCCTTAGATCTATTGCTGGCCAAAGAACAAGGGGTTTGTGGGTATTTAAAATTGGACAGAGAACAGTGTTGCGTACACAGCCCAAATGTAACAGAAGATCACCAAAAACAACTTAACAAAATGAGAAAAGTTGCTGAAGATAGCAATGCTATCCAAAAGGCCTCTGAAACTAATTGGTTCAGTAAAATTCTTCAAGGAATAGGGGGATGGTCCCTGAGAGGATGGATGGCTGAAATACTGGAAACCATGATAATTATAGTTGTAACTGTAGTAATTATTGGTCTTACTATTGTCTGTGTTCCCAAAATGATCAATCATAATCTTGTGGGAATGTATGCAACTATAGATAGAAATCAAGTTGAAACTTATCAAATGGGCCAAAGAAATTTGAGAAATTTCAAAGGGGGGAATTGATACCAAAAAGGTTATTTCAATTTCTACTGTAATAGTGAGCTTTTGGCAGAGAGACATTGTGTCTGTGAACTTTGAGCAGAGAAAAAACTCTGAACCTTTAGCAGAGAAACAAGGCCTGCAGAAACCGCTCTCCAAGCAAGGACATTGGAAGATAAAGAAGAGACATCTGGCTCAGAAATGCAGCTACAGCCAAAACAAGGACTGAGTTTAGGAACTTGGGAAACATGGGGAGGATTTTATGGTAATGGCCAAATTATAATATGCATGTAGTGACTGTATATTACCAACACACTTGTAGAAACCAAGGGGCACATTAGGATGAGTTATCCCCTGTACCACTCCAGGTGCCTGAATAAATGATGCCATCTTTAACACTAAATTGGTGTTAAGGGGTCTTATTCAACCATTTTTGGTAATTTGGCAATGCTTCGAACAATCAATTAAGCACAACCTTAAATCATTACTGTCATTAAGAAAATGGAGCATTAATACAGTTCACAGTAAAGCAAATTTACAAAGGGATGAGACAGTAGGAAAAGCAAATAGATGGACATTTTCCTCTAGTCCAAAGTCCTTAACCCAGATGTCTGGAGAAGGAATCCTATAGAGAAAGCAAGGGATTCTAAAGGTAGATTATTTGTCCTGATTTCATCTGGGATAAGAGCTCATTTTCTTTTCAGTAGCTGATACAATGCTGTGTTTTGGATTCAGTATGAGAATAATGCTGATAATACACTGATGTTTTGGTTGTTGCTGAGCAGTGCTTACCCTGAGACAAGGGCTTTTCAGTGTCTCATGCTCTGCTAGTGAGGACCTGCACAAGAAGCTGGGAGTGAGCACAGCTGGGACAGCTGACCTAAACTGGCCAAAGGGATATTCCACACCATAGAACATCATGCCCAGTATATAAACTGGAGATGGGAGGCTTGGCCAGGAGCTGCTGATCACTGTTTGGGGACAGGCTGGGCATCGGTCACTGGGTGGTGAGCAACTGTATTGTACATCACTTGTTTCTCTTGGCTTCTGTTACTCTCTCTCTCTCCCCTCCCCATAATTACAAATATTATTATCAGGAGTATTATTAGTTTAATAATAACAACAACAGCAATAATAATTTGTTTAGATTATTAAATTGTTCTTATCTCAACCCATAAGATTTACCTTTTCTTTTCAATTCTCCTCCCAGCTTGGGGGAAGATGGGTGTGGAGGGGGTATGAGTGAATGGCTGCATGGTTATAAGTTGCTAAGTGGAGTTAAACCACAATAGTCCTTTTTGGCACCCAATATAGGGCACAAAGGATTAAAATAACAGATCTTAACCAGAGCCTGTTAAACCAAATTTGTCATAAGTATTTATTCTATTAGTTAAGTAGTTGCTGATCACAATGTTTTTTCATTTGCTCTTAGAGTTCCTGGGCTTTTGCTCATGGGCATATTATATAATACTGTGTCATGGCTTGACCCTGGCTAGATGCCAGGCACCCATGACAACTGCTTGCTCACCCCCCACTGCAGCTGTACAGAGAGGAGAAAATATAATGAAGGGCTCATGAGTTGAGATAGGGATCAGGAGAGATTGCTCACTAAATACCATCAAGGGCAAAACAGGCTCACCTTAGTAAATTTAATTTAGGCTCACCTAAAGTAAATTTATTGCTAACAAAAACAGGGCAGAATAATGAGAAGTAAAATGAACCCTTAAAAACACCTTCCTCCCATCCCTCCCTCCTTCCCAGTTCTACCTCCTACCTCAGCGGTGCAAGGAGGCAGAGAATGGGGTTATCGTCAGTTTATCACCCGTAGCGTCTCCTGCTGCTCAGGGAGAGGAGTCCTCCCCCTGCTGCACCGTGGGGTCCCTCTCACGGGACACAGTTCTCTGCAAACTTCTCTGATGTGGCTCCAACTCACAAGCAGCAGCTCTCTGCGAACTGCTGCAGTGCGAGTCCCTCTCACGGACAGCAGTACCCCTCAAACTGCTGCAGCATAGGTCACTCTTCCACAGGGTGCAGTCCTTCAAGGACAGGCTGCTCTCTTTCCACAGGTCTCCCATGGGATCACAGCCTCCTCTAGACATCCACCTGTTCTGGTATGGGCTCCTTCATTGGCTACAGGTGGATCTCTGCATCCTCTGTGGATCCCCATGGGCTACAGGGGGACAGCCTGCTTCACCATGGTCCTCACCATGGCCTGCAGAGGAATCTCGTTTTTGGTACCTGGAGCACCTCCTCCCCCCCTTCACTGACCTTGGTGTCTGCATGTTTTTTTCATATTCTCACTCCTACTCCTCTCTAGCTGGAATTAAAACTGCACCCCAATCTCTCTTTTGATTTCTTCTTAAATATGTTATCACAGAGGTGTTACCACCATCTCTAATTGGCCCAGCCTTGGCCAGCAGCATGTCCATCTTCAGAGCCATCAGGGTTTGGCTCTGCCAGACATGGTGGAAGCTTCTAGCAGCTTCTCACAGAAGCCACCTCTGGGCGCCCCCCCCGCTACCAAGAACCAGGCTGTGCAAAACCAATACATACTGGTTTTGGTGTATGTGTTCCTTGTGAAGTAGTGGTTTCTGATATGAAAGAATCACTGGTCATGAACCTAATCTGGTATGTGTAATCAGAATTGGGGTCCCCTCTGTAACTCGGGAGACCATCTTGTGGGGAAGATCAATAATTACACCTTTTATCTTTTTTCCTTGGGGATCCAACATATGGGATAAATATCTTCAAACTTTTCCTTTCTTTTACCTTCGGAAGCCCTCCGGCCCTCCAGGTTGAATATACTGATTACAGTAGCATTTCAGAATTTTAAAGATTTTTATTATCCTTTGAATACCCTTTAATCCAATGTGGTCCTTTTCCTATAAACAAGCATGGGCTTGCTTATGGTTCACATCTTGTTTAGGGTTAAACAATGAACTGTGGTCACCCCAACCCCTGTGACAAGCACTGCAGACTGAGGAAGAAGGAGAGGGACTGTAGCTACTCAAACCTTGGCAACAAGCATTGCGGCTACTTCAATCCCCATGACAAGCAGTGCAGCCACTAAAACTCCAGTGATGGGCACTGCAGCTCCTTCTGTCGCTGCAAGATGCACTGCAGCTATTAAAATTCTGGTGATAAGCATTGGGGTCACTCAAGCTACTTTAACCCTTGCGACAAGTATTGCGACTGCTCAAATCCCAGTGATGGATGCTACAGCCAGACTTCAACAATGGGCAGTGCAGCTGAACCAGAGAACCAGCCTACACTGGTATCAGTCACCCCTATACACAAGAAGAAATGCACATAAAAATCATCTTGTTTAGTAAAGGGCAAGGATGGCAAAGCAGGGCCATCACAGGAACAGGAGGAGGAGGCAGAAAAAGACCACTTCATCCCTATCCCCGAGTGAGTTGCAGAAGATGAGAAAATATTTCAGCCGTCATCCCAGTGAGCACGTTACCACCTGGCTGTTCCGATGCTGGGATAATGGGGTTAGCAGTTTGAAATAAGAGGGTAAGGAAGGCAAGCAGCTGGGATCACTTTCTATGGAAGCAAGCATTGACCTTTCTGCTGTGGGTTTGCTGAAGGCCAAAGAACAACAGGTGCTGATTGCTACCACAAAAGTGCACCAGAAGCTATATCCCACCGAGACTCTGTAATTCCCATCCATACGCTGATTCGTGAACTGGAGAGCCAAGGAGTGATCAGCAGGACCCTCTCACCCTTTAACAGCCTCATATGGCCAGTGCGAAACTCTAACAGAGAATGGAGGCCAACAGTAGACTACTGTGGCCTGAATGAAGTCACGCCGCCTCTGAGTGCTGCTGTGCTGGACATGTTGGAACTTCAATATGAGCTGGAGTCAAAGGCAGCCCAGTGCTGCCACAACTGGTATTGCTAATGTATTTTCATCAATCCCTCTGGCAACAGAGTACAGGCCACAGTTCCCTTTCACTTAGAGGGGTGTCCAGTATACCTGGAATCAACTGTGCCAGGGGTGGAAACAGCCCCACTATTTGTAATGGACTGATCCAGACTGCACAGGGTGAAGCCCTGGAACACCTGCAATACATTGATGACATTCTGTGTGGCAACACAGCAGAAGAGGTTTTTGAGAAAGGGAAGAAAATAATCCAAATCCTTCTGAAAGTGGGTTTTGCCATAAAACAAAGTAAGGTAAAGGAACCTGCACGGGAGATCCAGCTTTTAGGAATAAAATGGGAAGTTGGACATTGTCAGATCCCAGTGGAAGTGATTAACAAGATAACAGTGATGTCTCCACCAACTAACAAGAAATAAACACAAGCTTTTTTAGGTGTTGTGGGATTTTGGAGAATGCACATTCCAAATTACAGCCTGTTTGTCAGCCCTCTCTATCATGTGACCCAGAAAAATGATTTCCAATAGGGCCCTGAGCCAGGACAAGCCTTTGAACAAATCAAGCAGGAGATAGTGCATGCTGTAGCCCTCAGGCCAGTCAAAACAGGGCAAGATGTAAAAAATGTGCTTTATACTACAGCTGAGGAGAACGGCCCTACCTGAAGCCTCTGGCAGAAGGCATCAGGGGAGATTCAGGGTCGACCCCTATTATTTTAGGGTTGGGGATACAGAGAATCTGAAGCCCACTATACTCCAACTGAAAAGGAGATGCTGGAAGCTTATGAAGGTATCCAAATCACTTTGGAGGTGATTGGCACTGAAGCACAGCTCCTCCTGGCACCCCGATTGCAAGTGCTGGGCTGGATGTTCAAAGGGAGGGCCTTCTCTACACATCATGCAACAGATGCTACATGGAGTAAATGGGTTGCACTGATCACACAAGCTCACATATGAAATCCCAGTGATCCAGGAATTTTAGAAGTGATCATGGACTGGCCAGAAGGCAAAGATTTTGGAATGTCACCAAAGAAGGAGATAATACATGCTGAAGAGGCCCCACTGTATAATAAATTAACAGAAAGTGAGAGGCAATATGCCTTGTTTACTGATGGATCCTGCTATCTTGTGGAAAAGCATCAGAAATGGAAAGCAGCTGTAATGGAGACCCCTACATCAAGTCTGAAAACTGCTGAAGGAGAAGGTGAATCGAGTCACTGCAGAGGTGAAAGCCATCCTGGTGGCCATAGACATTGCTGAATGAGAAAAACGGACAATACTTTATACTGACTCGTGGATGGTGGCAAATGCCCTCTGTGGATGGTTGCAACAATGGAAGCAGAATAACTGGCAGTGCAGAGATAAAGCCATCTGGGCTGCTGCACTATGGCAAGATACTGCTGCTTAGGTAGAAAGAACCTGGTTGTGAAGGTGCATCATGTAGATGCACCAGGAGTCCGACCACTGTAGACCCAAGAGTCCAGCCACTGAAGAACATCAGAACAACTAGCAGGTGGATCAGGCTGCTAGGATTGAAGTGGCTCAGGTTGATTTGGATTGGCAACATAAGGGTGAATTACTTCTAGCTTGGTGGGCCCATGACACCTTGGGACATCAAGGAAGAGATGCAACATATAGGTGGGCTCATGATCAAGGGGTGGACTTAACCATGGACACTATTGCACAGATTATCCATGACTGTGAAATGCATTGCAATTAAGCAGATCAAGCAGGTAAAGTCCCTCTGGTATGGAGGATGATGGCAGAAATATAAATATGGGGAGGCCTGGCAGACTGACTCTATCACACTCCCCCAAACCCGTACAGCAAGCACCATGTGCTTACAGTGACTGATGTAAGTCCAGGGGTGAATTTAAGATCAGGATGAACAGGAGGGTTCCAGAACTCAGGGACACTTGAGCAGCAGCCCAGAGCCCCATCAGGACCCAGAAGTGCATGACAGCCAATCAGAGGAGAAGGGGGTAGAAACAGGATCAGCATGGGAGTTTTAAATGGGAGCAGGAGTGACCTGGAACAGGCAAACAGGGGTGTGGCATGGCAGTTTGTGCAGGCAGGGCAAGCAGGTGGGATGTGCAGGAAGGGCTCCTCTCCAACCATTCGGGAGCAGCCAACAGAGGCAGCAGACTCAGTAGCTGGTGAGGAAGAGCACAAGAGATCCTTTCAGCCCCAGCCTTATTAGCGTACTAGTGTAAGCTTCCTCAGTTATGGCACTGACACACTGCAGCACTCATTCCCCTGTAGCTGCTGGAGTCACTGAACCAGCCATGTCAGAGGCCTCCAGACAGACAGACCTGCTGATGGTAGACATAGCTCTCCAGGTCACAGGTTGCCAGGAGTGCCTGATCTCTTTGTGTGAGGCTGGGGCCAACAATCATTCCTTTTGCAGAAAGTATGCTGCAGTTGATGAGCTGAGTCACAAGGTAAAGGAGCTACAGGAGGCTATGTAGTATTCGAGCAAACAAGCAGGAGACTGACCAGTTATTTTCAAAGACGCTACAGTCTCATGACTCCTGGGACTCTTGAACCTCCATTGAAGTGGAAAAGCAGATGGACTCAGAACCCTGCAGGATAATTAGTCAAGGGTCAGTTGAAGGTTTTGAAGCAGGTCACTGCACATACCAGGAGGAAGGTTCCTCTTCCTTCTGAAAATTTGACAAGTAGGACTGGCACCTTCTACAACAGGTATGAGGCTCTGGAACTAGAAGGCCAGTCAACTGATAAGGTGGACAAAGGTCCTTCTGGGATAGAGGGACCTCCTAAAAAAACACCACCTGTAGCCTGCATCATGACCTCTGTTAAGAGGAAAAGAAGGGTGGTTGTAATAGGAGACTCCTTTCTAAGGGGAAGAGAGGGCCTGATATGCAGACTGGACCCAACTCACAAGGAAGTCTGCTGTCTCCCAGGGGCTTGGGTAAGGGACATTACTGGAAAACTCTCCAGTTTAGTAAGACACTGATTATTATTGATTATTGGTTGTTCAAGCCAGCAGCGATGAAATAACAAAGAGAAGTCCAAGGGCAATCAAAAAAGACTTCAGGGCCTTGGGAAGACTGGTTAAAAGATCAGGAGCACAGGTAGTGATTTCCTTGATCCTTCTAGTAACAAGGAATAACATTGATAGGAATAGACAGATCCATTAGGTCAATGCATGGCTCCAAGGCTGGTGTTGTTGGAAAAATTTTGAGTTTTTTGACCATGGGATGATCTATTCAACACCTGGTCTACTGACACCTGACAGGATGCACCTGTCTCAGAGGGGAAAAACAGTTCTAGCTGTGGCATTCACATTCTCTGGACAGAGAGACATAATTCTGTCTCTCAGGAGAAGCACAGAGAGAAGAGAAAACAATCTTTATCTCTGCTCCTTTGTTTTCCCCATGTGGAATTTGGTATGGAGATTGTTTACCTGAAGTGATTGCTTGATTGGATTCTGGTGAAGGTTGTTTGGGTTCAATGACCAATTGGATCCAGCTGTGTCTCGGACTCTCAGCAGAGAAGTCAGGAGTTGTTAGTTGATAGTCAAGTAAGTAAGAAGTATGTATGTAGAATAGGATAGTCTCTATTTAAATAGTATATTAATGTAATATAGTATAGTTTTAATAAAGTTATCCTTCAGCCTTCTGATCTGGAGCCAGACATCATCATTTTTTCCCCGTTGGGGTTGCCTGATTTCTGATATCTAGCACAGGAGCTAGCAGGGCTTGGTGACAGCTTTAAACTACCTTGGAAGGAGGAAAGGGACAAACCCAGGCTTGCCAGTGATGAGCAATGGAATAGTGTGCCAAAACTTGAGGAAACGAGCACTAATGGGATCCCTCAATATGTTTCAGGAGGTGTAGGCTACAATGTACCATACCTGAAATGTTTCTATACCAATACACACAGCATGAGGAACAAACAAGATAAGCTCGAAGCTTTGGCCCAGTCCCAGAGATTTGACATCATTGGTATAAGTGAAACCTGGCAGAATGAGTCCTGTGATTGGAGTGCCCTGATGGATGGTTACAGACTCTTTAGGAGGGATAGGCAGAGCAGAAGAGGGGGAGGTGGGGGATAGCATTGTATGTAATGGAAGGCTGGAATGTAGGGAGCTTGCAGTTGGAAATGGCACAGTTGAGAGCCTCTGGGTAAGAATCGAGGGACAAACAAATAATGCAGATGTTATCATGGAAGTCTAATACAGACCTCCTAGCCAGGACGATGACACTGACAAATTATTCTTTGAGGAACTAAGGGACTCTTCCAAGTCAACTACCCTTGCCCTTATGGGAGACTACAACTTACCAGATGTTTACTGAGAACACCACACAGCTGGTACAATGCAGGCCAAAAGATTCCTAAAACACCTAGATGAAAGCATTCTTGAATAGGTCCTAAGGGAGACTACTCAGAAAGATGCCCTCCTTGATCTACTGCTTGTCAACAGAGAGGAACTCATGAGCAAAGTGGAGATTGGCAGTCGTCTTGGCCACAGCAACCATGAAGTGACCGAGTTTAAAATCTCTGCTGACAGGAGGAAAGGTCCCAACAAAATCTTAGCTCTGGACATGAGGAGAGAAGACTTCAGGTTGCTCAGGGAACTAGTGAGTAAAGTCCCCATGGAAAAAGTTTTTGCAGATGCTGAGGTCCATCAGGGCTGGTCACTTTTTACTCACCTCTTAAGGGCACAGAAGATTCCCAAATGTCAGAAGTCAAGTACACAAGGCAGAGGGCCAGTTTGGCTGAGCAGGGACTCTTGGGAAAAAAGGCAAAAAAGGGAGGTATATGGCCAGTTGAAGCAAGTTCAGGTGACATGTGAGGAACACAGAGATGCTGCTTACCACTATAGGGAGAAAATTCATGTGGCCAAAGCTCAACTGGAGTTGAAGCTGCCAGAACTGTGGACAAGGCAGAGATTTTTAATGCATTCTTTGACTCTGTCTTCAACATTGATGATGGACCAAGGCAGTCTCAGTGCCCTGAGCTGAAGGACCATGACTGCAAGAATGATCAACTCCCAGTCGACCCTGAACTTGTGCAGGATCTGCTGCTCCAGCTTGATCCCTACAAATCTATAGGGCCTGATGGGATTCATCCAAGAATCCTGAAGGTGCTGGCTCGTGTCATTGCAAAACCTCTCTTGATGATTTTGAGTGTTCTTTGGAATCCAGAGAGGTCCCAGCTGACCAGAAACTGGATAACATTGTCCCAATTTTCCAGATGGGCAAGAAGGAGGACCCCAGAAACTACGGGCCTGTCAGTCTCACTTCAGTACCGGGTAAAATAATGGAAAAGATTATTCTGGGAGGTATTGAAAAACAGCTGGAGGCAAACACAGTCATTGGTCACAGCCAGCATGGCTTCATGAGGGGAAAGTCCTGCTTGTCAAACCTGATTTCCTTCTATGGCAAAGTAACCCACCTAGTTGATCCAGGAAAGCCAGTAGATATAATCTTTTTGGACTTCAACAAAGCTTTTGATATGGTCTCTCGCAGGATCCTTCTGCACAAAATGTCCAGCACACAGCTGAATAACCATATTATGTGATGGGTGAGCAACTGCCTCATGGGTCAGGCACAAAGGGTTATAGTAAATGGGGTAATATCAGACTGGCGGCTGGTCATTAGTGGCATTCCGCAGGGCTTCATCCTCGGCCCAGTTCTCTTCAGCATCTTTATTAACGACTCAGACACAGGACTTGAAGGAATACTAAGTTTGCCAACAACTGTTAAATCCCTTGAAGGCAGGGAGGCCCTGCAGAATGACCTAGACAAATTAGAGAGAGGTGCAATCACCAACCGTATGAAATTTAACAAAGATGTGCCAGATTCTGCACCTGGGAAAGGGCAACCCTGGTTGTGTGTATAGACTGGTGAACGAGAGGCTGGATACAGTGGTGGAAGCAACCACTAGATAGCAGGAAGCATACTCTGTGCCCCATGCCACCACTTGGAACGCTATCCTGGGGCTTGAAAAGCAAGTCTTATGGTGACATAGTACCCCAAAAGGAATTGAATCAGACAATGGAACACATTTCCAAAACAACCTCATAGACACTTGGGCCAAAGAACATGGCATTGAGTAGGTGTATCACATTGCCTATTATGCACCAGCCTATGGAAAAATCAAATGATGTAATGAACTGTTAAAGACTACACTGAGAGAAATGTGTGCTGGGACCCTCAAACATTGGGATACACATTTGCAAAGGCCACCTGGTTAGTCAAAACCAGAGGATCTGCCAATCGGGCTGGTCCTGCCCAATCAAAATTTTTACGTACTATAGAGGGGAATAAAGTTCTTATAGTGCACATTAAAAACATGCTGGGGAAAACACTCTGGGTTATTCCTACCTCAGGTAAAGGCAAACCCATCCATGGGATTACTTTTGCTCAAGAATTTTGGAGCACTTGGTGGGTAATGCGGGAGGATGGGGAAGTCCTGGGAGTGCCTGACAGGACTTAATGCAGTTAAATGGTCTCAAAAACTTTCAAAGGAGGAAGATCCTACAAGAGGAAGTACCACAACAAGAACTTAAGATAAACTCAGATAGCAATCATGAAGGTGTTAATTTCAGGCCTACATGGAGGTGAAAGGTTTGGAATTAGCACACCAGACAAAATTCCATTGTGCAGACTGTGGGAAAAGCGCAGATGGCAAAAACAGGAAAATGCCAGGCCTGGTGAGGCAGATCTGGGTAACCTATTCAAATAAAAATTCCCACCATGGCAAACTGTGAGAAAGGAAGCAACTGCTTACACACATGCCATCCCAAGTTTTGGGAATGGTACATACACCTTGTGGATACCCTGGGCTTGTACTGTATAAAAGTGGTACCTCCAGAAGAACACTCAGGGGAGCCCCACCTCTGAGAAGACCAGAAGAAGGAGGGCCAGTGGGATGCTGCAGGGGCCCATGTTGTGGTGACTATCTTTCTACTTAATCTGTCTCTCTCTCCTTCTCCCCTCCTCTTTCTTTCTCTACCTCACATTTACTGTTAAATAAAATCCATACTATTGACTTTGGCATACAGTCTCATTTGCACCTGAATTCAGGCAGAGGCCTCTTAATAATTGGACCCTAACATTATTTCAGGAGTGGGATCATAACAGTGACTCAAAGAGCATTTGATTTTGGATGAGAATAGCCAATTAATTAAATTCTATTATGTTAATTGCTGTATAACACTGTGTATTATCACCTCTGTGGCAGCTGTATGTGCATCACCACATTGAACATGTCACAGCATAGATCGTCACCACTCCAAATTTGGGGATCTGAGCCCGACTTCCCTTCAATCACCACATTAATGAAGAATGAACTTGGGAGAAAACTGAATGAGCACAGCAGTGGTGGGAACAGAACTGGCTTAAAGACACAACAATCCAACACCACACATGATCTTTCCTACCTCAAAGACTGTTAAGTCAGATAGAGCCCAAGGTCATGGACTAAATCATAGAATCGTTAAGGTTGGAAAAGATATTAAAGATCATCAACTCCAACCATTAACCCAGCACCACCACCATGTTCACCACTAAACCATGTCCTCAAGTGCCATATCCACATATTTTTTGAACACTTCCAGGGATGGTGACTCTATCACTTGTCTGGGCAGCCTGTTCCAATGCTTTACAACCATTTCAGTGAAAAAATATTTCCTAATATCCAATCTAAACCTCCCCTAGCACAACTTGAGGCCATTTCCTCTCATCCTGTCACTTGTTACCTGGAAGAAGAGACTGACCCCCACCTGGCTACAACCTTCTTTCAAATAGTCGTAGAGAGCAATAATGTCCCCCCTCAGTCTCCTTTTTTTCTAGGCTGAGACCTCAAGCTCCCTTAGCTTCTCCTCATCAGACTTGTGCTCCAGACCCTTCTCCAGCTCCAATCAAACAATTGAACCTCTAGCTCCTAAAGTGGAGGAGGTTCCAGAATTAAAAATGAGACCCATAATTAAGACCAAAGTGTCTGAAGGACATCAAGGTCAGGAGGAACATGGTCAGAACTACTCCCTGGGACCCCTTACAATTGGCAAATCTACAGGAAAAATATGGACAATAACCAGGGGTGTCAGAAACTAAGTATGGAGAGTGAGCCTCTCAAGGGGAGACAGAATATTGCTGGATAGAAATGAAGCTGACAGATACTGGGGGCCAAGAGTCTTATTATATCTAGGACCTGAGCCTACCAATCAACCCCATTCCATAATCAGCAGGGTTACATGCTGGGCAGGAGGAATAGATGTTATGGAAAGAGGAGAACCAGCTTCCATACCCATACAGTCAGCTAATGAAATTGCTGCCACTGGTACAAAGGCATGTTTGCCTCTGGGAAGTGTACAGTTGTGCAAATGGAGACACCAATCTCTGCAGAGGTGTATCCTAATATATTAAGACCTCTGTTGAGAGGAGCCTCAACATTGTTAAAAACTTATTTAGTGGGGCAATGAGTTGAAATTAGAAGAGATGTAATGCATAATGAAGCATTGCAAGATCCCCAAGCCCTGAGATGACCTATCCCCATGTGGGCAGGACTCTTGCATGATATAAACCACACAAAGAAAATGGGCAGGGAAACTCATCACGAAAAACAAACTCAGGCTATTCAGAGGAGCTCAACAACTGAAATGTGAACATACTCCACCCAAGATAATAGAAAGATCAAAAACCCCAGTTCACTTCCAGGAAGAGTGAAATGAACTGTGGAGGATGGCAGTGACTTTAGGTATTTCCTGTGCAGCTCTGAGGGGACAACCCACTGCAGTAATAGCAGACTTAGTCAAAGTAGTACAACAAGGGGAAAACACAAATAGCAAAAACCTTCCACAGGAAAACCACCCCCTACCCCCCCAATCCTTCTGAGACAACAGAAACACAAAAAGGAAAAAACCCTTGGGCCTCATCAGTGGCCCATTATGACCTATCAATGGTCTGATAAGGATGGAAAATAAACTTTGAATTTCTAATTGATATAGGAGCCCAAATATGTCTAATCACCTCCACAGATGCTGAAAAACTAAACTTAAGATTTAAAAGAAAAAGGGTCCATCTACCCGGATTTAATGGACAAAGTATTATGTTATACTGCCAAATTACATTTATGGTTACCTGGGGAAAACTAATGACCTCACACACATTTGCAATTGTAGACCACAAAGAAAATATTTTAGGACATGATATGCTTAAAGAAAAAGTTTGGCAATTGCCCAATGTGAATGTTTGGTTATTCGGGCCTGCAAAAACTCCAAATAGTAATTTTTTTTGAGAAAATAGGAAAATTAATCTATTAAAAATGTCTCCAGTTTTACCTGTTTCTACTGCAACCAATATCAAACAGTACCCTGTTTCCCCTGCAGCCAGAGAAGGGATAAATTAAGTAATTAGGAATATAGAATACAGGGGTATTTTATTTAGGACACACTCCCCATACAATTCTCCTGTTAGGCCAGTAAGGAAATGGGAGCTGGTGCTTAACTACTGATTATTGGTGGCTGAATGCCAACACAGGACCATTTCCTGTGGCAGTCCCAAACACTGCTAGTCTCACTGCTACCCTGAAAGTAGCTGCACCTAAATGGATGGCAGTTTTAGATGCAAAAGACATGTTCTTCATGCTTCCAGTTCAGGAAGAAGAAAAGCCCAAATTTGCATTTACTTGGAAGGGGACATAATATACCTTTAATTGCCTACCCCAAGGCTATAAGCATTCACCCACAATAGCACACAATGCTCTAGCTAAATTCCTTCAACAAATAGAAATCCTGGGAGGGGTACAAATTTATCAATACATCGATGATGTGTTGATAGGGGGTGAAGGGGAAGGTTTGGTAAGAACAACAGCACAAGATATATGGAATAAATTGAACGGTGAGGGGATAGAAGTACTCTCTGCTAAATGCCAAGGCCCCTCTAAGGAGGTAAAATTCCTGGGAGCCTGGTGGATTTCTGGTCATGCTGTAATCCCAGAGAAAACCATTACAAAATTGGATGCTAAACCCACCCTGACTACTAAAAAGGAACTTCAAAAGATCATGGGTACTTTAGGATATTGGAGAAATCATGTACCTGGATTTTCTCTAATAGTGAGGCCATTGTACTCAGTAATGAGGAAAAAACAGACCACAGGAGAGGCTTGATAGTTGTTAAAAATAGGTTAGAAATGGTTGTAAAGCAGCTGATAATTGTTAAGCATGCACTGTTAGTTTGGTTATGGTAAAAGGGGTTAAAAGGGTAGTTATAAGAAATACGGTACTCTATGTACCATAATACACCTAAGTAAAGTGAACCACCCCCCAAGAAAAACGAGCCAGCCTGGACAGAACTATAATGGGCCAATCAGGTGCCTTAAACTTTCATGCAAATGAAGGATCCAAAAAGAAACCAATCCAAAGGGACAAAAAACAGGATAAAAAGGGGCATCTGACCCACTGAATTCGTGCCACTCCACCTGGAATGTCTGGGATATCGCTGCGCAAGAAGACCCAGCGCCGGCGCTGCAGCATCCTCGACGGGAACGCTCCTGCTCAGCCTGTGGGCCCCCTTGCTTTAGGCCTTTCTTTTTTTTACAAAAAATGCTGAAATCACTTTTAGTACCGGGAGTGTGGTCCCATTTTTAACAATAGTCACAAACAGGCTTTGCAAACACTAATAGAAGAATTTAAAACATATCAGTCACTAGGACCAGTTCATCCCAGTGATCCTATAACAGTTGAATGGGGTTTTGCTGAACATGGAACTTAATGTAATATGTTCCAGAAAGGCCCTTATGGACCCAAATAACCAAAACGGTTCAGTTTCACAGCATTAAAAGATACTGAAGAGATATGCTGTCTGGGAAAAGGGATTATTGTCTCTGACTCAAGCCCTCAAACAGGTAGAGAAAATTCAACAGCATCAACCCGTGCAAATCCAAGGACCTTTTAACTTGTTAGCCAGTATTGAAAAAGGCAGTGCTCTGCCTAATGGGATTACACAAAAACCAACAGTACACAAATGGTATGCGTATGTCTCAGGACTCACAGATCAGATGCATTACGGCCTGGGGATCCTGGGGTCTATCCAACCCCGGCTGCCGTAGGTGTCCCGGATAGTGATGTCCAGCTAAGCACAACCTGTCCAGGTCCCTCAGGCAAGCTCCCAGCCGCAGGCAATCTTAGCAAGCAGCCCAGCTCTTTGGTGAATTCAGGTCTTTAGTGATTTCAGCTCTTTGCTTGCTAAGGGGCCTTGGCAGACTCAGGGAGAGAGAGAGAAGGCTGCACGAGGTTCCACAGAGGTGTCTTTATTGGCAGCCTCTGCAAAGGGTTTCAGTGACAGCTCTTCTGCCGAATTGGGCAGAAATGGGGGTTTATATATGGTGCAGGGGTTTTGGGAAATGGTCCAGTAGTAATGTGATAAACTGTGGTAACTTGTTTGTTCATCAAAAGAATTAGAATATTAAAGGGGGAAATATAAAATTAAAGTATAAGGGAGCAGCTTGCTTGTTAAGAGATAGGGGAAGCATCTGTGAAGTTGGGAAACAACAACTTGTGGGATTTACTAAGAAAAAAAAAAAAAAGGACAATAAGGAAGCAACTGCTACAAACTGCAAGGCTATAGACATATTGCAAAACGCAAGACCACAAGTATGATTAATCATCATATAGGGAGCTTTTCTTAGCTTTTTTTTGCAGACACAGGCTAAGGATGTTGGGGGATGGCTGGAGCTGATTGTGAAATCAGCGACCACCAGGTGGCGGCCACTGGAGTGGACAGCGTGGGAGTGCTCCGGGTACGCGGGTACGCCCATCACTGTCCGGAACCGATTGTGAAACCAACGATCACCTGCCTCGACACAATGCAGACACGATGCAGAGGGATGCTCAAGCTACGCCCACCGCTATCGCAAGAGACGCGAATGAAGAAACCTCCAAGAAACTATAAAAGAGACTGAATAATGGGAGTGGGGTGTGGGGCACTGCAGTGTGGGACACTGCAGGAGGGGCGGCTTGGAGACCCCTACCCACCCAGCGCTGTTTTGCTTGCTACTGCTTGCTGTAATTAATAAAATTCTAATTGACCTTAAAAAGGCTGAATCAAATTATTCGCCTCAATTTATCACAATTTGGTGCCGTGACTCGGATAAAGGAAACCCGGGAGGGAGGCCCCACTAGGGTGAGGCGCCCCACCGCCTTTTTGCGGTGGACCTAAGGGGGGGCTTCCTCCTTGGGCCTTTACCGACGAACCTAAAACTCAGTAGCAAGCAAAGTTACCCCCGTTAATCTTTGTGCACGAAGAACCGCGGAAGAGTGAACACGCAGGAAGCGTAAGTAGCCCCCGGTGGGTGGTGGGCCTCCTTTTTCCAGGGTTGATTACAACTTGCTGGATTGAGGGATTAATATTCCAAGAGCATCCAGGGTTGATTCAAAGCTGCTGGACTGAGGGATTAATATTCCAAGAGCATCCAGGGTTGATTCAAACCTGCTGGATTGAGGGACTAACGTTCCAAGAGCATCCAGGGTTGCTTCAAACCTGCTGGATTGAGGGACTAATGTTCCAAGAGCATCCAGGGTTGGGGGACGTAGGAGGGAGGGAGCTGCACCCCCCCCTCGGCGTCGAGTTACGCTCGGTGGGGAGGCTCCTGGGTTAGGAGGAGAGCAAGCGGGCCTAACCCAGACGCGGAGGTGGACTGCGTCAAAGTTCCTGGGGCGGGGGAATCCCCGGAGAAACTTCCCCAAGTTTCGGCTTACTAATTTAGTATAAGTGTATGTGCTCGGTGGGCCCCGTACAAGCGGGCTCCGGAATGCGTGTGCGTGCGAAAAAGACGGTGGGCCCCGTACAAGCGGGCTCCGGAGTGCATGTGAAATGGACAAAGCCTCGACCCCGGAAACGGGGTCTTTAAGAGTCGTTTAGGGGTGTGTAGTCCCGGGGTGATTGAGGTGAATAAGAAGACACACAGGGCGAAGCCCCGGTCGAGAAACAGAGGCGCCGGAAAGACGTGAGTAGTCCGGTCCGGTCCGCCCGGTCGCTCGGTCAGGGGTGGGAGTCCTGGAGTGCAGCGAATGCGAACGTGTGTGTGAGAGGGGAACTGGCAGCTCAGATTCCCCAAGTGAGTGTGGACCCCATAGTAGTGCGTTTCCCATATCTGGCGACGGAGTGGGCCACGAATTGGGGGAAGCGACTGTCGTATTGTTTGTGTTGAGTGTGAGAAGGCACTCTAGAAGATGGGTCAGAGAAAAAGTAAATCTGCTGAACCCATGGGTGGGAGAATTTTGGTAAAACTTCCACTAGGCTTAACGGTAAAGTATTGGGATGCCTTTCCTTCTAGAAAAGGAAAAGATAGGGTTAAAATGATCCATTATTGTATGAAAATTTGGGGGGAGTAAACGGATAGGGGGAGACCAGCTGTATTGGCCGGTGTTTGGGTCGTTTGAGGATTGGATCTGTCAAGCTCTAAATATATATATATATTAACTCCAAAGAGCCCTTTAACCAAGAGGAGAGCGAATATGCAGCTCTTTGGATAGTGGGAGAGATTGAAGAAAGCTTTCCAGTTGTATTCAGGGGTGGACCCCAATACCCCAGAGGGTGAGACACTTTTGAAGGTGCATTTTGTGGTCGATTCTTGGGTAGACATTCGGAAGAAGTTGGAGAGGTTGGAGGGATGGCAGGCGAGAGGATTGGATGAGTTGTTGTGAGAGGCTCAAAAGGTGTGTGTTGGGAGAGAGGATGAGAGTTTTAAAAAGCAGTCTGGAATAATGTTAGCAGCAGTGGGGGGGGACAGCGGAGTCCCCGGGGTGAGGGGAACTGGAGGTCAGTCCAGAGGTCAGACTGACGTTCAGCGAAGTTGGTTTGAAGGAAAGTCGAGAGTTGGTTTGAAGGGAAGTCGAGAGGTGGTTTGAAGGGAAGTCGAGAGGTGGAGAGAGCATTGTCTGTTTCTATTGTGGGAAGAAGGGACACATGAGGAGAGAGTGTCGGCAGAGGATTGCTGATGAGGAACAGTTCAAAGAAGATTAGGGGGGTCGGGGGCTCTATCTGCTGGGGACAAGAGAAAGAACAGAGCCCCTGGTAAAATTAAAAATAGGTCCCCAGCAACAAGAATATGAGTTCCTTGTGGACTCAGGGGCGGAGAGATCAACCATCCAGACCCTTCCCCAAGGGTGTAAGGTTTCACCTGAAATAATACAGGTGATTGGGGCCAAAGGGGAACCCTTTGGAGTACCTGTAATTAAGGATGTACTCTTAGAAAGTGATTCTAAATTAGGAATTGGGTCATTTTTACTAGTTCCAGAAGCAGATTATAATCTATTAGGGAGAGATTTGATGGTCGAGTTGGGGATAGGGATAGAGGCAAAAAAGGGAGAACTAACAGTAAAACTATATCCTTTCCGGGCTGAAGACGAAAAAAAAAAAAAAAAAAAGATTAACCCAGAAGTTTGGTATACCCCCGACAGTGTGGGGAAATTAAATATTGAACCCTTTGAGGTAACTATCAGGAACCCAGAAATCCCTGTCAGGATTCGGCAATATCCCATACCCAAAGAGGGGAGGGAAGGACTAAAAACAGAAATAAAGAGACCTTTGGAAAAGGGACTTTTAGAACCCTGCATGTCCCCTTTCAATACCCCCATTCTGCCGGTAAAGAAACCGAATGGCAGTTACAGATTGGTGCATGACTTGTGGGAAATCAATAAAAGAACAGTTGAAAGATTCCCGGTCGTAGCCAATCCACATACTATTTTAAGCCAACTTGGCCCAGAAAACCAGTGGTATAGTGTAATAGATCTTAAAGATGCTTTTTGGGCCTGTCCCCTTAAGGAAACTTCTAGAGATTATTTTACTTTTGAATGGGAAGACCCAGATACACATAGAAAACAACAATTGAGGTGGACAGTCCTTCCCCAGGGGTTTACCGAATCCCCAAATTTGTTTGGGCAAGCTCTGGAACAAATATTGGCAGAATATTCACAGGGGGAGGGGATTGTGCTTCTACAATACGTAGATGATTTATTAATTGCAGGGAAAGAAGAAGAAAAAGTAAGGGAAGAAACTATAAAACTCCTAAATTATTTAAGCCTTAAGGGACTCAAAGTTTCAAAGTCGAAATTACAATTTGTGGAAGAGGAAGTTAAGTACCTCGGACACTGGCTGACTCAGGGGACTAAGAAATTGGATACTGATAGAGTCCAAGGAATACTTTCCCTGGAAGCTCCAAAAACTAAAAGGCAGGTTCGACAGTTACTGGGACTTTTTGAGAATTGCAGACAATGGATTGAAAATTTTAGTGGGAAAGTTAAATTTCTGTATGAAAAATTAACAACAGACGGGCTATTAAAATGGAGCTCCGAGGATGAGACCCGGTTAAAAACATTAAAAGCTGAATTGGTCAATGCCCCGGTTCTCAGCCTCCCGGATCTAAAAAGACCATTCTTTTTATTCATTAATGTCAATGAAGGGGTGGCATACCGGGTGTTAGCCCAGGAATGGGCTGGAGGAAAGAAACCAGTGGCATATCTTTCAAAGCTTCTCGACCCTGTTAGTCGAGGGTGGCCTGCCTGTCTGCAATCGATAGTGGCTGCTGCCCTTTTGGTAGAAGAAGCAGGAAAGATAACTTTTGGGAGTGAACTGAAGGTTTTATCTCCTCATAACATCCGTGGAGTACTACAACAAAAAGCGGATAAATGGATAACAGATGCCAAACTCCTAAAGTATGAAGGCATCCTAATTTCCTCTCCTAGGTTAAGTATTGAAGCTCACAAAATCCAGCCCAGTTTCTATACGGGGAACCAGTTGTGGGACTAACTCATGATTGTCTTTTGCAAATAGAGGAACAAACAAAAATAAGACCAGATCTCAAAGAGGAGGAATTAGAGGAAGGATGTCGATATTATGTAGATGGATCCTCTCGGGTCCTTGAAGGGAAAAGGAAATCTGGGTATGCTATTGTAGATGGGAAAATTTTTAAGAAAATAGAATCTGGTCCTCTTAACCCCGGCTGGTCAGCACAAGCATGTGAATTGTATGCAGTGCTCAGACCTTTAGAACTGCTAAGAGGAAAGGTTGGGACCATTTATACTGATTCAAAATATGCTTATGGGGTGGTTCATACATTTGGTAAAATCTGGGAAGAAAGGGGACTTATCAATTCACATGGAAAGGGGTTGATACATGGGGAATTAATTCGGAAAGTGCTCCAGGCCTTGAGAGGTCCGGAAAGAATAGCTATTGTTCATGTAAAAGGACATCAAGTGGGAATGGGAAACTCAGTACGGGGAAATAACTTAGCCGACCAGGAGGCGAAAAAGGCAGCTCTAATGAGTTTAAAACCATATAAGGGGGGGGTCGCACAAAGGGAGAATTGCTCCACTTGTGGAGCTGACTTAGAGGAAGAACCATGTTGGGCTTGTTGGGATGCATACGGGATTGATTCGATACAGTGTGCCTGTGATAACCCCCAAAAGGAACATTGCTGGTTCCACGGACTCATTAATCATGAGTGCGCCCGTGAAGACCCCCAAGAGAAACATTGCCGGTTCCATGGACCCATTAACCATGTGTTAGCCTTCATGGTACAGGAAAAACAAAAACTAAACCAAATGGGGGTGAAGGAAAAAGAAGGAGGCAAGTGGATACTACCGGACGGGCAGGAGGTACTCCCAAAAGGAATGGCAATGAGGGTCCTGCAAGCAATCCATGAGAAAACCCACTGGGGAACTCAAGCCCTGGTTGACCAATTTGCAATTAAATATATGTGCATAGGGGTCTATAATCTTGCAAAACAGGTAACCCAACAATGTTTAACCTGTCAAAGAATAAATAAACAACAATTAAGAGAAAGACCAATGGGCAGAAGAGAACTGGCACAACGACCCTTTTCACATATACAAACAGATTTTACAGAATTACCAAAAGTGGGGAGGTATAAATATTTATTGGTACTGGTAGACCACTTAACCCATTACGTGGAAGCTTATCCTACGGCCCGAGCTACTTCGAACACTGTGGTAAAAGTATTATTAGAGCAAATTATCCCCCGGTATGGATTAATTGAGTGTTTAGACTCGGACCGGGGACCCCATTTCACCTCTAAAATTGCAAAAGATGTCCTGACAGCTTTGGGGACTCAATGGAAATATCACACCCCATGGCATCCACAGAGCTCAGGGAGGGTGGAAAGAATGAATGGAGAAATAAAAAAACAACTCACAAAGTTAATGCTGGAAACAAAAATGTCGTGGGTTAAGTGCCTACCTCTTGCCTTATTGAACATTCGAACTCAATCCCGAACTGATGTGGGAATCTCCCCATTTGAAATGCTATTTTGAATGCCTTATGATATGGAAGCCCCCACAGATCACCCCTGCCTAAAAGATTCTCATATTAAATTCTACATTACCCAAATTTTGAGAAGAAGGCAGGAATTAAGGAAGAAAGGAGTGTTGGCACAGAGACCACCTCTGGATATCACAATCCATAAGATAAAACCAGGGGATCAAGTACTTATTAAGTCTTGGAAGGAAGATTCCTTAACTCCATGCTGGGAAGGTCCTTTTCTTGTTTTGCTTACCACAGAAACGGCAGTCAGGACGGCCGAAAAGGGGTGGACTCACGCCAGCCGAGTGAAAGGCCCGGTTGCCACAAATAACCAGTGGAGAGTGACTAGCCAGCCTGGGAACTTGAAAGTGACTCTTAAGAAAAAACTAATGAACTCTGTGGACATTATCCAAATCAACCATAAGGGGAAGCAAAGGGATACAATTACAAACTAGCTAAAGACTATATAGTGATTTGTAACCAGGAAGGTTGTGGAGATTGTTATCCTTTTGTGTGCTTTATATGTAAAATTTGCCAAGAACGGTGGTGGGTCCATTGCCAGAGGGGAAGACCACCAATTGGGGTTTGTACTGAGTGCTATAAAACTCAGCGAAAACTAACTGAAACTGTGCTAAGGATAGGAGAATTGGAAAATCAGTGGGTCAGTTTTGGATCTGAGCGGTGGGAAATATTCTTGTTTTCATACTAACGAGCCCACTCCATTTGCTGCTCAGATAATAAAAGGGTGTTGTCGAAAGGAACTGAAGGGGATTCCTTGCAACCCACCTCTGGTCAAAGATAAGAACTGGGAACAGTACAAGGCTAGGCAGGAGCGGAAAAGGGGACGCTCAGGCGAGTACTGCTGCTGCTGAGAAGATGGTTCACCTCGCGGCTCGAAGCACCCAAGTCGGCGAGCGAGGCAGAGAGGAAAAGGCCAAGCCCCCTCTAAGTGGAACAATGCTAAAATGCTCCAACCATTGCCAGCCGAGTACTAGGATCCCTCAAAGGACCAGTCTAAGTGCCTCCGAAACACCAAGGGAGCAGCAAGCCAAAAAGGGGAAAACAGGATATTACGAAACAAAAACAAGGCTAGGACTCCACCCTTATTGGCGAATTATTAGTTTTCTATTGCTCTGTCCTAGTGGTGTTTCTAGTCAGGACAATGCTGAACACTTTACTTCTAGCCTACGAAGCAGCAAAGCGATTTGATGAACAAAATGGTAAAAGAGAAAATGGGGGATTGTGATAAACTGTGGTAACTTGTTTGTTCATCAAAAGAATTAGAATATTAAAGGGGGAAATATAAAATTAAAGTATAAGGGAGCAGCTTGCTTGTTAAGAGATAGGGGAAGCATCTGTGAAGTTGGGAAACAACAACTTGTGGGATTTACTAAGAAAAAAAAAAAAAAAGGACAATAAGGAAGCAACTGCTACAAACTGCAAGGCTATAGACATATTGCAAAACGCAAGACCACAAGTATGATTAATCATCATATAGGGAGCTTTTCTTAGCTTTTTTTTGCAGACACAGGCTAAGGATGTTGGGGGATGGCTGGAGCTGATTGTGAAATCAGCGACCACCAGGCGGCGGCCACTGGAGTGGACAGCGTGGGAGTGCTCCGGGTACGCCCATCACTGTCCGGAACCGATTGTGAAACCAATGATCACCTGCCTCGACACAATGCAGAGACGATGCAGAGGGATGCTCAAGCTACGCCCACCGCTATCGCAAGAGACGCGAATGAAGAAACCTCCAAGAAACTATAAAAAGAGACTGAATAAGGGAGTGGGGTGTGGGGCACTGCAGTGTGGGACACTGCAGGAGGGGCGGTTAGGAGACCCCTACCCACCCAGCGCTGTTTTGCTTGCTACTGCTTGCTGTAATTAATAAAATTCTAATTGACCTTAAAAAGGCTGAATCAAATTATTCGCCTCAATTTATCACAGTAAGGGTCAAGGCAAATATGACCTATGGTCTTAGAGAAAGATAACGAAGGACGGAAGGCGGAAGAGGGGATACTTTGGTCCAGTCATCATGACTAGGCATTTCTTATCTTAGGCAAGTGACCGCCAGGGAAGCCTTGCAGGGCCTCTGGCTGCTACACAGATGGATATAACTAAAGGACTGAAAAAACCTACAAAATTGCAGACACCTGCAACCCCAGATATGCTGGTTTTGCAACAGCCATATAAGCCTAGTCCTATACAGGATGCTTCGGAAACATAAACTTTAAGGGATTTAGAGATTTTAGAGGAGCTAAGATTTTAGTTAGAGATAAGCCTTACTAGAGTTAATTAAAATAAATGAGTAGGCCTTGATGAAGTTAAGAGTTAGTAGTTAACTAATAATTGATTGCTTCTCAACACAATGTTTAGTTAGCTGGGTTTATAATGAAGAATATAGAAACTGACAAATAGCTTTTAGGAACATAAGACAATTGTGGGCCTCCTCTGTTCTGAAACCAATTGAAGACAAGGAATGGGAGTTCTACCAAGATTCATTTGTCATATTTGCATTGAAAAGGTAGAAAGGTCAGAATAAGGAAGACTTCATTTACTTCCTCATTTTTTGGGACCCCTCCCCATGAAAGGGACCACTGACCCATTTCAAGGAACAAACTACGCATGCTTAATAGCTTTTGAAATTATTAGCATACAAAGGGAGGAATGTCATGTACCAAAATTATGAATATGTATTTGTAATTTGGGTATTCAGTACTTTTATGGATAAAAGGACTCTGTAATCATTTGAAAGGTATAGTGTGTATTTGGGAGCTATCCCGCACGCTGCCTGGCGTTGTAATAAACATACACTTTCTAACTTTAAACTGTTAGAGAGTTTTTGTCCATCACAGTTGAATATCGGTATTAGATCAATATCCATATTTCTTTAATAAATCATTTTGGCGACTGCAGCAGGACCACTGCTCTCTCTGGCTGTGGGGCCAGTGGGATCTGGGACCCCCCTGGGCGCCCACCCAGAAATTTCTGGGGAGGGGGATTCTGCGATCCCGCTGACTACCCGGGGAAAGACCAGAACCTGCTGGAACTACGGACAAAAGGTATGTTTATATTTGGGGAAAGGTACCTTATTATATGAGCAGTTAATAGGACATGAGAGACGTCTCGTATCAGTGGTCTGGTAACCCATGTCCCATAGTGGGGACCCAGGGGTTTGGTGGGCCGTGTCTCGTAGTGGAGACGGTGGCACCAGGGGTTTGGTGGGCCGTGTCTCGTAGTGGAGATGGTGGCACCAGGGGTTTGGTGGGCCGTGTCTCGTAGTGGAGACGGTGGCACCAGGGGTTTGGTGGTCCGTGTCTCGTAAGTGGAGATGGCGGCACCAGAGGTTTAATAGTCTGTGTCTCGTAGTGGAGACGGCGGCTGTGGTGTTGTGACTTCGGATTGGAGCAGGGGTAACTCTGGTTTCAGCTTGTAATATAAAGGTGCACATTAGTGATCCATAATTCAGGTGGCTAGTCCGAATTTTTGGGACGTGAAGGGTCCCGCTCTGGGTCGCAGACAATTCTGGCTGTGGCCCCGAGCGCTCTGTGTGTGTGTGTATTGTAATCGGATCCGTGTTTGTTTGGTGGGTTTGTGATTTTGTGTGTTTAGGTTGTGGAAAACTATTTGCATATCGTATTCGTTGTGGTTTGCAAGAGTTCATGTTGTGAGCATTATCATTTGTGTGATTTGGTGTGTGTTACTAACCTTTGTAAGTGGTTTTAGGAGTTTTGTGAGCTTAAAGTTGTAAAAGGTTTGTGAAATCCCTGCCTGCTTTGCAGAGGGACACTGACACTTTGTTTGGGAGAGTGGACTGATTTAAAATATTTACATTGTGCTTAGATTGCCTGTTAGAGGGGAATTAAGCTGTGTGTGAGCTTAGACAGCATGCATTTTTGACTGTGAAATTTTATTTGATATGTTGTTGGGTGAAAAAGGCTTTGTGAGTTAAATTTATTTATTTTATACTTAGACAGCGAAGTGAAAAGCCCAAACTATTCCTGATATAGTCGAGGTGATTGGGGAGTCATTTGTTTCCCGGGTAACCAGAGGGGAGTCCAGGCTCTGTAGCCTCGGGATACATTTTTCAACTAACTCCCTGGAAAATCTTAAGTTTGGCGAGTGTCTGTTGGTAACTTACCCCCCTTTTTGTGAAGGGATTTGTACTTTGCTCCAGCTGCAGTTTGTGTGATTTTTAACAAGATCTTGTTAAAACTCTTGTTGAATGTGTTTGGGGTCATGGAAAAAAACCCTGGCTGTTTCTTTGATTTTATGGGTGATTAATAACCTGCAACTTGGAGTGTTTAACTACATTGTGTGTTTTTTTATTTAAGGAAAGAGAAGTTTTTTTTTTTCCCCCTTTTTCCTTTTGTATAACAAGCTTTTTCCTGAACAGCTGCTGCTCTGAACCCTGTTTTAGAAGGACAGCCAACCTTTTTTTGAGAAAAGAAGAAAATTAATTAACAAGTTGCTTTATCCCTTTTGTTTGCTAGCACGGCTATATGACCAGGACCAGGAGGCACAGGAACTGAGAGCCTGGTTCAGAGGTATTCCCTTGCCCAAAGAAAGATTGCTGCTGTAATCCGTGGATTGCGTTTCGGTGTGCAGTCTGTCAGGACTCGTGGGTCCGAAAAGGGTATAGGTGGCTAATACCTAAGACAGGAATTTGTGCTCTCTGTCGTACAAAGTAACAAGAGGCCGCACAGAAAGTTATACGAATTTTCTTGTCAACTGGTCAAGAAGTCCCCGGTAGCAGTAAAATATCTGAGTTGTTAGAAAACAGGGTTTCAGGAACCTTGAAGAAACCAGTGGAAATTCTTAGAGTTGAGTGCGGCCAGTATATTTTTGTACCAGAGGAAGACCAGGTGAAGCTTAAGAACTGGGATAAGATCAAAAGGCGTTTTGAAAAGGAAAATCCTAAACATAGGGGTAAATGAGAGCAAAGAGATTCCCAGAAGAAGCCCTTTAGGGTGTATCTTAACACACTGGAAAGAGCTGGTGGGTTATGGTGGTGGTGAAACTAAAAGGGAACTTGTCAAATTTTCTACGCAGTGGTGGCCACTCTAGAGACTTGATAGGGGAGTGAAATGGCTAGCAAATGGTACACTAGACTATGAGACTCTATTATAGTTAATGCTTTTCCTTAGGCGTGAACAGAAGTGGCAAGAGGTGACTTATGCTGATATGTTTTTCAGTCTGTGAAATCACCCTGAGTGGCAAAGGGATTGTGGGATTAGGCCACCATCTGATCCCCTGGTACTGGCTCTTAAAAAAGATAATAAAGCTAACAGGGAAAAACTCAAACAGTGTTGTAGCACATGTTCAATAAATCAAAGATGCTCGCACCCAAGTAAAGTGTATCCAATAGAGATCTTAGAACAAGAGACACTAGAGGCACCTTTACCACCCCCTAGAAACCAGGAAGGAGGGAGGGTAGAGGAGAGGGTAGAGGAAAAGGTAGGAAAACAAGTAAAATCAGAACCCTCACCAACCTCAGCCTCCCCTAACTTATCTTCTGGTTCATCTGCCCTGGGAAAAACAGTAATTGAGGTAAGGGTTTCCCCACCAACTCCTAAATCAATGGAACCCTCGAGGCTTTATCCACCGCTGCCTAGTAGTGATAGTGAATGGGATGAATCTGAACCAAGTCCCAAGCCTTCCCCACAAGGTCCGATAGCGTCAAGGACCAGAAGGCAAACCAGAATGAACCCACCCCCACAAACAACTAGAAAGCAAACTAAAAGAGTCATACAAGCACCCTTAAGGCAGGCTATAACCTCTGACGGGGAACCAAGGATAATTAAGGTTTCCTTTTTCTCAATGGATTTGGAGCCTTGGGAAAAGACTGCTAAGGGTTATCAGAATGACCCGATAGGGGTTGCCAAAAGGTTTAAGTTTATGGTTAAGCAGCATTTACCTGATTGGGCAGACATGCAGTTACTACTTGATGCCTTAACAGAAACAGAGAAGCAGTTGGTTTTGAAGGTAGCCAAGGACTTAGCTGAAGATGCTTGTATACCAGCACAAGAGGATATTAAAGACGTATTTCCTCTTCAGGATCCGATGTGGGATCCCAATGAACCTGATGAATTAGCACAGCTTAAGAGATATCAAGGCTTTAGAGTGAAAGGACTAGAACGAGCAATTCCTAAGACCATAAATTGGTCAGCCTTATATGCTGTTAAACAAGGTCCCTCTCAAACATTTTCTGAATTTTTAGATCACCTGCGGGACGCGATGTGGCGATATACCACCCTGGACCCTGGATCAGATGAAGGAATACAACAACTAATAAATCTATTTTTAGGACAATCCACAGGAGATATCAGGTGGAAACTTCAGAAGATCCGGGGCCCAAATAGCCGAGACTTGGAGACTCTATTGGATGAAGCATGGAGAGTCTTTAGTAACCGGGAGGAAGGATATAAACAAGGGATGAGAAAATTAGTAGCACTAGTAAGGGAGAAAGGAAAGGAGAAACGTGAGCAAGACCTGCCAAGACAAGGACCAACCCAACTGGGAAAAGATCAATGTGCAGTTTGCAAGAAATTTGGACACTGGAAAAACCAGTGCCCAGAACGAAGAAGGGGTGATGAACAGAGAAAAAGCGATCGGCGGGGAGAAAGGGTGGTTGCTCATGTGAAGGAGGACTGAGGAAGACCAGAGGGCCCTACCCTAGGGGACCCTCTGGTTATAGTTAAACTGGGGAATAAAGAAAAGGAAATGGAATTTTTAGTAGACACAGGGGCAACATTTTCAGTGTTGAATAAGGCCCTAATACTTCTAACAAATGATTATGTTATGGTAAAGGGGGCTACTGGTCAATCTGAAAGAGCATATTTTTGCAAACCATTAAAGTATAAATTGGGAAAGCAATAGGGAATTCACTGATTTTTATATATGCCTAACGATCCATCTGCACTTTTGGGCAGGGATCTGCTAGAGCAGCTGGATGCAAAAATAATATTTAAAAATGGGGACATTAGCTTGGAGATAAAGGACCAACAATATGTGGAGTTGTTAAGCCTAATGTTAATAACCAAGGAAATTGAAACTGTAAGTGAAGAAGAGAAAAACTTCAAGAAAATAATGGATCAAGTATTCCCTGGGGTATGGGCTTCTAATATACCAGGGAGAGCAAAGAATGCATTACCTATACAAATCAAGCTCAAGGAAGGGGAACGACCAGTGAGGGTTAAACAATACCCCCTGAAGAAAGAAGACAGAGAAGGGATTATCCCAATTATAGAAAACTTTTTGCAAATAGGACTGTTAAAAGAGTGTCAATCTGATTTTAATATTCCCATTTTGCCAGTAAAGAAGCCTGATGGGTCATACAGGTTAGTACAAGATTTAAGGGCTGTTAACAGAGTAACTGAAGACTTGTATCCAGTAGTTGCTAACCCTTATACTTTGTTAACTCGTTTAACACCTGAACTAATCTGGTTGACTGTTTTAGATTTGAAGGATGCTTTCTTTTGCCTCCCTCTCCACGAAGCCAGCCAGAAAATTTTTGCATTTGAATGGGAGAACCCCAAAACTGGACAGATGAACCAGCTCACATAGTGTGTATTACCACAGGGATACAAGAACTCCCCCACTATATTTGGGGAGCAGCTTGCCAAGGACTTAAGAGTCTTGGGAACCTCCACCAGGAGAAGGGCAGTTGCTCCAGTACGTGGATGACCTCCTGATAGCCACCCAGACCCAGGAAACATGCGTGGACTGGACGGTAAGCCTCCTAAACTTTTTGAGCCTGCAGGGGTATCGAGTATCCCAGAAGAAAGCCCAGATGGTGAGGCAAACAGTCATTTACCCGGGTTATGAAGTGAGCGCTGGACAAAAGACCTTGGGCCAGGATCGCAAAGAGGCAATATGCCAGACCCCAAGACCTCAGACAGCGAAAGAACTGAGAACCTTTTTAGGCATGACAGGGTGGTGCAGGCTATAGATTTATAACTATGGGTTACTTGTTAAGCCTTTATATGCCCTGATCACAGAAGGGAGCAGCAACCTCCAGTGGACAAAAGAAGCAACCCAAGCCTTCGACCAACTAAAGAAGGCCCTCATGTCAGCTCCAGCTTTAGGACTTCCAGACGTGAGTAAACAATTTTTCCTGTTTTCCCACGAAAAACAAGGGATTGCCTTGGGAATATTAGCACAGAACTTAGGCCCGTATCGGAGAGCAGTGGCTTATCTCTCCAAACAGCTGGACATGGTAGCTAAAGGATGGCCAGGGTGTCTCAGAGCTGTTGCAGCAGTGACAGTGAACATCCAAGAAGTGCGCAAATTCACCCTGGTCCAGAAGATGACTGTGCTAGTATCCCACACAGTGTCTGCAGTCCTTGAGGCAAAAGGGGGACATTGGCTCTCTCCACAGAGGTTTCTGAAGTAGCAAGCTATACTAGTAGAACAAGATGATGTTGAAATTGTGGTAACTAACATTGTGAATCCAGCTTCCTTTCTCAGCGGGAGTATGGGAGAACCAGTGATCCATGACTGTCTGGAGACCATTGAAGACACCTACTCCAGCCACCCGGATCTGAAGGACATCCCACTCGAAGGTGCTGAGACTTAGTTTACTGATGGAAGCAGCTATGTCATCAGTGGGAAAAGGCACGCTGGATATGCCGTTACCACAAGCAGAGAGGTAATAGATTCTGGACCCTTATCAGCAAACACCTCTGCACAGAAGGCTGAAATAATCGCCTTAACTTGAGCCTTAGAGCTGGCGAAAGGAAAGGAGATTAATATCTACACGGACTCAAGGTATGCATTCGGGGTGGTTCATGCACATGGAGCTATTTGGAGAGAGAGAGGACTGTTGAATTCGCAAGGGAAGAATATTAAACATGCACAAGAGATACTGAGACTACTAGATGCAGTACAACTACCTGAGAAGGTAGCCATCGTGCACATTAAGGCACACCAAAAAGTGAGCTCTGAATTGGAGGAAGGGAACATGCTGGCGGACAGAGAGGCAAAAGACGCAGCTAAAGGTGAGGTATTTAAGGAGACAGTGGAGGCAACATTGATCCCAGATGGAAAGATTTCTATTGAAGGTAAGCCAGTGTACAATAAAAAGGATAAGAAACTTATTAAGGCAGAAAAAGCAAATTATAATCAAGAAGGATGGGCTGTAACAGAGGAAGGGAGACTTGTAGTGCCTTCCTATTTGTTGTGGTCATTTGTGCAAAAAGAACATGAAAAAACACATTGGGGAGTAGATGCCCTGTATAACCATCTGAAAAGAAAAAATATAGCTAGAAAACTACAGGGCACAGTAATACAAGTAACTCGTCAGTGTAGCCTTTGCCTCCAGACTAATCCTAAAAACATCCCAAAGCCTAAAGTTGGACAAATTGGGAAAGGTTGAGGACCTGGGCAGCAGTGGCAAATCGATTTCACTGAATTACCCAAGAAGGTAGGATATTGTTACCTCCTGGTATTGACTGATACCTTTTCAGGTTGGCCAGAAGCTTTTCCTACTAGGATAGCTAAAGCATGAGAGGTAACCAAAGCACTGTTGCAAGAAATAATACCGAGGTTTGGAGTTCCAGCCACCATATCCTCAGATAGAGGGCTGCATTTTATTTCCAAAATTGTGCAACAAATTAGCCACCACCTGGGGATAGACTGGGAGCTACATACCCCATATCATCCTCAATCGAGTGGCCAAGTGGAAAAGATTAATCATTTGATCAAACAACAAATTGTGAGATTGGGACAAGAGGCAAACCTACCTTGGCCCCAGGCTCTCCCATTAGCATTATTGGGAATCCGGACAAAACCAAGGACAAAAGAAAAACTGAGCCCCTTTGAAATATTATATGGGAGACCATATGCAGTTCAAGAAGGAACCACACCGACACAAGTAGGGGAGGAAACCCTACATAAGTATATGGTAGCCCTGAATAAACAAGTGAAGGAAATTGAAAAATATGTGGCTGGAGCTCAAAACAGAGAATTAGATGGACCAGTACACGATGTACAATCTGGGGATTATGTATATGTTAAGTCTTTTGCAGAAAAAACCCTGGAACCCCAGTGGGAAGGACCATTCCAGGTGTTCCTCACTACTTTTACTGCAATCAAGATCAAAGAACATAAGGCCTGGATCCATCACTCCAGAGTGAAGAAAGCCCCTGAGGGATTCTAGAAAGTGACACCAGGCGACAACAAACTGAGGCTGAAGCTCACCTGGAACAGCGAATAAATGGACCTATAGAAATCATGGACATAATGGAGAAGGTCGTAACTATTATAGCCACTGCCATAGCTGTAACAGGAGCCAATACAATACCACGCAAGTCCAACGTAACTGGAATATACCGGTGCCAAGGAAGGGCCTACGATCCCCACTCTCGTAGGGCCCTAAACGAGATTTTAAAGGTCACAAATGCACGTTTGTGGGAAGGGAGAAATGTTTGGGGATGTAATTATGCATTTGTGCAAGATGGGTTCCATGAGGCTTACTATCTGCCCATGAAATTCATTCAGATTAGCCCTGAATGCTGTGACAAATGTTTGAGTAAATGTCCTGAGTTTAGACTAAAACTAGAGGGATGCGCAATAAGAGGGTATGATCTTGACTTTAATATCACTCAAGTGTGCTATGATTATCATAAGAACAGGACTAGAACTACCCCACCAACACAAAAGAAAGCTGTTACTACCCAAAGGCCAATTATCCCAGAAGTAGAAGAGCAGCCTATAGCTCCCACGATTACTAGAATTGGGCCGTATGCTATTAAGAAAACTGGAATCCAGAGACTGCTAGTCAATCCAGAATGGTCTCTGAAGCGAGTAGAAATGGGAATACAAGTAAATGCTTTGGACATCCGGCCAGAGTGTGCCCCATTTCTCAGAAATCCTTTCATGGACTGGACCACTTGGCTTCAAAAATGAATGCCCACTAACTTTAGGAGTAAAAGGGATCTCACTGGGCTGCTAGGGACTGGACTGGGAGTGCTAAACACCATAGATTCAGAAGTATTGATGAATAAATTAACCACAGTGGGGAATGACTTGGTTAACTTACAGCAACCTTTACAATCCTCCCTATTAGCACTAGATGACAACCATTGGAAGTTATCCAAAGAATTACCAGAGTGGAAGAATACCGAAGAGCAAGACCATGAAGTAATAATTAATGCATTAGGCACAGCCAGTGAAAACGTTACACTAGCTCTTGGGTGTACTCAAGCACAACTATGGATGCAGAAGTAGCCGCTGCAGTTATAAGGGAAGGCGGAGAGAGAATATTCCCTGCTGAGCTACGTAAAATTGTTCGGGATAGTGCATCCGATATAGAAAGAGAACTGCAAGCTTGGTGGACTTTAGTCAGTTTTACTTATAACCCGATGACTAGTAAAGTAACAGCCTTTGTTTTAACAATACCTAATGCATCAGTGAGCTTAATTCACCCAATAGTTATCCTGGGATTAAACCATGAAGGGACTGTGTTGTATCCTTCTGAACATAGAACATGGGCACGAGAAATTAGAGGAAAGTGGCAAACCATCAACATAGAGCCCTGTTCCATGAGGAAACAACTGGGGTATATATGTGAGGGGACATTAGAAAGTAATAAAGACACATGTCTGGATATGGACCAAAGCATTTGCCACTTCCAAACACATTCAAGCAATCAAACAACTTTGCTTGTATATATAGGACAAGGTTGTATCTCTCTCAGGACAGCATGCCCCACCGTAATGATAGACAATCTAAGCATGAATGAGACTCAGTTTATGTGTCTGTAACTTTGTCAAAATTGAGGGATGTGACTTCTATCAGGCACCTGTAGCATCACACCAGTATATAAGAGCCAATTTAGTACTGTACAAGAAATAGTGCCTGTGCCCATAGGAATGAATTTGACTTTGGTTGCTCAGTTGTTAAAACACCAAGAACTGAGAGAAATTTTGAAAGGGATTAGAGACACAGGGAAAAAGACTTTAATCACTATACACCATGACACAGAAACCATCAAAGGAGTTTTTAAACAATTTGAGGAACACTTGTCTCATCATTGGTGGGATATGCTTTTTGGATGGTCACCAACAGCAACCGGCATACTTAATACGTTAATTCATCCTATCATTGTGTTGCTTACTTTAGTTAGTATAAGCTTGATTTTGCCTATTGTGATACTTGTTTGGAATTGGAAGATGATACGATGAATGACGGCCCTAACTTTGCTATCAAAAGCATATGGTTTAGTCTTGAGACACAGTAGACACATGTCTTGGGCAGATGAAGAGGAATCTATATATTGAGTAAAAAAATTTACTCATTCCAAAGAAGAAGTTGGGAATGAAGCATAAACTTTAAGGGATTTAGAGATTTTAGAGGAGCTAAGATTTTAGTTAGAGATAAGCCTTACTAGAGTTAATTAAAATAAATGAGTAGGCCTTGATGAAGTTAAGAGTTAGTAGTTAACTAATAATTGATTGCTTCTCAACACAATGTTTAGTTAGCTGGGTTTATAATGAAGAATATAGAAACTGACAAATAGCTTTTAGGAACATAAGACAATTGTGGGCCTCCTCTGTTCTGAAACCAATTGAAGACAGGGAATGGGAGTTCTACCAAGAGTTCATTTGTCATATTTGCATTGAAAAGTTAGAAAGGTCAGAATAAGGAAGACTTCATTTACTTCCTCATTTTGGGACCCCTCCCCATGAAAGGGACCACCGACCCATTTCAAGGAACAAACTACGCATGCTTAATAGCTTTTGAAATTATTAGCATACAAAGGGAGGAATGTCATGTACCAAAATTATGAATATGTATTTGTAATTTGGGTATTCAGTACTTTTATGGATAAAAGGACTCTGTAATCATTTGAAAGGTGTAGTGTGTATTTGGGAGCTATCCCGCACACTGCCTGGCGTCATAATAAACATACACTTTCTAACTTTAAACTCTTAGAGTTTTTGTCCGTCACAGTTAGATATCGGTACTAGATCGATATCCATATTTCTGTAATAAATCACTTCCCCATTAACTTCAGACTCTGAAGTTAGATACCTGGTTCACTGATGCCTCAGCCAAACAGATTGATGGCAAATGGAAGTACAGAGCAGTTGCTCTTAACTTTCAGACAGGAATGGAAGTAGAATAATAAGTTATGGGAAATGCACAGGTGGGAGAATTAAAGGCTGAGCTGCTTCCAGTAAATGAGAAAGAAAGGACAATATATGTTTGGGCTAATGCCACACAGTGCTGGTGTCTATGGAAAGCATTAGGTTGGCAGGTAAATGGAAAGGAGGTTTGGCAGAAGGAAGATTGGATATGGTTCTTGTTACAGGCTCAATCCCAACCAACCCGCAAAGGACAGTTCAAAGCTCATGCCAATATACTCAAGCCTTATAGACCAATTGAAACACCAAGGTGGATCATATGGCAAAAATTAGAAAGATAAAAACTGATCACTTGGAGGATCCACAACATTGGTATTGATTGGGTGAGTAGTTACACTGTAAACTGGGGCATACTGGAGGTTTTATTTTTTGCATAACAAAGTAGAGTTTGGCCGTTGACCAGGAAGATGTGTAAACGCATTCTCACACAATGTCCCCAGTGCCAATTAAGACTTCTACAAAATCACCCAGACCAGGCACTGCCTTTACTTATCAAAAATAACAAGGCACTGTGGTCCACTTGGCAAATAGATGATATTGGCCTTCTGAAGACATCTAATGGCTACAAGTACATCCTAAGTGGTATGGAAGTGGTATCTGGACTGTTAGTTGCTACTAAAACCAGGCAAAAAGTGCCAAAGCTACTCTTTAAGGACTCTGTAATTGGTTTTCCAGTCTCCCTATTCCAGATTGTATAGAGAGTAACAATCACACTTCACCAGTGTGATGGTGCAAGACAGGCACAGAAAGAAAAGTATCAAATGCGTTTTTCATGTACCTTATTATCCTCAAACAAATGGGGTGGTAGAGCATACAAATCGTTTGCTGAAACACTACCTTAGACCACACAAATCTGGATGAGATGAAAGGCTACCCTCTGTATTATATATATCTCTGTATTATATATGAGATAAATAACAGATATGAACCAAGGGGTAGTCCTGTTTCATGAGCTTTCTTGAGCCCCATATCCCTTGAATCAAGTTCAAATGATAAAATTGAAGCCTTTCAGGAGAATTTAAAATTAGGCCAATCAGTCATGGTCAAATTACCCCAAACTGGAATTATACCTATGACACTAAGGGACACTCAAGCACCACTAGCCTGGGTGGCTACTGACTCTAATGGTCACCAACACAGAATCAGTTCCAGATGGGTATTTACCACATTTTCAACTAAGGAAACTAACCTGTCCCATCTGGTGCATCTGCTGAGATAGACATTATTTTGTTTTACAGGTCAATGGCTGCTATTGGTCATCATCCTGATGGTAACACCAGGAACGCTACAGTAGATACCAATATCCTCCAATACACTTAGAGGCCTGCCTAAGCATGGACTTGCAAACAAGACAGATCCCATGGGCCAGTATGTATCTGTCTACAAAGGTCCCCTGTTGCATCCTGGGTTTGGGTTCAGATTAGGGGTTCTAATCTATGTTAGCTAGCCGAGTCCTGTGTACCCCCATGCACACCCCGTGTTTCCCCCCTCCACGGTGGCTCGCTCCAGGCTGCCTGCTATTGGAGCGTCCCTCTGCCACTCCTGTGACCACTCCCCCTTCCAGTCCCGGGAGTTCTGTGTCTGTCACCCCGATCCTACAATCCCACTCGCCCCAGGGCCCCATGTCTGCCCCTGCCATGTTCCAGTTGGTCGCCGTCTCCACATCATCGCCACGGCACCCGTCCCAATTGGGCGGGAGGGCGTCTGCCCTCCCTGTCACACCCCCTATATCATCCAGCTCCCCCCCGGTTCCAGCCGCCATTTCCCGCACGCGGGCGCTGGAAGCGCGGGGCGCGGTCTCCCCGCCGCAGCTCTCCACGACAATAAAGCCTTCCCGCCTCCCTCGTGGGTGATTTGGACATTCCTGTGGTGGTTTGACATGGAAGTGAATTTTTTTTCAGGAAGTTGGGTCAAACCAATCAGTGGTCAGGTTTGGATATTGGCACCTGGAGTGACCACTGAAGGTATGGACACGCCTCTGAGAACACAGGGGGTTAAAAGCAAGAACTCCCAGGGGAACTGTCTCTTTGGTTCCGGTCTTCAGAGAGTGCAGACTCTCCCCTGCCCAGCCATCGGCTGGGCGGGGGAGGGGAAGCCACGCGGCCTTGTCCAGGTAGGCCGAGGGGGCTGAGGGTCTGGAACCAAGCCAGCTCCTGGACGGAAGGGTGGAGAGAAGCGGAGATGCCTTTGTTCCCCCCCCACAGAGGGAAAGTGACAGAGAGCCTGGCGGCACCTGGAAATTTGCCGGCAGAGGAGAAGGAGAAAGGGGGGGGGATGATGCCCAGCGTGGGAGACGGGATGCTGGACCGAGATATCAGCCGTCCAGGGAGTCTGAACTTTTAACCCTTTCCGGGAAATGAGGGCTTTGTAAAATATTACTCCTCCTTGATTTGTAGTGGAAGAGAGACAGTCCGGGACCTGACATGTTAGAAGAAGAAACATTTAGGTGGGAGGAGATGATGAAGTAGCTTTTGGCTGGACTTTTCTTGTTAGCCATGGACTGAACCAAAATCTCCTGCAATAGAGACTGCATTTTAGGGGGATGCAGTGGTGACCCAAGGAGACCTGCTTCAGCTTCTAACAGCACAGGAATGGCAAGAACAGAAGAAAGTTGAGGAGGGAATGGTGATGCCCTCTGTCTTCAGGAAGAAGATGATCTCTGTTCTTGGACCCTTGGCCCCAGGGGAAAATGGGGGGGACTGTAGTCCCAAGATGAGGAGCTGAACTGTTGTATCTTTGGGTCCGTGGCAAAGCATCCTTAAAGGAGCCCTATGAGCAGTCTGTCCATGCACGGTGGTGAGAGCACTGTGACATGGAAAGGAGAGTGTCACACTGGCAGATTTTCTCCGGGCGGTTGCCATGTGTGACATGGAAACACAGGAGGTGGCAACTGTGTTTCCTGGGGGGTCTGTGGTGCAAGAGAGACTTCTCTCTCCCTTGATAGCTTGAGTATTGATTATCTGAAGGGTGGTAATTTGATCAGGAATCCCGGGTGATGTTTCATGGTGGGTGTTTTAGGAATTGGGAGGAGGAGGGGTGTTTTAAAAGGTCTTCATCCTGGATTTAGTTTATGTGTTTTCTGTAGTAGTAGTAGTAGTTTAATAAAGTTTTTTTTTCCCTTTGTTATTAAGCTTGGGCCTGCTCTGCTCTGTTCCTGATAACATCTCACAGCATTTATTTGGGGAAGGTGCATTTTCATGGGGGCGCTGGCATCGCACCAGTGTCAAACCATGACACTTCCCTCTTCGCCTCGGGCCCTCGTACGGGCGACAGAACCCGGCAAGCCCCGGCCAGCGCGCCGCGGTAGCGGCACGCGGGAGAGAAGTGGCGAGCTCGAGCTCTGAAGGGAGGCAGTGCCAAAAGGTGCAAAAGCTGCCTGGAGCCGGAAGAAACAACGCACCGCTGCAAGTGACACCCAACAGTGGGGCCAGGGCTGGCAGAGTCGCGCGCGCAGGCAGAGACTCCCCACGAAGTACCGGGAGCCGTGCAGGGAGCCGCCGCCGCTGGTGCGGGGCTGCGCCGACGATCAGCGAGCTCTGCCACCGAGCCGCCCTGGAACAGTGCTTCGTGTCAGACTGAAAACGGGAGCGGAGTCTCCCCAAAGTAATTCAGTGAACTCTCCACCACCCACAGGGAGGCACGCGGTGCCTCCCCGCGTGGGAGGGGAAGTGAAACTTTTCATGGCCACGGAGTGCCAAAGAAGAGAAACTTCCCAGGACCGAGGACACTGGTGGCAGCTTTTTGTTTGCAGAGACTCCAGTTTGGTGAGTATTTAGAGGTGGGGGGGTACTCGGCTAATACTCCCCTTCACATGGGTGGGCTTTGACCACGCTTCCGAGGATATGGAACACGCAGTGCGCAGTGTGAGTGGCGGCCACTGAGGTCTCCTGCATTTTTGGGGGGTTTTTTCCGCTTTTTCTGCACCAGGGGTGAGGTGGGGTGGGTAGAAGTAGCATGGGGACCGTGCTAACTACCGACCAGAAGGAATTCTATTCCCTAGTTAAGGGAATTCTATCGGTGAAGGGCCCCTACCCCAAAAATTTGGTTAAACAGTTTGTACAATGGCTGTACTTTTCCTTCCCACACGTAACCACGGGAGACGCTCGCAAAATGGAGTTCTGGGAGCGGGTGGGAGCGAAATTGATGGATGGGATCGAACGCAGGGATCCCTCCATGAAAGGTTGCTTTGCCACCCTCCATTTGCTGATTTCGGAAGTTGTAAAAGCGGAGTCCGCACGGGAAGCGAGCAGGGAAGGGAAGGAGCCATCGGGCAAAACTGTTGTTTCCCCTGAACCCGTTTCCCCATCTTCTTCTCCTACCCCTTCTTCCCCTAACGCGGGTGGGCAGGGGGGAGTACTCCACCGCTCTAAGGTGCAGGGCAGCTCCACAAACGTGGACTGTGCTCCTGGCTCCCCCGAGCCCCCCCGGTGCCCCCGCCTTAGCGAAATTAGCTACTTTGCTGAGGAACTGACCCCAAACTTCTTTCCCAACCCTTTTTTACCAGTTAAAAATCCCAGTTCTGGCGCTACCCCGTGCTGCTTTGTTTCTTTGAATCCTTTCCTTTGCTCCCCTGAGGAGGTCACGGCCACGTGGTTGGGGCCTTTGCCTTCCCAAGATGGAGGACGGCCACGTGGAGGGGCTTCTTCTTCCCACAACCCCTTTCTCTCCGTTGTTCCCAGTGTCCCCATCTTTAACCCAACCCCCACCTGCCTCCCTGTGGGCGTGGGCACCACCCCCTTGGGAGGTCAGGTTACTCCCTCACCCATTGTTCCCCCTCGTGTGGGCATTCCCTCCTGTCCTTTACATGTTCTCCCAGTTGCATCATCGACCCCGCCCTCTCCCTCCGGGGAGAGCTCTGCCGTCTCTGCCCCGCTGCCTGAGGGAGGCAGCCCCCATCCTGTTCCCCGCACCCTGTCCTCATCTTCCCATGGGTCCCTGAGGTCCGGGCGGGAGGGAAGAGCGGGGAGGGAGGAGCGGGGACCTCTACCTTCATCTTCCCATAGGCCCTGGAGATCCGGGGGTGGGGGGGAAGAGGGGGAGGGGGACAGGAACCCCTACCTCCAAGTTCCCATGGGCCCCGGAGATCCGGGGGGGAGGGAAAAGGTTGGGGGGGGACAGGAGCCCCTGCCTCCACATTCCCATGGTTCCCGGAGACCCAGGAGGGAGGGAAGAGGAGGGAGGAAGGAGCAAGAGCCCCCGACTCTGCATTCCCATGGTTCCCAGAGACTCGGGAGGGAGGGAAGCAGGGGGAGGGGGGAGCAGGAACAGGTTTCTGAGCATTTTGCAGATTCCACAGATTGGGTCAAGGTGGCAGCTGAGAGGCATGTAGAGGGATCAGAAACAACATCCATGAATGCTGACACGCAGCTTGAGATCCCTGAAAAGCCCAGAAGCCACGTGGTTGCCTTGGATGCTGTGCCTCCAAAGAACGCTGTTCTGAGGCAGCCTCCATCAAAACGCCAATGCTTCCACTGCGATCAGAAGGGACATCTTGTTATCCAATGTCCATTTTTGGGGAGGGCACCCACAGCGACAGTGGGAGGGGGAGGAGGGAGACCCCATTCTCCCAAAAAACTAAAAAAAGAGCACGCATCTGCCTCGCATGAAGATAAAAATAAGGCAGGCCACAGCACCTCAAGGGGAGCTGTGATTTTCAAGTAGTTGTGCAGGTGATGATTTGTAACATCAGAGTGCCTGTGGGTGCAGCAGATGACCCCACCAATCGGGGGATGGCATCAAACCACAGGCAATGCAAGGAGAAAAAAGATCCTACATCTCTTTAAAAAATGCTTTTCCCCAAAGCCCCAGCAAAAACCTTCCAGCTACCCCAGTCCATGTGTGTGTCCCCAGTCCGCGTCTTTGTAATAAAGTTGTTGTCCCAGTTCCCCTATCCCCAAACACGCAGGGAAGAGCCACCCCCAGCATCATCACAGCAAGCCCTTTCCATCTGCAAAGGGCAGCCATTGCAGCAGCAGAAACACCAGAAGCAGAAGCTGAGCGAAGAAGCAGCCAGACGAGCAGCGAAGATCAAGCAGCCGTTCTTCTTTTTTATATTTTGAAAAACAGGGAGATGTTGAATCCTGGGTTTGGGTTTAGATTAGGGGTTCTAATCTATGTTAGCTAGCTGAGTCCTCTGTACCCCCGTGCACCACCGTGTTTCCCTCCTCCACGGTGGCTCGCTGCAGGCTGCCTGCTATTGGAGCGTCCCCCCGCCACTCCTGTGACCACTCCTCCCCCGTCCAGTCCCGGGAGTTCTGTGTCTGTCACCCCAATCCCGCAATCCCACTTGCCCCGGGGCCCCATGTCTGCCCCTGCCGTGTCCCGGTTGGTCGCCGTCTCCACGTCATCGCCACGGCGCCCATCCCAATTGGGCAGGAGGGTGTCTGCCCTCCCTGTCACCCCCCTACATCATCCAGCTCCCCCCCGGTCCCGGCCGCCATTTCCCCCACGCGGGTGCTGGAAGCGCGGGGCGCGGTCTCCCCGCCGCAGCTCTCCACGACAATAAAGCCTTCCCGCCTCCCTCGTGGGTGATTTGGACATTCCTTCCCTCTTCGCCTCGGGCCCTCGCGCGGGCGACAGAACCCGGCAAGCCCCGGCCAGCGCACCGCGGTAGCGGCATGCGGGAGAGAAGTGGCGAGCCCGAGCTCCGGAGGGAGGCGGTGCCGAAAGGCGCCGGAGCTGCCCGGAGCCGGGAGAAACAACGCACCACCGCAGTCCCCCTACAACTGGTAGATGGTGGTGTCATGGATTAGTATAAGTCCTTTGAACGTGTACTAAAGACACAGCCAAAATAGAAAAACAAAACATGGAATATCATCAGTTTGTCTCACCCCAAATCTAAAAAACTGCAAAGTGAAACAGGAAAACAGTTTTAATTCATTATGATATAGAAGCTGAGTATATCCTGGAGTGTATAAGGGTGCCTAGCATTCCTCCATGAGTGCCACCAAAATTATCAAAAAGCCTGTAAAACTGACCCTAAACATCTCACTGGTTAGGCCCTATGCAGTCAAATTGGTAGGACAACAAATATTGTCTAATCCCTCTCGGTCTTGTCCTGGGTAACCCAAAATGATTGTATTCCATATCTATCTGTGCTCAAAATTGTTAGTGTTTCCTTAAGACCCAGCAACATGGCCAGAAATGGAACCCTGGGGCCAGGGGAGTACCAATCTTATTAAGTTTGGGGCACTCAGGCAGGAGCTCTCTTGCCTCTTGTTTCTGACTCTTTTCCCTTCCTTCTTGCAGAGAGAGAACTGAGGCAGTGCAGGCAGAGGTTCCCCTTTGGTTTTCCTTTGTTTCTCTCTGGCCTCTGGAAGGGGTTGCTTTGGGCTGGTCTCTAGACTAGCAAATGTAGCAACCTGAGAATCTGCATTTAGCAATTAAAACTGTTTCAGAGTGAACTTTGCAACATCTGTTGGCAGCACACAGACAGAGCCAGTTGAGCCTGGGGGATGCCATTTCCAGTGCTTACAGAGACAGTTTCTTCCCCCCCTGCAAAACACTAACAGCTTGGAGACAGCAGCACTGACCCTGGTTGAGTCCAGTGGGTGGCAGGAGGTAGTGAACGGCAGCACTGACGTCACACACACGCACCACCGCAGCTACCGAAAGGAAGCGGAGGAGGCTAACACCGCAGGGCCGGAGCTTTCCAGACAATGCCAGCAATTCCCATCTGCCACTAGAACTGCTTTGTAAGCTCCTACATCCCAGTTTTTTTGTTCCAGGGCAAAGTTGAGGCAAGTTTGTCAGTAATTTTCCCTTTGCCTTGTGACGGCTAACAACTGGCCTGAAAGCCTCATAGGCACGAGTAACCCTGACCATAACTCAATCAGCCTATACCTGTGTAAGAAAGGAAACATCTTTGGGAGAGAGAGCACTGAGAGGCAGAGCGACTTGGCTGCAGAGAATGGACGCCAGCCAATCCCTGACAAGCATGTATGCAGGCAGCTATTGGTCAGTGAACTGGGTGGCACCAAGATTCTAGCCAATCGGGGTCAACCATATAAAAGCAGGTGGTGAACAATAAAGATTTTTTCTATTGCCGCATGAATCTTGGAGTGTCGCATCGTGTCCGTCTCAACTGTGACAAATGGTGACCCCCAATGTGATGGTGATAGCCTAGCCGCGTAGAGAGGGGAGAGACGGAGCCCAGCGGGGAGGGAGCAGCCTGGAGAGCTGCCAACAGCGTGGAGAGCTGTAACAGTCCAGACGTGTAAATAATAGGGTAAGCCGCTGGGAACAAGGGGGGACAAGTTGCAATAGAAGATAAAGCTGTAGTGAATCTATGGACCCTTATGTTGAGCAAAAGAGGGATTAAATATGATGAACAGGCTCTGCAAACTTTATTACGGTTTTGCAGGAGCCAGGGCGTACAAGCCACTACAGAAGCCGCTTTCAGTACTAAAAACTGGGAACAAGCTGGTAAATTGATTTTTAAGTCAGCCTCTCAAGGAAATGAGACTGCTATGAGTATTATGACCACCTGAAAGTTGGTGCTAGATACATTAAAACTGATAAAAGCCAAGCAGAATGTGAAAGCAGTAGCAGAGGCGCTGTGGGCACTGCCCACCCAAAAATCCCAAAATGGCGGAGCGCAAGAAACATCCCAAAATGGAGGGGCGCCGGGAGGAGCGGTGGGGGGAATAGGTGCCACATCGGATTTGCAAGTGGAGAGGGCAGATGACAAACCAGAAAGGGAGTGGCTTTCATTCGAGCTCTCTAACCCTGCAGAGCCCCCTCGCCATGCCGCTGGAGCCCCCTCACCGCGGGCATCAAGTGCACATGTGCAGCACCCTGGTCCGCCCGTGCTGCAGCTGTCGGAGCCATATGCGCTTTGTTCCATGCCCCATATTACCATAAACCCGCTCGGTTCTCCTCTGCCTGTGGCCAATTGGACAGCCCAGCCACCGCTTGGCATGCCCACTTGCAGCCTCGGCGTGCAAACAGAACCCAGAAGCCAAGCAGCGCCCGGCACTGAAAGCACCGGCAGGGAGATGCAATTACATGTAATTCATAGAATGATTACAGGACGCAATGGAAAAACAAAGAGTAAACAACAATGCAAGGAATCAGCTGATATTGCAATTGCCACGAGACAATGCAAATGAAGACTGCAAGAGAGCTATAGATCTATTACCAAAAGAAAAACCATCCTTAGATGAAATGATTGATGCATGTACTAAAGTTAGAACTGAATCATATAGCGTGGCTTTGTTAGCCAACTCTTTCGCAACTGCTGTGAGGTTGTCACGCCAATGTTATAGATATAGGCAACAAGGCCACATTCCCTGCAAGTCCAACTCATTGGAGACACACCAAACCCAAGGAACTGTTCCTAAAGTAGGAAACTGTAACTGATGTAGAAAACCCGGTCACTTTGCCAAAGACTGTAGGTCTAAATTCCACATTGACGGACAACCTCTCAGGGAACAGGGAAACAAGAACAAGAGCGTGACGGGGAAGTGCGCACAGACACAAGCACCTTCCTGTCCCACAGTGCGAGCCTATGTGACCAGCTCACAGGGAGAACAAGAGACTCAGCTGGAATAGATGTTTCCACAGACAATGCAATAACTATAGACTCATTAAAAGTGCATAAAATTCCCCTCAAGGCCCATGGGCCTATAGGGAGAGGGTTGAGTGCACGATTGTTAGGAAGATCAAGTGCAACATTGCAAGGTATTTTTGTTCACCCTGGTGTTATAGATGCAGACTATACGGGACAGATATGTGCCATGGTATCAACACCTACTCCTCCTGTGACCATCCCAGCTAAAACTTGCATTGCCCAACTCATTCCTTTTAAGTCTTGTGTTCCTAAAACAGACTCGAAGCTGCGAGGCTTCGGATCGACAGGAAAACCTCAAGTGTACTAGACTCAAGTCGTTTCCGATCAAAGACCAAACATAGTTTGTACACTTCAAATGCCTCAGACAAATCCGTCCCACATCAAAGTTAGTGAAATGATAGATACTAGAACAGATGTTACCATCATATCTGCCAACACATAGCCTCAATCATGGCCTACCACAGCTGCGAGATCTGTTGTTGATGGCCTCAAGGATACCACACAAAGTTACTTAAGTAGTAAACCTGTGTTAGTTAAGAATTCAGAAAGACAGACAGCCACAATCTGTCCCTGTTACTGCTATGCCACTGAACTTGTAGAGAAGAGATGTCTTGTCAGTGTGAAGAGTTCGGGTAGGAACAGATTTTTAACAGGGGCCACCGTGCTGAAGAGCGTAAAGCATCCTACATTAGCCTTGAAGTGGCTCACTGAACAGCCCATGTGAGTTCATCAGTGGCCCCTGGAAACAGAAAAACTAAATGCCCTTAAATTCCTAGTTCAGGAACAATTAAATCAAGGACATTTTAAGCCATCAAGAAGTCCATGGAGCACCCCTGTGTTTGTAATTAAAAAGAAATAAGGTAAATGGAGATTACTCCATGAGTTAAGGAAAATCAATGCAGTTATGGAAAGTATGGGTGCTTTACAGCCTGGAATGCCATCCCCAGCTATGATACCTGCTACCTGAGACATTTTGATTGTCGATTGGAAAGATTGTTTTTTCACTATTCCCTTACATCCTGATGATATCCTAAGGTTTGCATTTACAGTGCCCCCCATCAATCATGCAGCACCAGTCGAGTGATATCAATGGAAAGTGCTGCCATAGGGTATGAAAAATAGCCCAACAATTTGTCAATGGTATGTTGCACAGGCACTCTCAATAGTGAGAGAACAATTCCCAGGAGCATACTGTTATCATTATGTGGATGACATCTTGATAGCAACCCCAATCAAAGAAGGCCTTGTGCATATTCAGCCAAGTTTGAAGCAAGCACTGCAAGAGTTACAGTTGCAAATTGCACCAGAAAAGCTGCAGCAGCAACCCTCATGGAAGTACCTGGGAGTTAAAATAGTAGATCAAACAATACAGCTGCAAACAATTCAATTTTCAACCAAAGTCCAAACCTTAAATGATGCACAAAAACTTTTGGGTATCACAAACTGGGTAAGACCCTATTTAGGGTAAACCACTCTGTTGCATCCCGGGTTTGGGTCCAGATTAGGGGTTCTGATATGTGTTAGTTAGCCGGTTCTGTGTACCCCTGTGCACCCCCCGTGTTCCCCCCCTCCCCCGTGGTGGCCCGCTCCAGGTCACTTACCATTGGAGCATCACCCTGCCATTCTTGTAACCACCCCCCTGTCCATTCCGGAGAGTTTGGTGTCTGTTACCCCATTCCCGCAACCCCGTTCAACCCGGAGCCCTGTATCCGCCCCTGTCGCGTCCCCGTTGGTTACCCCGGTCCACGTCACTCCCCCGTAGCCTGTCCCCATTGGGCGAGCGGGGCTTCCTTCCCTCTCGGCCCGCCCCCTATAAAATCCCATGTGCCCCCGATCCCGGGGCCATTTTGTCCACGCGGCGCTAGGGAGCGAGTCGCGCTTCTCCGTCGCAGCTCCACGCAACAATAAAAGCTCTCCAGCTAGCCACGCGGATGAACTGGACATTCCTTCCCTCTTTATCTTGCCCCTCGCGCCGGCAGCAGAACGCGGTCAGCCCCACCCCGGTGTGCGGAACGCAGCAGCGCCTGGAAGGAAGCAACGCCCCGGTCCCGCCGAGAAGCAGTGCCCTTGTCAGGCTCTCCGGAGCTGCCCGGGACCGGGGAAGACAAAGCAATGCCGCACCACTCCACAATTATCACCTTTGTTTAATATTCTCAAAGGTGACCCTGAGTTAACCTGTCCAAGGAAATTATTCCAGAGGTGAAAACCGCACTTGAAACAGTAGAGCGGGCCATAAAAAACAGACAAGTTTATCAAATATGTCCAGAAGTTTGTATTACAGTGTTTGTTGTCATTGTTGATTTACATCCTACAGGAATCAGTGGGCAATGGGACACTCAGTGGTCTGACTCACTACACATTTTAGAATAGATCTTTTTCCTCCATCAACCTAAAAAGACATCACCTACTATTTTTTAATTAATTGCACAACTAATTATTAAATGCTGTCAAAGGTGTTTGCAGCTGAATGCTAAAGATCCCTCAAAAATTATTATACCAGTACAAGAGGAATATTTTGCATGGTGCTTTGCAAATAGCACAGTGCTACAAAGTGCTTTACAAAACCTGACAAAGCAAATTACCTATCACCCAGTCACAAACTCTTGCAATTAAGTGAGACCACTGCATTGTCTCTGAAACCACTAAACCATCACATACCCCTGAAAGGTCTCACAGTTTTTACTGATGAGTCTGAGAAAACAGGAAAAGCCATCGTGACCTGGAAAGATAACAATGAATGGCAAACACTAGAGGGTCGCGATAGTAGATCACCTCAGCTACTTGAATTACGTGCTGTAGCCATGGCTTTTCAACGTTTTCCTCATGTTCCTTTAAATATTGTAACTGATTCTGCTCATGTTGCAGGCATCACACAACAATTGGACCAAGCAGTGTTAAAAGAAATTGATAATGCTGCACTATTTGAATTGCTAAAAACTTTGTGGCATACAATCCAAGTCAGAACATGTCTCTATTATATATTGCATATTTGGAGTCATACAAACTTGCCAGGCTTTATTGCAGAAGGTAATGCTCAGGCTGATTGGCTAGCAAGGCCTGCCTGGACAGTGCCACAGCCAGATATGCTACCACAAGCAAGAGCATCACATGCCTTTTTCCATCAAGGTGTTCGAGCCCTACAACGACAATTCCTGTTAACAAATACAGAGGCACGCAATATTGTTAATACTTGTGCTGTCAAGGCCACACTGCGCCACTGCAGATGAGAGTTAACCCCCGTAGTCTGCAAGCCTTACAAGTTTAGCAAGCAGATGTCACACATGTCTCGGAATTTGGTTGCCTAAAATACATGCATGTTTCAATAGACACTTTTTCATCTGCCATATGAACCTCAGTCCACACTGAAGAAAGAAGTCGTGATGCCATCGCACATTAGCGATTAGCCTTTGCTGCCCTAGGCATCCTTCACACTATAAAAACTGACAATGGCCCTACATACGTCTCACAGAACACTCGACAATTTCTACAATTCTGAGGTGTGTCGCACCACACAGGTATTCCTCATTCTCCTACAAGACAAGCCATTGTTGAGCGTGTCCACGGCACTTTAAAGCATATCTTTGAAAAACAAAAAGAAGGAATGTGTGGTGAAACCCTGCAGAGTAGGGTGGCCAAAGCTTTGTATACGCTGAATCATCTCACAATATTGCCAAACTCCCAAAACCCTGTTATTTTAAATAATTTTTTATCATTACAGTCCTCTAGTGATGTCCAGTCGCCCATACCTAAGGTACTGGTAAGGGACCTCATGACCAATAAATGGGAAGGTCCTTGGGACCTTGTCAGTTGGGGGTGCAGGTATACCTGTCTTTCCACAGATTCATTCAACGGGTACCTGCTTGGTGCATGCATCCTGCTCTACGCTCTGCTCCGGATCACAACCAACAATGCCTCTCTGATGGCCCCACAGCAGACACCATAGAACAGTAACCAGAACAAGCTTTTGCACCTGCTGTATGGAAATATGGAACCTTTGGAATGACAATTTACCTATGACTTCACTTAAACCTCAAGAGTCGCACAATTAAAAGACATTACTAGCAGAAAGACATGTAATTTTTAATTATACACCTGGAAATGACCTGTAAGACCAAACTGAAACAAGAAAGCAAAGTGTTTCCTCTGATAGTTTTTTAAATTGACTTGTTTATAACAAATAATAAATGAAACTTCCTTAAGTTTGAGCGATTCAGTTATAGATGTAAATAGCCTGCAGCATGCCACCCGGTGAAATTGTGCTGTTACTGATCTTTTTTCATTAGGCCCTGGACATGGTTGGAAAAAATTTGATGACGTGTGTTGCGGGAGAGATTTTAGATCAATGGCTGGAAAGGTTAGGCTTGTGAAGTTGGCTGAAGAGCCTCATTCAAACTGGGCTCATCACCTTTGTGTTATCATAATTGTTTTACTCATTGTGCCGTGTTTGTCATCCTGTCTGCGAAGGGCCCCGCAGAGGATGACAAGTACTGCCTTTGTAGTTGAAAAACAAAAAGGGGGAACTGTGATGGCTAACAGCTGGCCTGAAAGCCTCACAGGCACGAGTAACCCTGACCTTAACTCAATCAGCCTATACCTGTGTAAGAAAGGAAACATCTTTGGGAGAAAGAACACTGAGAGGCAAAGGGACTTGGCTGCAGAGAACGGACACCAGCCAATCCCTGACAAGCATGTACGCAGGCAGCTATTGGTCAGTGAACTGGGTGGCACCAAGATTCTAGCCAATCGGGGTCAACCATATAAAAGCAAGTGGTGAACAACAAAGTTTTGCTATTGCCACACGAACCTCGGAGCATTGTGTCGTTTCTGTCTCAACTGCGACATTTTCTCTCCACACATGGTTGACTGAGGGTGCCATCTTGGGGAGAAAGGTTTGTCTGCCATTTTCCCTTTGTCTTTCAAGCCACGGGGTCATCAGTGGAAGGCGCCATTTTGAGGGAGGGGTTTCTTCACCATTTTGTTTCTCTTTCATCCCAGGGAGTCCGTGAGATTTAGCAATTTTGTATCTAGTAATTATTTACTGTTATTTTTTGCCTGTTGCTGTTTCATGTTTTAGTAAACTGTTATTTTTTCATTTATATCTACTCGTATTCATTTCTCCTTATTGGTGGAAAGGGAATGGTTAAAAATAAATGGGAGGTAACTCATTTTGGAGTGTTTGTCCCCTTAAATTGTCTTAAACCAAGACAGGTCTTAAAAAAAAAGTAGAAATGTCCATGCAAACTGATGTTACAGCTATCAGACCAAAGTGTTTGCCTTTTATACATACCTCTTCTCTTCAATTGTATACCAGGCTGAACAAGAGGACATTAACTTCTTTTAGGAAGGATGTAACTGGTATATTTTGAGCTGGGATGGGGGTATTAAACAGCATTGATCTTGAAACCTTGGCTAAAAAATTAGGTACAACTATTAGTGATTTGAGTACTCTAGAGCAATCTTTAGAGTCCTCCTTATCTGCTTTAGGAAACACTAAGTGGTTCGCTTCAACTTTCTTTTCTGAGACAGAAAAATATCGAAATGCTGATCATGAATTACTGGCTGATGCTCCAGGAATTGCTCAGTGTAATGTGTCTAGCACTAAGCTGTATCCAAGCTCACTTATGGCTACAAACTACCAGCGCTGCAATAATTAGAAAATGAGGAAATTGATTTTTTACTTATTGAAATTTGAAAGGCAATTTGGGACAATGTAACTAAATTTCAGAGGGAATTTTAATCCTGGTGGTGTTCAATCAGATGTTCCTATGACCCAGTCACTAATAAGGCCACAGCTTTTTTATGGACAATAAGAAATGCTTCAGTGTATACCTAGCCTAATTCCAGCCAGGACAAAGTTTTTGCAGTAGCAGGGAGGGGGCGTGGCTAGTACTCAGAGGTTATTCTATACCACCTCTGGTCATTGCTAGGGGAGGGGAGAAAAAGACTTGCTTCAGAGGGGTTGAGAAAACATAGTGGGTGGAGCAGTCCAGTATTGTTTATTGTCAGGGGCTTTCCATGTAAATAGTTTCTTTTTCTTTTACCTTTTATTATTAATATTGTTGCTGTTACTGTTGGTTTTCTTATCTCATTGCTGTTTCAAGTAAATTGTTCTTATCTCAGCCTGTGATCTTTGTCTTTTGTGCCTCAAATTGGTGGGGGGGAAGCAGTACGTGGTTTTAACAGGAGTATTACATTTGAAAATACCATTCCTAAACCACAACAATACTATATGTCAAATCATTACACTGGGACTAAATCACAACAAAACCATACTCTATCTGTTGCAACACTGAACATAGGCTTTCAAAAACAATCCCACACACATGGCAAACAACTGAGGTAATGCTTGTATGGTGAGAGTATGACAGTGACTTAGATGTTAAAGTAACACTGAAAAAGCCCAAGATACCTGTTTAGAAGCAGAACAAAGCATTTGTCACTTTGAAATGTACTCCGACAATGATCCTGAATCTTTCCAGGTATACATAGGACAAGGATGTGAATGTTTAAGAACCCCTTGTGCTAACAGTAAATAACACAAAGTTACAGTTTTCTAACCACTCCAATCTATTAATTTGTAACTTTATTAACATAGCAGGATGTGATGTCAACTATTTCCTACAAGAAACTGTGTTCTAGAACATATACATCAACTTTGTGTTATATGACACTTTGTCTCCAACACCTAATGGAATGGACATTACCCTGGTCAAAAAGCTGTTGGAACATCCTGATCTACACAAACTAGTAAAACAACTGAAAAGTTGGAAAACACTAATCACTGTCCCAAATGATGCGGAAAAAATGCATCATGTCCTAGAGCGAATAAAAAGGGATGGAGAACATAACTAGTGGGACAACTCCTTTGGATGCTGTTGGGAGGAAACAGGTAAAAGCAGAAGAATGGTGAGCAGGATGGAAGATTTGCTCAAGGGACCTTGCAGCTGGGAATGCCAAGGCCTGGAGAATAACAGTGCAGGAAACTCCATGCATTATGCCTACTGCTGTTTATCTTCTGTCTGTTATGAGAAGTAGAATCTGTGTAGAGATACCATAGGTGTTTGGAGAGATTTGGAGACCCTCTCACAGACATGCTTGAGCTCCCAGTCTTAGGAGATGGAAGATCAAAGCTCAGAGATCATAAAAAGCACAGATGAGATCACAGCATAGTGGTAAACTACGTGTGTGTAGGCCCTTGATAAATGGGCGCAAACAGCAGCCCCACAACCTACTAGGAAGGACTGAGTCTGACGGTGCTGTGTTCCTACTTGTGTATTTCTGCCCAGGTGTTGCTTCAGGATCCTCCACTTAGTGAGATAATAAAATAAATTTATTCCTTGCATTTCAGCTGTTGTTTTGTGGTTGTTCTGGCCACCTGCATGTGTCAACTCACACAGATGGTCTCCAACCGCAATGGGCATTCTGGACTTAATGTTACAACTTGTTATTGTAATATTGTTGTTAATCGGAATCTGGTTTTTATTAGCAATCATTGTATATATGTGTCCTGGTTTTGCATGAGAGACATTTAAGGAAGTAATGCAAAGCTTCCAACCACTAGAAAACTAGACATGCCTCTGTGAAAAACACATGTTAAAAGACGAAAGAAACCTGGGAACTTCCTCTTTCCCTTCCGACTGGGAGCAAAGTAATACGACTGAGCGATCCCTACCATGGGGCCAGGCCAGATGGCCCTGCCGAAGGGCTGGACCCCCTTCCCCTGGGCCGCCTGCTGGCTCCTCCATCGGCTGCTGGGCAGGGAGAGGGGGGTGCCACGGGGCCAGATGGAGCTGGCCGTGCTAACATCTAGCTGCTTGCTACACCCCCCGCCCCAGCCCAGGGCCCAGCCAAACCCACCTGGTCCCAGGAGCAGCCCCCAGGTAGGCGCCGGGATTTTACCTTTTCCCCTGTAGAAGTTGCCCACAACCATCGGACAGGAGGAAGGAGAAACCACTACCCTCCCTCCCCTCCCAAGGGTACTGCTGCTGCTGACTTCTAGTCTGGCTGATTAAATCCGAGCCGCCCCCTCAGCTGCAACTCCTGCAGTATATAGCACCCAGCCTACCCGATGGGAGTCAGGTTGACCATCTGCAAGCTCCAAGCGAGATGTTAACCCTTTCAGTGCTTCAATCCTCCCTTGAGTGAAAGGAACAAAATACAAGCATATAAAAGAACAACATGAAAACATCATGGTCAGTGAGGAAGAAATTAAGTCCCACATAGGAGGGATGAGGAGATGCCTTAATTTTAGAGCTAAAATCCTCTTGTAAGCTATGGAGAAAAGACTCTTTTCCCTATAACACATAAAACTATGAGGAGATGAAGGGTTGAAATTGATATCAAGCAAAAACCTCCATGCTAAAGTAAACAGATATTAAAGTAGCTGTGATCCCATGAAAAGTTTGAACAGAGAAAGAGAGAACAGTAGTCCTGTATCCCCAGGAGAAGATGATCTCTGTTCCCAGGGATGAAGATGATTTTAGAGATAGAAAATGAGAACTTTTGCCTTTAACCAACTCATCTTTAAAACAATACCCCATAAGTCAACATAACCCATAAACAAGCTGTGGAAAGGCTTGTGGAAAATGAGAGGTGCTTCACAATAGCAGATTTCCCCTGGGTGGCTGCTATTCGTGACCAAATTAAGAACCACGTGAGGACTGTTTTTCCTCTTGTGGAGAAGTCTCCATAACATTAACAAGAAGAACTTCTCTCACTAAGTAAACTGAAGAAAGACTATTTTAGAGGTAGTAAACTGACTAGAAATTTTAAGTTTTGTTTCTTTACATTGTCAGTGGAAAAGAAAAAGTTGTAGGGAAAAGAGAGGTTTGTTTTGATTCCTACTACTTTTTGTCCTTTTAGTTACAATTAATAAAATTTTCTTTATACCCTTTTAAAATTTTGAACCTACTTTGCCTTTCTCCTAATCCTATCTCACAACAGGAAGTAAGTACATTGGTAATTGATCAGCACCAAAATCTACCACACTCTTTAATGCGTTAACCAGAAAATCTTAAAATTAGGGAAATCTTAAATTGGCGAACCAAAATCACTACAATATGTGTGGTACCTAATCAAACAAATAAGGATACTAACCCTTCCAGAAGTATATAAATTGAAATAATAAGTGTTTTTTTTGCCAGAATTGATAGCTAACTCTGTATTATATTCGCTTTAATATTTCTGGCTAAATTCTGATTTTGATAATAACTTAGTGTGTAAACATGTAATGTATAATTATAAAATAGCTAATACTATCAAACCACATGAGTTAAAATAGTAAACCTTAGGAGATTGATGTACCTCAACATACTTAAGTATAATGTACACATATGCAGTAGATGCTTTTATAGCATGAAGGCAAGAGATACCTGCATTACTATTTCATGAGACAATGATTGACTGAAGTCACATGGTAGAGTGTAGCAGGATGCTCTGCCTGGAATGGGGAAAACAACTCAAACAATGTCCTGTTTGCAAAGCTATCAGAGATAAGTGAAGAAGGGGAAGTCCTGCTGCTTTTGGTGTTGAACAATGCTGAAACCAGTGTGACTCATCAATCCCAATGTTTAACACCCTGATAGCGAGATGAAGATGTGGTAGACCTGGTAAAATACCCAGATAAAGGAACAAATTATACTACTGATAATTTATCAAAAGCTGCTGAGCTGACACAGCTGATCTGGAAACATATGACTGACAGTCAATCACTTTATACTATAAAAGCCCAGTCCCAAATTTTAATGTCAGGGTCTTTTAACATACCCCTTCTTGAAGTGTATCTGTGGAGATTCCTCCTTTAAATGGGGACACCTCTCAAGGTTACTCCTTGAGGCCGAGCAAAAGAGATTTGCTCACGATCATTGGTATGGCTGAGTAACATCAATCTCTACTTAACTGTTTTTCCTAGCTTTAATATTGCTTGAAAATAGTGCACTATACTATACTAGTAGCTATAGCTCCTATACTGTGCAGTAAATAATTCTGATTAAGATATTTTTGTCTAATCATTATCATAATAAGTCATATATATTTATATAAATACATCTGGTTTGTCAGCCTTAATCCTGCAGGACAAAATTGTATAAAGGTTCAATTACACCTATATAATCCTTTAGATGTAAACTGTTAACCAAGTCTGGGGCTAAGATTGGATCCAACTGCGCCTAGGCTCCTCTCTCTGAGGAGTTTTAGAAAGCAAGGCAGTCCTTTCTGCACCTTGTGACTCAACCAGAGGGCTTCTCTAATAAACTTTATCTGAAACTGTCGCACTTTGCCGCAAAACAGCCACTCTGCCCCAAGCCTGTAGCACTGCGTGGAGTTGCAGGACCTGGCACTTGGAGTGAATGAACTCAACAGACTTACAGGGTCCATAGTCCATAGACTAAGGGAGTATATGTGTGTGTATATCTATCAAAAGACAGGTGATGGGGAACTGGGAACTGTGTGACCTGGCATGATGTAAATGGTATGGAATTAGAGGAGGAAAATGTTCTGGTTTCTGCTAGGAGAGTTCATTTTCTTCTCAGTAGCTGGTACAGTGCTGTGTTTTGGATTCAGTATGAGAATAATGCTGATAATACACTGATGTTTTGGTTGTTGCTGAGCAGTGCTTACCCTGAGACAAGGGCTTTTCAGTGTCTCATGCTCGGCCAGTGAGGAGCTGCACAAAAGAAACCAGGAGGGAGCATAGCTGGGACAGTTGATCTGAACTGGTCACGGGGATATTCCACACCATAGAACATCATGTCCAGTATATCAACTGGGGGGAGTTGGCTATGAGGGGCCAATTGCTGCTCAGGGATGTGCTGGGCATCACTCAGTGGCTGGTGAGCAACTGTATTGCACATCACTTGTTTCTCTTGGCTGCTGTAACTCTATGTCCTTCTTGTGACAACTATTAGTAATATTATTTGTATATTTTTATTATTGAAATTATTATTTTCTTTCAATTATTAAATTGTTCTTATCTCAAGCTGATTCTCCTCCCCACTGGGGGGGAAAGATGGGGGAGTGAGCAGGCATCTGTGTGGTACTTAGTTACTTAGGGGAGAAACCATGACATTATTTTATAACAGAAATCAGCTGATACAAGCTGAATGCCTTTCTGAACTTGCATCCAATCCCTGCTTTTTTCTACTGTACTTAAATATACATTAATTTCACTTTTTTTTTCTACTTTTTGGAGTGGACAAGAAAAATTACAATTGTAATAATTGGGGGAAATCATATTCTCAAAGAGCAGACAGAAAACCAATATTACCTAGGAATAAGTAAAAATAACAAATATTCATGTTATGGAAGAGGTGTACTAAACCACAGGAATTAGGAAATTAAAAAAAAACAACATACAACAAAAACACTTGTAGCAGATGTTCTGATCACCATACTTTATCTACTGTTTTCTGACAGAAGCTATTTAAAAAACATAAACTCATTATGTTAATGTATGTAACATCTGGTGTAATGATTCCCTGAAGACGTGTGCATATGGGGGAGCAAAGAGGAAATATGCAAACAGAAGTGTTTTACTAATGCAAGTGGAGTGCTGAAATAGTTCTGAAGTCAGAACCTTTACCTTACTCCTGGTTTTCGGTATAAAAATTGGCAGCAAGCTGAATTTTAGCACATTCAAGTAAACTTATGTTCAGTCACATTTCAAGAGATACTAACTGAATTGCTAATTCAGTCTTAAGAAAATAGGAAGAAATAATATATTAGTATATTCACACTGAAGATTAATATCAGAATCAAAACATGATGTAGTTGTGACAATTATCAGAAGCAAACACTTTTAGGAGTTTAATAACTCTCAGTAGCACAGCTCTCACTTATATCAGTAACGTTTTTATTGTGCAGAATACAGTAATAAGAGTAAACTTACCTACAGTAGCTCTAATTAAGGGGGAGGAATCACCAATATTGTTCAAACATTCGCTTTTAATGAAGTCAGTTACTCCATTTGGAAAGTTGTGAAAATGTGCTTTTACATTATTCTTCAAGATGAGACCACTCAAGGAACGTGTCGGCTCATCTGCAACAGAAAATAATTGTGTTTATAACTTCCATCAGTTCTTAGGATAAAGCAGATATGCAGAACAATGCAACAACATCAAAGCTTACACTGATAAATATTAATCATTATTTCCTTATCCCTCCTTCCAAATACAACCATCAATTTACATAGCAAAGTTTTTTTAGTTTCAGAGTTCACTTGTGAGCAGATCCATGCTTAGTTCTTCAACCAAGGGCATAAATAACTTGGTATTATTTCTGAAGCATGCTGAAAGTGAGATGCAGATGTTCTACATAGAAAGGATTAGTTTATAGTATAACAAAATTTAAATTTAAAGTTTACAACAATCCAAATCAGCCGATAAAGCTAATTTTAATCAGCATTTTAGCCTTTGGTCAGTTGCGTACCCCCAGACTACCCACTGGTGGGTTGGTGTGAGAAGCAGAAAAGGCCTTGGCTCTGTGTAAGCCCTGATCAGCAGTAACAAAAACATCCCTGTGTTATCATCATTTCCAGCACAAATCCAAAACACAGTCCCATACCAGCCACTGTGAAAAAAATTAACTCTACCTCAGCCCAAACTAGAACTGAAGCCCTGATTTTGGCAAGAAATAAGGATGTTTAAAGTTCATTTGCACCAATAGTTACAGTTTACACAAAGATCTATTCTAGGCCTTCAAAACTATTAACATTCCTAAAGAAATAGAAGAAAAATAAGAGATATAACTTTCAAATAAAAAATATTTTAAAACTAAAAATTAGTGCATCATAACACAAGGACTCTTATACCCATGATGACTGACTGAGGGCCATTAAAAATACTTTTGAGTGCAATCATTGCTAGTTGAACAAAAATGGCACTTTTAAAAAGAGGGGCTACTGCTAAAATTAATTTTAATCAACTGATTATGAGTTCCAAAACCAGAATGCTGTATACGAGTATTAGAACAAGACTTAAAAGTATATTTCAGTCTTCCTGTCTTAGGTTGGAAATGGGGGTATGTATTCTATTCCTATTTGTTAGAGATGGGGCAGTTATCTTCTGTTAATTGGGCAGTTTCATTATCTCTTCCACAACCAATCCTCCCTCTGGGGAGATATCTTCTGTTAATGGGCCATTGAGTGTCACTGCATGACTGATAAAATTACATCATCCCATTGTGAGAAGCTCCGCCCAGAGGGAGGAACCAAGCATTCCTACCTGGATGTAATCAGAGATTTGGAACACCACAGGAGCTTTTTCCCACTGGATTCCCAGAGGAGCAGCTTTCTTCTCCACTGGATTTCCAGAGGAAGACCAGGCCCATCTACACCACCACTGGACCTACAGAGAAAAACTACACCCTTCTACAGGATCACTGCTTCAACAGAACCACATCTGTCACTTCAGGAGGACTACAGCCACCATTTAATTGGACTGCTACCAACACCCTGACCAACAGGGTGTCAGGTTGTATTCTGACTCTGTCAGGGGTTTGTTTTCTTGTTTGTACTATTGTCAGAACTTATCTCCATACGGGCTACTAATTGTTGGTGTAGGTGCTTGGCACTAATTGACGGTGGATGGGAACTGTCACTGTTAGTTTATTATCTTACTGTAAGACTTTCATATTTTCTCTCTGTGAGTTCTTACAAGCAGCTTCTTACAACACAGATTCTTTTTCTTCTGCATGGCTGGCTGACTTATACCTATCCTTATTATGACCGCCTAACTCTATCTGTTTCTAGTAATACATACTAACTTATTGTCCCTAACATGAATGCCTGACTCTTTCTGTCTCTAACAGACATACTAACCCTTATTGTCCCTAGCATGACTGTCTAACCCCTACTCTTCACAGCAGCACAGCTGACTGACTCTAACTCTCCAACTCCCTTCTTAACTAGTTGACTCACTCTTTTATAACACTCATATTTATTAGACCATCCTTATTAAACACAGCTGTGACCTATTAAAAGCAAGGCTGTTCCTACTTTTTAGTAATTAGTACAACTGCAACGCTTCAGGGGTGAGATTGCCTTCAACACTATCTCTATTTTCTTACAATCTATCCTCTTACATACTGTTGCATTTGTATTTTTAATTTTCCTAGTAAAGAACTGTTATTCCTATTCCCATATCTTTGCCTGAGAGCCCCTTAATTTCAAAATTATAATAATTCGGGAGGGGGTTTACATTTTCCATTTCAAGGAAGGCTCCTGCCTTCCTTAGCAGACACCTGTCTTTTCAAACCAAGACACTTCCTAAAGAAGCACTAATTTTCATTCTCTGTAACTGTAAATATTGATTTACAAACATTGCTCTTACATAGAATTCAGTAACTTCATAAACCAGGAATCCACCCAATGCATATATATTTAAAAGAATTCTATAACTTTGCCTATACTACATGTTTTAATTACCTACCAACTTCTAAACAATATAAAAATAAAAGTTCTTGCGGGGCACTGCATTTCAAGGGCCAAAAACTTTACTAGGAGAACAGATTTACAATTTAAAATAAAAATACCAAAAACTAGATGAGCGGACATACCTCTGTCAACTACAGAATGTGGTTATGAGATGTGACAAGTATTATTATCATTATTATTATTATTATTACTTGGCAAGTCAAATAAAGTAATTTTATAATTTTGCTTAAAATTTTGAAGATGTCAATAACAAAGGTCAGGTGAAGAATATCCTAAAGGAGGACATTCTTACTTGAACTCTTGATCAGTCTCAGGTTTACCTGAAATGCTCTCTGAATTCAGGGTAAAATCTCTCCAATTATTATTACACTAATTTAATATGTCCAATTATTATTTCTTTGCATATCTATAATCCACTGATAGGTATGCACATATCCAAGAAATCCAGTCCTCCATAAGCAGTTATTCAGAATTAATGTTGTGTCTGACCAGGAAGGAAGCCAAAGGCGTTTTCCTTTCATTTACACACTATTTACAGCGCTTGCAAGCCACAATGAAAGCATTATTTTTAGCAGCCACAGTTAGACACAGAATCATTTAGGATGGAAAGGGCCTTTAAAATCATCAAGTCTAACCATTAACCCAGTACTGCCAAATCCACCACCAAACCATGTTTTCAAGTGCCACATCCACAGAGCTTTCAAATCCCTCCAAGGATGGTGACTCCATTACTGTCTTGGGAAGCCTATGTCAGGGCTTGACAACCCTTTCATAGCAGAAATTTCCCCTAATACCCAACCTAAACCTCCCCTGGTGCAACTTGAGGTTATTTTCTCTTGTCCAGTCATGTATTAACTGGGAGAAGAGGCCAACAACTGGCTACAACTTCCTTTCAGGTAGTTATAGAGTGATAAGGTCTCTCCTGAGCTTCCTTTTCCCCAGGCTGAGCCCTCTGAGCTCCCTCAGCTGCTCCTCATCAGACTTCTGCTCCAGATCCTTCCCCAGCTCCATTGCCCTTCTCTGGACATGCTCCAGAACCTCAATGTCTTTCTTGTTGTGTGGGACTCAAAATTGAACACAGTACCTGAGGTGCAGCCTCATCAGTGCCAAGTAAAGGGGAACAATCACTGCCCTGGTCCTGCTGGCCACACTATTTCTGATACAAGCAAGGTTTCCATTGGCCTTCTTGGCCACCTGGGCACACTGGTGGCTCATGTTCAGCCACTGTCAACCAGCACCTCCAGGTCCTTTTCCACGGGGCCACTTTCCAGCCACTCTTCCCCAATCCTGTAGTGTTGCAGGGGGTTGTTGTGACCCAGTGGCAGAACCTGAAGTGCGGCCAGGATGAAAAATTATGACCAAAGCCCTCTCTTGCAACCCTATAAACAGCAGTCCAAAGTAAGACCGTTGAGCTCTCCTGGCCCACAGCAGCTGCAACCAGCAACCTCCCTGAGTGAGACCTCTGAGACGCAGCGAACTCAAGTTTGCTATACTCAGAGGATTGCCAAACAACAATAAATCCTGGGCTGATACCCCCACTCCTCAAGGCCCATTGAAAAGATGCAAAGGCATCTGAAGTTAGTGTTTCACTACCTTTGAGAGGAATTTTTCACAGATACTTTGTACAGACTCTTTATATCTGTGTGCATATGCTATAGCAAATGTGGGAGAAACACTGCTCTCTGAGATTCTTAAGTACTTTAGATTTGGAAATTAGGCCTGTACGAAAGTTACTGTTGTGCTACAGTAAATCCTATATGAATCCTTTGTTAAATTGTTTAAGTTATAAATTAAGTTAAATTCTGTTAAGGTGCTGTCAAGTTTAAGTTAGGATAAGTACTGATAAGTTTAAGAACTGTTAAGTTTAAGTGCTGTTGGGCCTTTAGGCCATATTAGTTTTTATCCTTACCCTTTCTATCCTTTTGTCTCTCCCCCACCCCTCTCTGATAATTTTGGATTTATTTCAGTTTGGATTGACTGACTGGATTTTTTTTTGTTTGCTTTTCCTCCGTGTGCCTTAACCATCTAGTTAGTAGAGTGAACCTTGCCAATGAAGGTTGTTGTGCTTTTGCTTTTATTTTAAACCTGTTTTTACTGATACCTTTGCCGGTGATTCTTTAAGCAATATTAAAACACTCATTCAATTCATGACACAGTGGGAGCACTAAATTGGAGAGTACCATTCCTAAGCCATGACAGCCTTATTTGGTGCCCAATGTGCAGCACAAAGGGTTGAGATAACAACAGATCTGACCAGAGAAGGTTGGAAACAAATTTGATCTAACCATTTGTTGTATTAGGTGCGGAGCCACTGGTCACAATGTTGCTTGGTCTGTTCATGTGGGTGTGGTGCCGAATCCTGTGTATGTTCTCATATATGCTCCTTGTGGTGCTCTTTTTCAGAGCAGGGAGAGGGATCAAGATTGCTTTGTTGCTGTACTGTAGGATATCAGTTTATGACATGATAACATCAAGTGCAATGAGGATCAATTGGGATGTGTATTCAGTGTTGCTCTCCTGCCCTGGCCTTGGGTGCTACCTTTGGGAGTCCATTAATAATTGTACCCAGCCTCTGGGGGGAACAGGGGAGGATGATTTTCCCCAGCCTTTAACCCCCTTTTCTTCCTTCAGGCCTGTTACAACAATTTTTGGGAATTTTGAATTCCCTTTGGATGTTAAGGAAAGCATGTTCTTGTTGCTACGTCTGCCAGGTCTCCTCAGTGCAGTCCACACTATGTTTAGAGTTAAGAAAGAGGTTTTTAGGGAGGTGTTAAAATATCTGCCCTGAGGGTGGATAGTCATTATGGATCATTACCAAGGAACTGCCTGAATTTTCCAACTGGAAGAGGCTACACTATGCCATAAACAGTTTGTACAAATGTCCATAAAAATAAGCCAACAGTAAGAAACTACATTATTTTTAGAATTAAGGCTTCGGAATGAAGATTCTACAGACATAATATTTGAACAACTCTAGGATGTGATTGTGTGGTTTCAGATAGGGTAGAGTTAATTTATTCTCAGTAGCTGTTACAGTGCTGTGTTTTGTATTTAGAATGAGAATGGTGTTGATAACACACTGATGTTTTCATTTTTTGCTAACTCATGTTTATCCTAAGTCAAGGAATTTTTTCTTGTCTCATGTTCTGCAAGTGAGGAGATTCACAAAAGAAACTATGAGGGAGCACAGCTGGGACAGGTGACCCAAACTGACCAAAGGGATATTCCACACCATAGAATGTCATGCCCAGGATATAAACTGGTGGGAGTTACCCAGAAGGGTGGCCGATCTGGGTTCGGGAAGGGGGGTCTGGCATCAGTCAGCAGATGGTGAGCAATTGCATTGTGCATCACTTGTTTTTCCCTTTTTATTATCATTATTACTGTATTTTACTTTATTTTCAATTATTAAACTGTTCTTATCTCAACATATAAGTTTTACTTTTGATTCTCCTCCCCATTCCACCAGGGTGTGGAGGAGAGATGGGGGTTGAGCAAGCAGCTGCAACAGTAATCTTCTAAATATTTAATAGATTGATTACTAGGGAGATCACAATTACAACTGGTTTTAGCAGCATGTTTTATAACATGTATAGTCATGATTCATCACCATGACATGCAGTTATACCACAGTTTCACTGTAGTCTGATAGAAGTATGATGCTCCCACATTTTTTTTAAGATTTCATTGGACTTTTAGAATGGAATCTCTTTCAAGACTGAAACTACAAGCACCATGTTATCAGATCTTTTTCCACAAAGATTCCCAAGAGGATAAAAAGTTCTTCTACATGACTATGAAGATCAACCCACCAGCAGACTGAGTACAAAAATCAGTTTCCTTTTTCTTTCAAGCAAAATATTTTTTTTAAAAAAGAAAAAAAAATAGAATAAACCAGTCAATATCCCAAGAACTTACCTTCAGACTTCAACTTTGTAAGAACAAAAATCAGGTAGTTGTTGAAATCTGGATACTGATTGAGTTGTTCTAGTTTCTGAAGAGAAAAACTGTTAAGGAAATCTTCACACAGCATTTATAGCTTTCTGAATACTATGATTAAGTGAGCTATGTACTACTGCATCATTAAAAAATGCTATGACTATAAACTCACAACATACAGGCTATGAACACTTTAAAAACAATTTCTGTAATTTTCATACTGAAGCAGTAGCTCTTTAGTTATGTTGAAATCTGAGAAAAGAATCCAGGAACAAACACAGAAATTCCCACCCTCCCCAAACCCCCTACATTCCTCTGTACAGTTTTAGATTTCAAAATTTGCACTTAAAAGTCAACAAAACCTAAGGAATCCACTGAGACACAATCACACAATACATGCTTTTTTTACTCCACAATAAATAAAAGCATTTCAGCATTAAAATACAACTATGATGATTTTTATAAGCTAGTCACTTTAATATTAGTCATATACATTTCTATGATGCTAACTAGCCAGTCTGAACTTTCAACTGTGAGAAGCTGTTTCATTGTAAATGCCCAGATATTTGTACAAAGAAGTTCATGCTTATCCATGGTTTCTTAAAAAAAAAATCCTGTACACAAAACAGTTTTCTAGTGACACCTCTCTGAATAAGCATCTTACTAGCAATACCAACCTCTTTACTATGTTCTCTGGGGCAACTGCAAGAGGAATTATTATGTTTCTGAACAATTAGAAGGTACGCAGCTGTTTTTCTAAAATTTGTCATTAGTTTTGCCTCAAATTTCTAAGCCACTGCTTGCCTAGAACAGCATTCTGGCATTCTCCTTGTAACTTGTTCTCACACCCTGGTATTAATTACTATTATGCTCAACAATATTTTAAGTCATAAGCATGCAGTTACCAAATATACTAGATATCATCAGTATGGCAAAGAATTAAGACATTTAACAAAAAAATTATTTTTAGAACTAGTAGGATTATTTGCTTCATAGGCATTTATTTTACTTGCTGTACAGCTAAAGCTCTAAATATTCAAAGTTGCTAAACCCTGACCATACATATTTATGTTGACATTGATGGCCCTTCCACTGATCAATATCCAGATGCCATTATTTGAAGCAGACCTTTAAAATGTAATTTTACATGAAAGCTACATTATAATCACTGCTGCTATAATCACTTTTGTATTTGAAATACTAAAGAGCACCTGTTTAAATCTGGGGCATTATCAGAACACTTAGCAACTTCTGTATAGTATTTTTCATAGGAAGCAATATCATCTTAAGAATCTGAAACACAGCTGCAAAAACAAGGTGAAGTCTACCTTCACCTTTCAGGTAAGAACAGAAGCCTTCCAAGGTTTGACTACATCTACTAGGAAAGCCAAGAAGTTGAGCAAATTTGGCTTCAAGCTAAACTCCTAACACAACATACATAGGTATTCTTACCTACATAAATGTTTTTTTACCTTTTGTGAAGACCTTCAAGCAAATGCCTTAAATAAAAAGGGATCAAGATGCTAAACTCATATTCTTCATAGGAGGATATCCTTTCAGGACTTCTAGATATTTTAAAGCACCTCTATAGTTAGCTCAAGGAACAGGAGCCAGTAGATAAGAGCTTTATTTTTCAAGACTTATGCTTCTACTAGACTTAATGTAAAAATTTCCTCTTTCAATCTTTGGTCCTTAAAACCTCGCTATTCCATCACTTCTACAATCAAGAGAGACCTGAGGGGGGAACAAACAACTCCACACCCAAACAACAAACCAAGAATCCACAACACTAACACAAAATGCACTGCAAAGCTGCACAAGCCACATAGGGTAGATTTCACTCTTCCTGTAAGATGTAAAAAGTGTAACGAACAGTATTTCAGGCTCAGGATTCTAGGCAGAAACATCCTCACAACACAGCAAAACACGGTCAGAGCCAGCAGGTCACCGAGAGCGTGCAGTCAGCTCCACCAGAACACTCCTCCCACCAGCTCCGGCTTTCGCCGTGAATCCTAGTGTTGGATTAGTTTAGGAAGCCCCTGCTCACCCCTGCTTTGCTGCAGAGCCGACAGCTACCCCATGCCGCATCATCAACTCTGCCTGGAGAGCAGAGCACCCACTGCCCCCCCCCCCCCCCGCTCCAGCCTTCTCGGTGGGATATGCTGAGGATATGGGCTAGGTGCTGGTAGCGGCCCAGCATGGAGTAATCTGGAAAAGCAGCAGATACCAAAGCAGCCACAAAGGAGCCAGGGCTTTAAAAATTAAAAAAAAAAACACCACAAAAAAAAACAAAAAACAAACAAACAAAAAAAAAACAACAACACAAAAAAACCCACAAAAAAAAACCAAAACCAAAACAAACAAACAAACAAAAAAAAAAAAAACCACAAAAAAAAACAACGAACCTTGGCTCGGGGCTCGCAACAGGTGCCCGGGCTCTCGGCGGGGGAAGGCGGCCCTGCGGCCCATAGGCCGTCTTAGCGGTTCAAATGCCGCGCCACGGCCACCCGCTCAAGTGGCTCAGCCCACAGTGTTCGCTGTGGCGGCTCCCCGGAAAGGCCCGGCCGCCACCTGCCTGCCACAGCACTGGCCTATGGCCGCGCTGCCCCCTACCCAGAATCCCCAGCCTCCCTAGCGGTCGCCCGGACGGCCGCAGCCCCGCTCTGCCTGCTCTGCCCGCTCGCGGTGTAGGCCTCGACCAAGGATACTTGTTGAACGGCTCTCTGCGTGGTGGTGTCCGGAGACTGCGATTCCTTGAGCAGCTGCAGGATCTGTAGAAGCCCCTGTTCGTCAGGCTTCCACTCATACTCCATCTTGGCTTGCTGAAAAAAACATCAAACAAGAGGCCGCGATTAGCGGCGCGGCAGGCCCCGGGAAGGAAGGGAGGGAGGAAGGGAGGAAAGAAGGTAGGGGGGAAGCAAGCACGCTAGCTAGCTAGCTAGCTGGCTGCATGACGCCCGGCCTGCTCTCACCCGAGCCCGGCCCCACAGAAGGACACCACTAACCTGCTCCAGTACACGGACTGAGTCACGGCGAATTTGCAATCTGGCTCCAAGAGCCGCCTTGCGTCCTCCTGGGTCCTAGCGCCGAGCACGCCCCGCCCGCCAGCGCCACCGTCAGCCTTTCCCCAGTGCGTTCCACACCGTCAGGAGCCTGCGGGCGACAAAAGGCGAGCCCCTCAATTCCGGGCAGGGGAAAACGGGGCGTCTCCTCTACAGCCCTCCCCCACCACCACTCGAAACCAGAGAGAACGCTCCAGCAGCCCCGACAGGCAAAGGGTGAAGCAGAGCCTCTGCCCGGCCTCCTCGGGACAGCTGCGGCCACGCACTAGCAGCACCTGTCAGCGACCTAGGAGGCTGCAGCCCACGACGAAGTGGGGATGCGAATGCAGACCGAAGAGTTAAGAACGTGGTACCTGCTTTGCTGTCTGCTTTACTTCTACATGATTTAGTTTAATGATGGATAGATTTCATAAGTTCTCAATGTCGTGTGTAAAGAGGGAATAAGACCAAGTACACAAGAAGAGGGGAAAGAAAATGTTTTGAATACCTAGTGTATCTTAGCGTCAAAATATATCAGAGGAAATTTCAGGTCAAAATTAGCAATTTTTGTGTATATAGAATAGTTCAGTTGGAAGGGACCTACAATGATTTTAGGAAAAAAATCTTCACAGAAAGTGTTGACAAGTATTGGAACAAGCTGCCCAGGGAAGTGGTAGAGTCACCCTCCCTGGAGGGATTTAAAATACATTCAAAATACATTTGCGTTATGTACATATTATATATATATCTCGTACATATGCTACTGGGCAAAATAAGAACATACACTGATTAAAACTGGTCTAAAATATGAAAATCAAACCCAGTAATTACTTATCCTTTTACAATCTTATTTTTAGTCATTGTGTTTGTAATCATCCTGCTAACATTCCCCTTTCAGTGAAAACTTTCTGCTTGCTCTCCTGCAGCACAGTACTCAATATGAGTGTCACACACATGCTGCACATCACAGCCTTAACAATTGTTCAGAGGCACCGAGGACAGGAAACATTAGTGGTTCCTGAGTGTGGCCCAGGTAATGTTGTGTGGTTCCTAATCTCACCTCACCAATGATTTCAATTAAATCCATATTTAAGTTACAGTCAGCTGTCCAGTCTCATGCACTAAGAAGTGTCCCAGAGACAAGCATCTCTAGGTACTAAGAAGTGTCGTGGGTGAGTAAAGGATTGTCACCAGTTAGTAAGAAAGGATGGGCACAAAGGTTTATGTGAAATTTTTGTGAGCAGTCCCTCTAGTACAGAAAAGTATCAAGCAAAGAATCTGGGTTAGCCAGACTCAGGCCATTAAAACCTATACTTGTGTCTCACAACCATATGGGCAGGAGAGTTCTCCGTAGTGATACTTGCACAGATGGAACAGATGAAAGGTGAGGTCCAGCAAAACAAGGAAGTGCTAATTTGGGTCTCATTACCCTGACTGCTGCCTTGCCAGGCAGGCTGTAGAAATTCAATGATCTTTGAGACTTTTGTACCACTATCAAATTTGGTTGAAATTGATTAGAGCTTTAAAAGTTAGCATTCAGAAAATATGACACAATGATTACATCTGTCAAATTTTATCAGGAAACCAAGTGCACTCAAGAAAAAGAAGATTAAATATGGAAAACAAGAACCAGAAAGGAAGGTTGAGAGACAGAACCGGAAAAAGCAGGAAGATATGCAGGCCATGGATCCATACCTAAGAAAAACTGACATAGGTTTTCTTTCCATCAACATGACCAGACTTAAATCTTAATAAGATCTTTCTGCAGTGGAAGAGAAAAAAGCCTACAAATCAGAGTATGAATGTGAGCCTCTACTATTAGTGGGGACATCAAAAAGCTTTAGACAATCATCCTCCAGGGTAGGTTCCTCCTTGGGCTACATACGGGATTCTTTACCACTGGGAACTACTCAGCATATATAGAAATCAAAGCAGGTACCTGTCCTCTGTCCTGGTTCCAGCCAAGATCAGCAGGAGGGGGCGTGGCCAAGACATTGTGTTATTCATTACCACCTTACATCATTGCTAGAGGTAGGCAAAAGGGACTCTCTCAACTTCTGAGAAGGGCGTCCCTTTCAAATAGAACAAAGCGTGGTGGGGTAGGGAACCAGTCAGCCATTGTTCGTTGTCTCAGGGTCTGTGGTGAACATTTTTGCATGTGAATCATTCCCTTTTTGCATACTTTAATTATTAACATTGTTGCTGTTACTTTTCAGTTTTTTATCTCATTGTTTTTTCTAGTAAATTGTTCATATCTCAACCTGTGACCTTTGACTTTTGTGCCTCTAATTCTCTTCTCTGGCCACCTGCAGGGGGAAGGGGGGGGGGGGAAGAGGGGAGAGGAAGCGAGCAGCAGTGTGGTTTGGAAAGTCTCGGTGTGAGAACTTAATTGGGGAGTACCATTCCTAAGCCATGGCAGCCTTATTTGGTGCCCAATGTGCAGCACAAAGGGTTGAGATAGATTGGGCATTGTAATGGGCTGCCCAGGGAGATGGCAGAGTCACCGTCCCTGGAGCTGTTTAAGAAAAGACTGGATATGGCACTTAGTCCCATGGTCTAGTTGAAAAGGTGGTGTTAGGTCATAGGTTGGACCTGATGATCTCAAAGGTCTTTTCCAACCTAGTTGGTTTGTGATTCTGTAAATTCTCCTTGGAATAGAGGGTGATGGCTGGGTTTCTGATATAGTGAGGCCTGGCAAATTTACTACATTGGACCACTGCCACGAACACTCCAAGGCAAGAGCTACATACTATGGTAGAAGCAACAACTGCCTGGCTGGAAACACACCCTGTAAACCATGCCACTGCTCAAAACACTATCTTAGGCCTTGAGAAACACATTTTGTGGTGACATGGTACCCCAGAGAGAATCAAATCAGACAATGGGACTCATTTTCAAAATAACCTTATAAAGTCTTGGGCAAAGAAACATGGTATTGAGTGGATATATCCCATCCCTTATCACCCACAAGCCTCTGGAAAGACTGAGAGGTATAATGGATTGTTGAAGACTATGTTAAGAGCATTAGATAATGGGGTGTGGAAGCATTGGGATACAAATTTAGCAGAAGCCACTTGGCTGGTCAACACTAGGGGATCTGCTAACTGCCCTGGTTCTGCCCACACAAAACCCCTACACACTGAGAGAAGATAAGGTCCCCATATTATGCATATGTAAGTGGCTGGGGAAGCTGGTGTGGATTTCTACTCCCATGACAAATGGCAATCCCATTTGTGGGATTGTCTTTGCCCAAGGACCAGGGTGTAATTTGTTGGGTAATGCAGAAGGATGGGGAGACCCGGTGTGTGCCTCAAGGCAATTTAACCTTGGGGGAAAAATAATCTGCGTGAGTTTTATGCTGCAGGAAGTAAAGTAGCAGGGATGACATGAACTGATGAAGAATAAATTTTGTGAGGAGCAAGGAGAATGTGATAACAACCCAAACCGAGCTGGTGCCAGTGCCCAATGATCACTTGTGGTGCTTCTCCTGTCCTGACCACCCATCCTGATGGACTGGAGCCCAAGTCATGGATCTGGAGGGGTGGGAAAAGCCCATGAAAAGGGAAAACAATATCTATCTGTGAAAGGACAGGGGATAATAATTAATGAAAATGTACAAATCTCTATGTTGGATACAGAGATGGTTTAAGGATGTAGTTTAAGTTGTATGTGTAGGTAATAAGGGATTCCAGTAATGAGAAATAAATACAAAGGATCAGCTAGACGATAAATATATATATATATAAAAAATTATGTGAGTTCTGAGTATGATGCAAATGCTATGGAATAATGGGTAGAGACTGTATTGAGTCCTGCTGACCTGGAGTTCACTTCCCCCTAGCAGCCCTCACAGGGTTGCACTTTGCATTAGGAGCTGTAAAGGTGTTGATAACACACCAGTGTTTTGACTACTGCTGAGCAGCACTGGCACAGCATCAGCACTGTCTCTCAGCATTCCCTCCCCATCAAGGGGCTGGGGGTAAGCAAAATCCTGTGTGGGGACACAACTAGACCAGCTGACCCAAACTGACCAAAGGGTATTCCATACCATATGATGTCAGCTCAGATATAAAAGCTAAGGGAGAGAGGAGGAACCGGAGGGTATTCATTATTCTACAACATTTACCTTCCAGAGCAACCACTACACGTGCTGAAGCCCTGTTTCCTGGGAAGTGTCTGAATATTGCTCGCTAATGGAAAAAGAGAATAAACCCTTTTTTTCCCTTTGCTTATGCATGCACAAATTTTCGCTTCTTTTGCTTTAGTAAACTGCCTTATCTCAACCTACAAGTTGTTTTTTATCTTATTTTCTCTCCTCTGTCCCACCAGGGTGTAATAGAGCAGCTTGGTGGGCACCTGGCTTCCAGCCAAGGTCAACCCACTAAACTACTAAAGGCCATGTCTTCAAGGGGAGCCTAGTGATGAAGTCTTCTTGCTCCAGCTACAGGATACATTGCACTTGCAGGCTCTTGTCCTACTGAGAGACTTCACCCTGACATCTGCTGGGAAATGAGCATGGAGAGCTGTAGGCAATCCAAGAGACTCCTGGAATGCATGGAGGATAACTTCTTGAACCAAGTAATAGACAGCCCTACCAGAGGGGATCTGATGGTCACCAATGTAAGTGAACTAATTGGGGATGTCACGACTGGAGGCAGCCTGGGCTGCAGTGATCATGCACTGGTGGAGTTCGTAGTCCCGAGGGACAAGGGTCACATAAAGAGGAAAGTTAGGCCCCTGAACTTTAAGAAAGCAAATTTCCAGCTCTTCAAGGAGAAAGTCAGTAGGATCCCCTGGGAGACTGCCCTCAGAGACAAGGGAGTGGAACAGAGCTAGCAGATTTTTAAGGACATCTTCCATGGAGTAAAAGACCTAGTGAACCCCAGGGACAAGAAATCAGGCAAGGAAAGCAAGATGCCAGCATGGCTGAGTTGACCTGGTGGTCAAACTAAAGAGCAAGAAGTAAATGCACAGGCAGTGGAAGAAGAGACAGGTACAATCAGAAGAGTCTAGGGATGCAGTCCAGTTATGAAGGGATATAGTGAGGAAGGCCAAGGCAAACCTGGAGCTGAACTTGGAAAGGGGCACAAAGAATAACAAGGAAGGGCTTCTACAGGTATATCAGCCAGAAAAGGAAAGCCAAAGGTTTACTCTCCCCTCAATAAACAAGGCCAGCAAACTGATAACCACAGACAAGAAGGCTGACATATTCAACAACTTTTGTCTCAGTCTTCAATGGCAACCTCTCTTCCCACACCTCTCAAGTGGGTGGACAGAAAAATGGAAACTGGGGAAGCAAAGTCCCTCCAACTGTAAGTGAAGATCAGGTTCATGTCTACCTGAGGAACCTTAATATACATGTCTATGGAATCCAATGAGATGCATCCCAGAGTTCTGAGGGAACTGGCTGATGTAGTTGCCAAGCCACTCTCCATGAAAAGTCATGGCTTCCCCTCTGTACCCGAGAAGATCATGGAACAGATCCTCCTAGAAGCTCTGCTAAGGCATATGGAGGACAGGGAGGTGATTCGGGACAACCAGCACAGCTTCACCAAGGTCAAAAACTCCCTCACCAACCTGTGGCCTTCTACAACGGAGTGACTACATCAGTGGACAAGGGAAGGGCTACAGATGTCATTTATCTGGACTTCTGTAAAGCCTTTGACACGGTCCTCCACAACATCCTTCTCACTAAATTGAAAAGAGACATGTATTTGATGGATGGACTGTTTGGTGGATGAGGAATTTGTTAGTCACATCCAGAGGGTAGTGATCAATAGCTCAGAGTCCCAGTGGACATCGCTGACAAGTGGTGTCCCTCAGGGGTCCATAATTGGGACCAGTGCTATTCAATGTCTTCATCAATGACAGACAGTGGGATCGAGTGCATCCTCAGGAAGTCTGCAGATGACACCAAGCTGAGTGGTGCAATTGACACACCTGAAGGATAGGATGCCATCCAGAAGGACCTGGACAAGCTCAAGAAGTGGGCCCATGGGAACCTCATCAGGTTCAACAAGGCCAAGTGCAAGGTACTGCACCTGGGTTGGGGCAGCCCTCAGTATCGATACAGGCAGAGCGATGAACAGATTGAGAGCAGCACCAAGGAAATTGACTTTGGAGATGCTGGTGGATGGAAGGCTGGACATGAGCTGGCAATATGCACTGGCAGCCCAGAAAGGCAATTGTATCCTGGGCTGCATTCAAAGCAGCGTGACCAGCCAGTCAAGAGAGGGGATTTTGCCCCTCTGATCTTGAGACCCCTCCTGGAGTACTGCATCCAGCTCTGGGGCCCCCAACACAGGAAGGACATGGACCTGTTGGAGCAAGTCCAGATGAGCCCAAGTTGATTAGAGGGATAGAGCACCTCTCCTATGTGGAAAGGCTGAGGGAGTTGGGGTCATTTAGCCTGGGAAGAAAAAGCTTCATAGTGACCTTATTGCAGTTTTCAAGTACCTAAAAGGGCTACAAGAAACCGGGAAAGGACTTTTTACAAGGGCATGGAGTGATAGGATAAGGAAGAATGGCTCCAAACTGAAAGAGGGTAGGTTTACACTGGAGATTAGTAAGAAATTCTTTACTGTGAGGGTGGTGAGGCCCTGGCACAGGTTGCCCAGAGAAGCTGTGGCTGCCCATCCCTGGAAGTGTTTAACACCAGGATGGATTGGGCTTTGAGCAACCTGGTCTAGTGAAAGTTGTCCTTGCCCATGTGGGGGAGGTTGGAACTAGATGATCTTTATAGTCCCTTCCAACCCAAACCTTTCTATGATTCTATGCACTTACAGTGTCTGGTTAAAAAAACAAAAATAGTACATGACAGTATAATTCTTACTGTGTTCTTAGTTTTTACTTTCTTCACTCATTTCTACCACTGTTTTTTGAAAAAGCAGTCTTACAACTACATCTATAATACCATCTTTGAAGCAGCATTGAATGAGTGTAAAGGAATGCACAAAGTAAAGCTATATTACTTTTTCTACACAGAGAGATTGCTGTTGTGTAGATAAACAATCAGGTAAAATTTCTTGGTGATTAATGCAGCCTTAAACAATAGAATAGACATTACAAGCACTACCAGTCCCCATAGCAATTATTTTATCTCATTTTCTTTCAAATGCAGCATTTTATGTGATGCCTAAAGATTTTTTCCTTTATATCTGTAACTTTATAGATTTTAATATATAGCTATATAGATTTTAATATAGCTATATAGATTTTAATATATAGCTGTATAATTTCTAACTCTTTGTCGCTTTAGCATAGTAGCTGCACTTTCCCACATATTATGCTAGCTTATTGGAATTCTGTTTAGTCTTGCTTTTTAGGCTAGCAAGAACACCGTTTTCCACTAGAACTTAGAAGACAACAAGAAAGCCCCTGGAATAACTCCAGTGGGGCAGAACCTGGGGGGAATTTACCTAACCAACTGCTCTTCTAATTGGATAATATTTGCTAGATATACTATTTACCTGATCTTATAAAATTGTACTAATCTAATTCCAGGTGCAGTTTTCTCCATATTGTGTACTGGAAAGCTTTCAAGTAAATACTTGCTTTTATATTATCATTTTAACACTGTTTGGAAAAGTTCTGTGTTCTTTCCAGGCAACATATGCCAAAAGAAGAAATGTTAAAAAACAAAAATTAAATTAAAAGTAATTATTAATTCAGTTTTGAAAATCCACATAAACCTAAGGAATCTGAACACATAAAAATATAACTTAATGAGGAATTTCAATGTAATTTTTACTTGAGTTGTAAGTTTTCAATATTCTAGGCATTTAAATACTCTAATGTAGGTTTGTGAAATATATCAGAATTGTATTCGAATCAGAGAGGATCCCTAACTGTGACTATAGTCTAAATAGCTAGAGATGTTAAATAATTTCCTTAAAATGTGACCAATAATGCAACTAATAAAGAACAAATGCTTCAAAGTTTTTAAAGGGTTGTGGTTTTTTCTTCCCCAAAGGTAAAAGAAATGTAAATAGTGGGGAAAATCTAATTTTAAATAATTAAATTTACTTTAAATGCACAGGTCATTTAAGAATGTTAAGGCTATTTTAATAAAAACCTGTTGCAAATACCTTTACCATCTCTACTAAACAAATTTGATGGCATTTCACACATCATCTTAGTGTTAAAATAATAGTGCAACCACTACGTGAAACTTAAAGCTATGAAGAGTTGAAACCACATTGACAGCTTAAATCATCTACAGACAAGAGAACAATTTCTCACTCCTATACAACAGTTGTTATATATTATCATGATTCAGAATCTGGGCTTTTTTTTCCTGCTAGTGGTTCTACAGTTTTCACCTCAAGGCTAAATTTACTGACCAGCAGCATTACAACATACTTTTTGGCCTTTCTCAGATTTTATGTAGAAATTCTCCTTTGGTGCAATGTTCACAGATGCCTTGAATCTCTCTCATAGTTCTCATTCTCCTTCTATCTGCCTCTTGTAGACCATTTATCTTTTATTTTGTAATTCAGTTGTAAGCCATATGCAAAAAAGACTGATGCTTTTTTACACTTGCCTAATGTGTTAGAGCTTTAATTCAGATGTAGAGCTTCTGGGCACTACTGCAATTTAAATATTAACTAAAAAAATATTATACTCAATTGCAAAAAGGTTTGAGCTATTTTCTGCATGACATAGCAGCCAATCTTTTTTTTTTTTAGTTCTTGGGGGCTTTATTTTTCTATTTTTTAATTCTTTTAAATCATCTTCAATAACAATTTTGAGAATTTGACAACGCACTAGATTAAAAATTACACCTCTAAATTAAAAATCTCTTTTGCAAAACTTGGTCTTACCATCATAGCATACCAATACAAATAATATGAAAGTTTTAGGAGACTCCCTTCTGAAGGGAACAGAAGGTACCATATGCAGATCAGACCCACTCCTTAAGGAAGTCTGCTGCCTCCCTGGGGCATTAAAGATGTGAAGAGAAAGCTTCCTACCCTGTACAGCCCTCAGATTATTATCCAGTATTGATTTTTCAGGTAGGCAACAATGAGGTTGCAACAAGAAGTCTGAGGGCCATCAAGAGAGACTTCAGGGCATTGAGATGACTGGTTAAGGGATCAGAGGCACAAGTAGTGTTCTCCTCTATCCTTCCAGTCACAAGGAATAATGAAGGAAGAATCAGGAAGAGCCAGCAACTCAATACCTGGCACCGAGTGTGGTGTCACTGGCAGAACTTTGGGGGTCCTTGATCATGGGTCAGTCTATACAACACCAGGCCTGCTGGGTTCACCTGTCTCAAAGGGAGAAAAGGATCTTTGCACAGGAGTTAGCAGGGCTCATTGAAAGAGCTTTAAACAGTCTTTGAAGGAGGAAAGGGATAAAACCAAGCTTGCTACAGGTAAGCTGGGGGAAGGGGGGGGGGAGGCATGTGACTGAGGGGTGTGCTAGCAAGGTCCTTTGCTCTGCCATCTCAGTGGAGGTAGGGAATGGAGATCTATGTGGCAGCAAAGACACAGGGGTTATTGATTTATCAGAAACTATGGAAGTGCCTGAAAAGAATCACATGGGAATGAGGGCTTCTCCCCCTAAAACGATGGCCAGATCGATAGCCCAGCTGAAGTGCACGTACACCAATGCATGTAGCATGGACAACAAACAGGAGGAGCAACAAACATTGCACAGCTGGAAAACACTATGATATAGTTGCCATCATGGAGACATGGTGGGATGACTTACACAACTGGAATGCTACAATGGATGCCTATAAACTCTTCAGAAGGGACAGGCAAGGCAAGAGAGGCAGCAGGGTAGCCCCTGTGTGTTAGGGAATGTTTTGACTGTCTAGAGCTTGCCAGTGGTGATGAAAGGGTCAAGTGTTTATGGGTAAGGATCAGGGGTGTGGCCAGCAAGGCAGATATCCTGGTGGGAGTTTGTTACAGACCACTCAACCAGCATGAGGAGGCAGATAAAATATTCTATAAGCAGCTAGGAGATTCTCATGGGGGATTTCAACTTACCAGATGTGATAAACTGTGGTAACTTGTTTGTTCATCAAAAGAATTGGAATATTAAAGGAGGAAATATAAAATTAAAGTATGAGGGACTAGCTTGCTTGTTAGGAGATAGGGGAAGCATCTGTGAAGTTGGGAAACAGCAACTTGTGGGTTTTACTAAAAAAGGACAATAAAGAAGCAACTGCTACAAACCGCAAGGCTACAGGCATATTGCAAGGCTATAGACATATTGCAAAATGCAAGATCACAAGTATGATTAATCACCATATAGGGAGTTTTTCTTAGCTTTTCTTGCAGACACAGGCTAAGGACATTGGGGGATGGCCGGAGCTGATTATGAAATCAGCGACCACCAGGCAACGGCCACCAGACACGTAGGAGTGCTCCGGGTACGCCCATCACTGTCCGGAGCCGATTGTGAAACCAACGATCACCTGCCTCGACACAACGCAGAGACGATGCAGAGGGATGCTCAAGCTACGCCCATCGTCCTCAAGCTACGCCCACCGCTATCGCAAGAGACACGAATGAAGAAACCTCCAAGAAACTATAAAAGAGACTGAATAAGGGGGTGAGGTGTGGGGCACTGCAGTGTGGGACACTGCAGGAGGGGCGGCTTGGAGACCCCTACCCACCCAGCGCTGTTTTTGCTTGCTACTGCTTGCTGTAATTAATAAAATTCTAATTGACCTTAAAAAGGCTGAATCAAATTATTCGCCTCAATTTGTCACAATTTGGTGCCGTGACTCGGATAAAGGAAACCCGGGAGGGAGGCCCCACTAGGGTGAGGCGCCCCACCGCCTTTTTGCGGTGGCCCTAGCGGGGGGCTTCCTCCTTGGGCCTTTACCGATGAACCTAAAACTCAGTAGCAAGCAAAGTTACCCCCGTTAATCTTTGTGCATGAAGAACCGCGGAAGAGTGAACACGCAGGAAGCGTAAGTAGCCCCCGGTGGGTGGTGGGCCTCTTTTTTCCAGGGTTGAGTGACGTAGGAGGGGGAGAGCTGCACCCCCTCGGCGTTGAGTTACCCTCGGTGGGGAGGCCCCTGGGTTAGGAGGAGAGCAAGTGGGCCTAACCCAGATGTGGAGGTGGACTGCGTCAAAGTTCCTGGGGCGGGGGATCCCCGGAGAAACTTCCCCAAGATTCAGCTTACTAATTTGGTATAAGTGTGTGTGCTCGGTGGGCCCCGTACAAGCGGGCTCCGGAGTGCGTGTGAAAGGGACAAAGCCTCGACCCCGGAAACGGGGTCATTAAGAGTCGTTTAGGGGTGTGTAGTTCCGGGGTGAGTGAGGTGAGTGAGAAGACACACAGGGCGAAGCCCCGGTCGAGAAACGGAGGCGCCAGAAAGACGTGAGTAGTCCGGTCCGCCCGGTCGCTCGGTCAGGGGTGGGAGTCCTGGAGTGCAGCGAATGCGAATGTGTGTGTGAGAGGGGAACTGGCAGCTCAGATTCCCCAAGTGAGTGTTGACCCCATAGTAGTGCGTTTCCCATATCCGGCGACGGAGTGGGCCACAAATTGGGGGAAGCGACTGTCGTATTGTTTGTGTTGAGTGTGAGAAGGCACTCTAGAAGATGGGTCAGAGAAAAAGTAAATCTGCTGAACCCATGGGTGGGAGAATCTCGGTAAAATTTCCTCAGATCCCAGAGGAAAGTCCACTAGGCTTAATGGTAAAGTATTGGGATGCCTTTCCTTCTAGAAAAGGAAAAGATAAGGTTAAAATGATCCATTATTGTATGGAAATTTGGGGAGGTAAGCAAATAAGGGGAGACCAACTATATTGGCCCATATTTGGGTCGTCTGAGGATTGGATGAGTTGTTGCGAGAGGCTCAAAAGGTGTATGTTAGGAGAGAAGATGAGAGTTTTAAAAAGCAGTCTAAAATCATGTTGGCAGCAGTAAGGGAAGGACAACAGAATCCCCAAAGAAGAACTGGAGGTCAGTCCAGAGGTCAGACTGACACCCAGCGAAGTCGGTTTGAAGGGAAGTCGAGAGGTGGAGAGAGCATTGTCTGTTTCTATTGTGGGAAGAAGGGACACATGAGGAGAGAGTGTCGGCAGAGGATTGCTGATGAGGAACAGTTCAAAGAAGATTAGGGGGGTCAGGGGCTCTATCTGCTGGGGACCAAGAAAACAGCAGAGCCCCTGGTAAAACTAAAAATAGGTCCCCAGCAACAAGAATATGAGTTCCTTGTGGACTCAGGAGCGGAAAGATCGACCATTCAGACCCTTCCCCAAGGGTGTAAGGTTTCACCTGAAATAGTACAGGTGATTGGGGCCAAAGGAGAACCCTTTGGAGTACCTGTAATTAAAGATGTACTTTTAGAGAGTGATTCTAAATTAGGAATTGGGTCATTTTTATTAGTTCCAGAAGCTGATTATAATCTATTAGGGAGAGATTTGATGGTCAAGTTGGGGATAGGGATAGAGGCAAAAAAGGGAGAACTAACAGTAAAACTATATCCTCTCCGGGCTGAAGACGAGAAAAAGATTAACCCAGAAGTCTGGTATACCCCTGACAGTGTGGGGAAATTAAATATTGAACCCTTTGAGGTAACTATCAGGAACCCAGAAATCCCTGTCAGGATTCGGCAATATCCCATACCCAAGGAGGGGAGGGAACGACTAAAAAAAGAAATAAAGAGACTTTTGGAAAAGGGACTTTTAGAACCCTGCATGTCCCCTTTCAATACCCCCATCCTGCCGGTAAAGAAACCGAATGGCAGTTACAGATTGGTGCATGATTTGTGGGAAATCAATAAAAGAACAGTTGAAAGATTCCCGGTCGTAGCCAATCCACATACTATTTTAAGCCAACTTGGCCCAGAAAACCAGTGGTATAGTGTAATAGATCTTAAAGATGCTTTTTGGGCCTGTCCCCTTAAGGAAACTTCTAGAGATTATTTTGCTTTTGAATGGGAAGACCCGGATACACATAGAAAACAACAATTGAGGTGGACAGTCCTTCCCCAGGGGTTTACCGAATCCCCAAATTTGTTTGGGCAAGCTCTGGAACAAATATTGGCAGAATATTCACAGGGGGAGGGGACTGTGCTTCTACAATACGTAGATGATTTATTAATTGCAGGGAAAGAAGAAGAAAAAGTAAGGGAAGAAACTATAAAACTCCTAAATTATTTAAGCCTTAAGGGACTCAAAGTTTCAAAGTCGAAATTACAGTTCGTGGAAGAGGAAGTTAAGTACCTCAGACACTGGCTGACTCAGGGGACTAAGAAATTGGATACTGATAGAGTCCAAGGAATACTTTCCCTGGAAGCTCCAAAAACTAAAAGGCAGGTTTGACAGTTACTGAGACTTTTTGGGTATTGCAGACAACGGATTGAAAATTTTAGTGGGAAAGTTAAATTTCTGTATGAAAAATTAACAACAGACGGGCTATTAAAATGGAGCTCCGAGGAGGAGACCCGGTTAAAATCATTAAAAAAACTGAATTGGTCAATGCCCGGTTCTCAGCCTCCTGGATCTAAAAAGACCATTCTTTTTATTCATTAATGTCAATGAAGGGGTGGCATACGGGGTGTTAGCCCAGGAATGGGCTGGAGGAAAGAAACCAGTGGCATATCTTTCAAAGCTTCTCGACCCTGTTAGTCGAGGGTGGCCTACCTGTCTGCAATCGATAGTGGCTGCGGCCCTTTTGGTAGAAGAAGCAGGAAAAATAACTTTTGGGAGTGAAGTGAAGGCTCTATCTCCTCATAACATCCGTGGAGTACTACAACAAAAGGCGGATAAATGGATAACAGATGCCAGACTCCTAAAGTATGAAGGCATCCTAATTTCTTCTCCTAGGTTAAGTATTGAAACCACAAGCTTACAAAATCCAGCTCAGTTTCTATATGGGGAACCAGTTGTGGGACTAACTCATGATTGTCTTTTGCAAATAGAGGAACAAACAAAAATAAGACCAGATCTCGAAGAGGAGGAATTAGAAGAAGGATATCAATATTATGTAGATGGAGCCTCTCGGGTCCTTGAAGGGAAAAGGAAATCTGGATATGCTCTTGTGGATGGGTAGATTATTAAGAAAATAGAATCTGGTCCTCTTAGTCCCAGCTGGTCAGCACAAGCATGTGAATTGTATGCAGTACTCAGAGCTTTAGAACTACTAAAAGGAAAGGTTGGGACCATTTATACTGACTCAAAATATGCTTATGGGATGGTTCATACATTTGGTAAAATTTGGGAAGAAAGGGGACTTATCAATTCACAGGGAAAGGGGTTGATACATGGGGAATTAATTTGGAAAGTGCTCCAGGCCTTGAGAGGTCTGGAAAGAATAGCTATTGTTCATGTAAAAGGACATCAAGTGGGGATGGGAAACTCAGTACGGGGAAATAACTTAGCCGACCAGGAGGCAAAAAAGGCAGCTCTAATGAGTTTAAAACCATATAAGGGGGGGGGTCACACGAAGGGAAGATTGCTCCACTTGTGGAGCTGACTTAGAGGAAGAACCATGTTGGGCTTGTTGGGATGCATACGGAATTGATTCGATAGAGTGCGCCTGTAAAGACCCCCAAGAGAAACATTGCCGGTTCCATGGACCCATTAACCATGTGTTAGCCTTCACGGTACAGGAAAAACAAAAACTAAACCAAATGGGGGTGAAGGAAAAAAAGGGAGGCAAGTGGATACTACCAGATGGGCGAGAGGTACTCCCAAAAGGAATGGCAATGAGGGTCCTGCAAGCAATCCATGAGAAAACCCACTGGGGAACTCAAGCCCTGGTTGACCAATTTGCAATTAAATATATGTGCATAGGGGTCTATAATCTTGCAAAACAGGTAACCCAACAATGTTTAACCTGTCAAAGAATAAATAAACAACAATTAAGAGAAAAACCAATGGGCGGAAGGGAACTGGCACAATGACCCTTTTCACATATACAAATAGATTTTACAGAATTACCAAAAGTGGGGAGGTAAAAATATCTATTGGTACTGGTAGACCACTTAACCCATTATGTGGAAGCTTATCCTACGGCCCGAGCTACTTCGAACACTGTGGTAAAAGTATTATTAGAGCAAATTATCCCCCGGTATGGATTAATTGAGTGTTTAGACTCGGACCGGGGACCCCATTTCACCTCTAAAATTGCAAAAGATGTCCTGACAGCTTTGGGGACTCAATGGAAATATCACACCCCATGGCATCCACAGAGCTCAGGGAGGGTGGAAAGGATGAATGGAAAAATAAAAAAAAAAAAAAAACTCACAAAGTTAATGCTGGAAACAAAAATGTCATGGGTTAAGTGCCTACCTCTTGCCTTATTGAACATTCGAACTCAACCCCGAACTGATGTGGAAATCTACCCATTTGAAATGCTATTTGGAATGCCTTATGATATGGAAGCCCCCACAGATCACCCCTGCCTAAAAGATTCTCATATTAAATTTTACATCACCCAAATTATGAGCAGAAGGCAGGAATTGAGGAAGAAAGGAGTGTTGGCACAGAGACCACCTCTGGATATCACAATCCATAAGATAAAACCAGGGGATCAAGTACTTATTAAGTCTTGGAAGGAAGATTCCTTAACTCCATGCTGGGAAGGTCCTTTTCTTGTTTTGCTTACCACAAAAACGGCAGTCAGGACGGCCGAAAAGGGGTGGACTCACGCCAGCCGAGTGAAAGGCCCGGTTGCCACAAATAACCAGTGGAGAGTGACTAGCCAGCCTGGGAACTTGAAAGCGACTCTTAAGAAAAACTAATGAACTCTGTGGACATTATCCAAATCAACCATAAGGGGGAGCAAAAGGGATACAATTACAAACTAGCTGAAGACTATATAGTGATTTGTAATAAGGAAGGTTGTGGAGATTGTTATCCTTTTGTGTGCTTTATATGTAAAATTTGCCAAGAACGGTGGTGGGTCCATTGCCAGAGGGGAAGACCACCAATTGGGGTTTGTACTGAGTGCTATAAAACTCAGGGAAAACTAACTGAAACTGTGCTAAGGATAGGAGAATTGGAAAATCGGTGGGTCAGTTTTGGATCTGAGTGGTGGGAAATATTTACCAAGGGAGTATACCCTGAGTATTCTTGTTTCCATACTAACGAGCCCACTCCATTTGCTGCTCAGATAATAAAAGGGTGTTGTCGAAAGGAACTGAAGGGTATTCCTTGCAACCCACCTCTGGTCAAAGATAAGAACTGGGAACAGTACAAGGCTAGGCAGGAGCGGAAAAGGGGACACTCAGGCGAGTACCGCTGCTGCCGAGAAGATGGTTTACCTCGCGGCTCGAAGTACCCGAGTCGGCGAGCGAGGCAGAGAGGAAAAGGCCAAGCCCCCTCTAAGTGGAACAATGCTGAAATGCTCCAACTACTGCCAGCCGAGTACTAGGATCCCTCAAAGGACCAGTCTAAGTGCCTCCGAAACACCAAGGGAGCAGCAAGCCAAAAAGGGGAAAACAGGATATTACAAAACAAAAACAAGGCTAGGACTCCACCCTTATTGGCGAATTATTAGCTTTCTATTGCTCTGTCCTAGTCGTGTTTCTAGTCAGGACAATGCTGAATGGCTGTGGTCCCAAGCTTTTACGGAATGCCATAATTCACACTATTCACCCTATTGTTGCCTTAGGAATAAGTCATGAAAAGTCAGTATTATACCCCTCAGAACATAGGGTATGGGCCTGGAAAAAGCAAGGGAAATGGCAAACCATTAACCTAGAGCCTTGCATCGCTCGGGAACAGCAGGGATTTATCTGTGAGACTAATTTAATTAGCACTCAAGACGTATGCCTTGTCACTGACCAAGGCATTTGCCACTTTGAAATCCGCCCAGATCCCAACCCACGAACTGTATTAGTGTATATAGGTAATGGCTGTGTGTGTTTAAGGACTGTGTGTGATGTTATAGAAATTGATAAGAACAAGGTCTCCTTATTTACTAGAAATCATTCCAATTTCTGTATTTGCAACTTTATCGAAGTTACTGGGTGCGACTTTAAATACTCAGCACCAGTTGTATCCCACCAATTAATAAAATCAAACTACACAATATACAACAAATTACCACCCACACCCATTGGAATGAATTTAACCCTGGTTAAACAATTAATGAAACACCAAGATCTAATCAAAATTATAAAAGAAATTCACAAGAATGGGCAGAAAACTCTCGTAACTGTCCATCATGACATAACTGAAATAGAGTCCTGCAAAGAGTAAAAAAGGATGCAAGCCATAACTGGTGGGATGCACTATTCGGATGGTCACCAACTGCAACTGGGATCATGAACACTTTAAGTCACCCCATTATAGTTTTACTAATTTTAGTCGCTATGAGTTTAATAATGTCTGTTTTAACGCTCATATGGAATTGGAGGATGCTGCAACGTGTGGCTACTCTGACTTCACTCTTTAGAACTCAGGGAATCCTGCTGAAAGAGAACTGTCCTGAGGTAGAAGACACTTTACTTCTAGCCTACGAAGCAGCAAAGCGATTTGATGAACAAAATGGTAAAAGAGAAAATGGGGGATTGTGATAAACTGTGGTAACTTGTTTGTTCATCAAAAGAATTGGAATATTAAAGGAGGAAATATAAAATTAAAGTATGAGGGACTAGCTTGCTTGTTAGGAGATAGGGGAAGCATCTGTGAAGTTGGGAAACAGCAACTTGTGGGTTTTACTAAAAAAGGACAATAAAGAAGCAACTGCTACAAACCGCAAGGCTACAGGCATATTGCAAGGCTATAGACATATTGCAAAACGCAAGATCACAAGTATAATTAATCACCATATAGGGAGCTTTTCTTAGCTTTTCTTGCAGACACAGGCTAAGGACATTAGGGGATGGCCGGAGCTGATTATGAAATCAGCGACCACCAGGCAACGGCCACCAGACACGTAGGAGTGCTCCGGGTACGCCCATCACTGTCCGGAGCCGATTGTGAAACCAACGATCACCTGCCTCGACACAACGCAGAGACGATGCAGAGGGATGCTCAAGCTACGCCCATCGTCCTCAAGCTATGCCCACCGCTATTGCAAGAGACACGAATGAAGAAACCTCCAAGAAACTATAAAAGAGACTGAATAAGGGGGTGAGGTGTGGGGCACTGCAGTGTGGGACACTGCAGGAGGGGCGGCTTGGAGACCCCTACCCACCCAGCGCTGTTTTTGCTTGCTACTGCTTGCTGTAATTAATAAAATTCTAATTGACCTTAAAAAGGCTGAATCAAATTATTCGCCTCAATTTATCACACCAGACATCTGCTGGAAATACAACACATCAAAGAGAAAACAGTCCAGGAGGTTCCTGGAGTGTGCAGAACATAACTTCTTGACACAATGAAAGCCAACTAGGGAACTGTCACCTTGGACTTCCAAAGGACAGACTTTGGCCTGTTTAAGGGCCTGGTTAACAGAGGCCCTCAGGAGGAAGCCCTGAAGGGCAAAGGGGTCCAGGAAATGCTTTCTGACCTGCTATGCAACTTATAATCACAAGTCTATGGGGCCAGATGGGATCCACCCAAGAGTACTGAGGGAGCTGGCAGAAGGGCTCACCAAGTCACCTGCATTAATTTACCAGCAGTCCTGGTTAACCAGGGGGGTTTCAGGTGACTAGAGGTGAGCAAATATGATGCCAATCTACAAGGTTGGCCAAAAGGAGCATCTGGGGAACAACAAGCCTGTCAGCCTGACCTCAGTGCCAGGGAAGGTCATGGAGCAGATCATCTTGAGTGCAATCATTCAACACATACAGGACAATCAGGGGATCAGTCCCAGCCAGCATGGGTTTAGGAGGGGCAGGTCGTGCTTGACCAACCTGATCTCCTATGACCAGGTGACCTACCTAGTGGATGAGGGAAAGACTGGGGATGTGGTCTATCAGCTTCAGTAAAGCCTTTGACACTCCCACAGCATCCTCCTGAAGAAGCTGCAGCACATGGCTTGGATGGGAATACTCTTTGCTGGGTTAAGATCTGGCTGGATGGCCAGGCCCAGAAAGCAGTGGTGAACAGTGCTACATCCAGCTGGGGCCAGTCACTAGTGGGGTTCCCCAGGGCTCAGTATTGGGGCCAGTTCTGTTTACTATCTTTATCAATGATCTTGATGAGGGGATTGAGTGCACCCTCAGTAAGTTTGCAGACAACGACAAGTTGAGCTGGAAAAGGAGGTTGTATTCAGGTGGGGGTTGAACTGTTCTCTTAAGCAAGTGAAAGGACAAGAGGAAACAGTCTCAAGTTGTGCCAGGGGAGGTTTACACTGGTGTCCTGGTTTTGCATGGGAGACATTTATGGAAGTGATGCAAAGCTTTTACCCACTAGAAAACTGTAAACGCCTCTGTGAAAAACACATGTTAAAGACAAAAGAAACGTGGGAACTTCCTCTTCCGGCCGGCAGAGAGGTAACACGGCTGGGCGGCCCCTGCAACAGGGCTGGACCCCCCCCCCCCCCCCCATCGGTGGCCAGGCAGGGGAGGGGAGGCCACGGAGCCGGGCCAGGCCATGGCTGCGATTGCTAACATCTGACTGCTTGCTACAGCCCTGCCCCTCCCAGCCTGGGGCCCGGCTGGGCCCGCTGGGCCCCGGGAGCAGCCCCATGAGCAGCAATTCCACCACCACGGAGATTCGCCCGCAACCACTGGGCAGGGGGAAGGAGAAGCCACCCACCCCCCCATTTCCCGGCATGCTGCTGCGGAGTTCTGGCCTGGCTGATTAGATCCTAGCCGCCCCTCCTAGCAGCAGCAGTTTCTCGGCAAGCTGCCGGCCAGAGTCAGGTGACCATCTGCAGGCCCCAGGCGAGATGTTAACTCTTTCAGTGCTTCAATCCTCCCTTGAGTGAGAAAAAGGAACAAGATGCAAGCATGTAAAGGAGCAACATGAAGACATAGAGATCAGTGAAGAAGAAGTCAAGTCCCAAATGGGAGGGATGAGCAGATGCTTTAATTTTGGGGCTGAAATCCTCTTGTAAAGCTATGGAGAAAGACTCTTTTTCCCTATAATGCATGAAGGTATGGGGAGATGAAAGTGTTCAAATTGTAGATATCGAGCAAAGGCCTCCATGATAAAGTAAGCAGATGTTAAAGTAGCTGTAATCTACGAGAAGTTTGAACAGAGAGAGAGGGAGAAGAGTGAAGACCCTGTGCTCCCAGGAAGAGAAGAAGACCTCTGTTCCCAGAGATGAAGATGATTTTAGAGATAGATAATGAGAACTTTTGCCTTTGAACAGCTCATTTTTAAAACTGTACCCCATAAGTTGACATGGCCCATAAACACAGCTGTGGGAAAAGCTTGTGGAAAATGGGAGGGACTTTACAATTGCAGATTTCCCCAGGCAGCTGCTATTTGTGAGAGAGCCACGAGAGAACTGTTTTTTTCTTGTGAAGTCTCCATAACATGAACAAGAGGGACTTCTCTCCCTAAGTGAACTGAAGAAAGACTATTTTAGAGGTGGTAAACTGTCCTAGATTGCAAGGCAATGTGTATTCTATTTCCCATCTGTTAGAGGTGTGGTAGTTATCTTCTGTTAATTGGGCAGTTTTCTTTATCTCTTCCACAAACCAATCCTCCCTCCGGGGAGACATCTGCTGTTAATGGGCCATTGAGTGTCACTGCAGGACTGATAAAAATTACATCATCCCATTGTGAGATGCTCCACCCAGGGGGAGGAGCCAAGCATTCCTAACTGGATATAATCTGAGATTTTGGGACACCAGAACAGCCTTTCCACTGGATTCCCAGAGGAATAGCTGCCTTTTCCACTGGATATTCAGAGGAAGACTACACCCTTCTACAGGATCACTGCTCCAACAGAACCACATCTGCCACTCCAGAAAGACTACAGCCACAATTCCAATTGGACTGCTACCAACACCCTGGCCAACAGGGTGTCAGGTCGTATTCTGACTGTCAGTGTTGTTTTGTATTACTGCATTGTTTATTTTATTTTTTTATTTTCTTCCCTAATAAAGAACTGTTATTCCTGCTCCCATATCTTTGCCTGAGAGCCACTCTTAATTTCAAATTTATAACAATTTGGAGGGAAGGGATTTACAGTTTCCAGTTCAGGGGAGGCTCCTGCCTTCCTTAGCAGACACCTGTCTTTTCAAACCAAGACATAAACTGACTGAAATTTTAGGTTTTGTTTCTTTATAATGTCAGTGGGAAGAAAAGGTTGTGGGGAGAGAAGAAGTGTTCTGAAAGTTTTGTTCTGATTTTTATTACTCTTTTAGTTACTGTTAATAAATTTTTCTTTATACCGTTTTAAAGTTTTGAGCCTGTTTTGCCTTTCTCCTAATCCTACTTCACAGCAAGAAGTGAGTGCACTGGTGATTGGCCAACACTGAAACCCACCACACTCATTGGTGTGCCGCCTGGGAAATCTCAAAATTGGCAAAATCTCAAATTGGGAAACCCAAACCACTACAATTGGATATTAGGAAAAAGGGTTATCAAGCATTGGAACAGGCTGCCCAGGAAAGTGGTGGAGTCACCACTCCTGGAGGGATTCAAAGATGTGTAGATGTGACACTTAGGGACACAGTTTAGTGGTAGGCTTGGCAGTGTTAGGTTTACAGTTGAACTTGATGATCTTAAAAGGTCTTTTCCAACTTAAATGAATCCATGATTCTAAGAAAGTTGTTCAGCATGGTTAAGACCAACACTGAGTTTTAGTATTTCTTCATAATTTCAAAATTGAACTTCAAAGTGTAACTGAGGAAAGCAGAGTTCAGTCCCACACATACTCATGACTAAATTAGCACAATATCAAAGAACATCTGTAAAATAACCAGTGTGACAACAGTGTTATGAATTTTATTACCTTAAATTAATATCCTCTTATGGAGGACCCAAGGATTAAATGGCAATGAAAATATTACATTCTATATGACCACTTTGTTAAATTTCCTTTGACCTTGAGGTATCTCTTGTAATCTGCACAGAAGATGCTACAAGGGATGTTCCAGGGCCCAAAATCACATACTATAGCATATTTTCTAGAATTTCTTCTAATAGATGTCATGTTTTATCAAAGATATCAAATTCTTCTATACTGGGCAATTTCTGAAATGAACATCTCACTTCCTTATTTATCACTTTGTCACCAAATCTCTCAATTCTAACACTTCATTCTTTCTGCTATAAACCTTAGATAAAACAAGAGTATCAAGAAAACTGGATGAAAAATATAAATTAATTCTCACTGCTGCCAAATTGATAAATCTTATTTTCTATTATTGTTTTCCCTACATGTAAAAATCTAAATATCATCTGGTTTTTTTGTGAAAATACAAACTCAAATAATGAATAACTCACAGGCCAGCTTTTAAAATTTCTATCATAGTATAAACTCAACTTGTATAACCTCAGATAATTTAGGATATAGTTATTTGTTTTCAAGGGTATTCTCTTTCTCTAAAAGTTCAAGAAATAAGTGTGGCAAATAAAGTTTTAAAGAACCCTTAGGTCCAATGGTCCAATTAAATCTGCAGTACTGCTGAACTTGGAAACATCCTGAAATATTGTTGGAGTTTAGAATTTTTCCTTTTTTTTTTTTTTTTCCTTTCTTTCTCTCGGGGAATTTTCTCCTGTTTGTTGCCTAGGAGATGGTGGCGATGGGCACTTAAGAGGAAGAGGAGATGTGCTGGGGGAAGGAGCAGGGGCAGGCGTACAGTTGGTTTCCCTCTCGGCTGGGGAATTTTCTCTTGGGAGGGGCAGGGATGCTGCAAGATTTTGGCTGGAGGGTGAGGGGATGGGCTTGGCTCCTCGCTCTCAGATCAGAGAGGAGATGGCCAGGCTACAGTTGCTGTAGGAAGAATTCGCTGCCACCGCGGAGCTCTGTCTTTTACTGCTTCTCCTACCGTGAGCGAGGCTTTGCTCATAAGAGTGGCTGTTGAACTGGGATCTTATCAACACCCGATCTCACTGGAAAGGACCCTCGCCATCTACTCGGATATCTTAGGGGAAAACCTGGGACCCCTCCTCCACAAGACTGTCTCAATGCCTCCCGGCTGTTTGCAGGACCCCAGATGCCGCTGCCCAGCCCCGCTGATTTTCTGCCACTGCTTTGGGTTTCTTGCTACACTTTAACCCAACACCCCGTGTCCGCTTAACCCCCACGGCTCTTGCTGCAGCTGCAGAGATTCTGCTACATTTTGTTTGCCACCCCAGGTGTGCCCGCATCTGCTGTTCCAGCCTGCTGCTCCGAAGTTCCTGCTACAGTCCATTTCATGACCTGGAGGGGCACTGAGACCAGGTCCCCGTCCCCCCCCTCCCACGAGTTTGCAAAGGAAGCCCCTTTTCTCTCTCTCTCTCTCTCCCACTGACTGAGTCACCATTACCTATGTGGAGAGGAGGCTGCGCTCATGCCGCAGCGCCCCCTGCAGCTGAGGGGGAATCATCACACTTGCCCTGCCGAGCCGGGAGCCAACATCACCCCTGCTGGCCATGACCATAACTACACCAAAGGGAAAAGCACTTGACAGCCCAGAGAAGGCTGTTGTCAGGTCTGTTTTTTTTGTTTATTGTTGCTGATGTTGTTGTTGTCGTTTGTTTGCCTTGTTATAGATATATATATATATATACTAGTAAAGAACTGTTATTTGTTTTCCCATATCTTTGACTGAAAGCCCTGTAATTTCAAAGTTATAATAATTCAGAGGGAAGGAGGTCACATTTTCCATTCCAAGGGAGGTTCTCACCTTCCTTGGCAGACACCTGTCCTTTAAGCCAGGACAAATATGCTTATCCAAAGCAAGACCTACCAAAAGACCCTCAAAAGGCAGCCTCTGCTATCTTATTTGCTTATTTTTTAAAAACAGAGAGAGTTCCACCCCAGTGGATCTAAGATTATCAAAACCTCACTATGCTCCATTTGCCCTCTTACATAGCATAAAAGAAACAAAGCAACGGCAGTAATCTCAATGCCTGTCATTTTTTAATCTCATGTCCAGATATAAAAGTCCATAATTTTAAATGGAAAACTATTAAAGCATAGAACTTCATATATTATATTCATTTTTTCTTATCTAAAAGAAAGCTGTCTCATTTTTGAAACACATTGTACAACTATTAATGAGAGATTGAACTCAGTAGTGGTTACATGCAAGATTCTCCTCTGTCTCAAAATTCCCTTCTCAGTATCACCTTTTCCAATCCACATCTAAAGGATTACAAATATAAGTAGCAAACAAAACAAGGTGTGTCTTGAAATGTACACTCTAAATGAAGGAAGCTGTGAAAATACCACCAATTGTGCTTTATTTAATTTTTGTTTGCTATTTTGATTCTGTGCAATTACCAAGAAATTAAGAGAATCATTAGAATGGAGAGTGCCTAACCTAAAATATGCTTCCTTGCTAAACTGAAAGATATATTATAAATTGCAAAATATATTACAAGTACTCATTGGCTCAGAGAACAACTGTAATAGGGTATTCTCCAGAAGCAAAACTGTGTATTACCCAGTTTTTAGTCAAGAAATATAAGACTTCTTATAGTATTTTCTACAGATAGGAGGACTTGGGAAGGGAAGATATCTAAAGATGTTTGGTAATGTGACCAAATGACCAACTGGATTTTTACATATCAAATGTTAAAGGATTTTTAAATAAACAGATATTTGAAGATGTGACACCCAAATACACACATCTGCACTGTGCAAGAGAGAAACACAAAACCATAATTTTTTTAACCAATCATTTCCTCTCATCACTTTGTCTACCTTAATTCCTTTTCCATGGAGCTCCAACAGCATGTCTCTTCAGACTCATGTTTTCAACCTAGTCTCTCACAAAAGAGTGAAGAACATAATTACATGATTAGAGTGTTCTTGTTAATGCAATTGGTTCCCATGTGCTCAAAAGGTTCATTCAAACCTGATCTTCTTTCTTTTTAACTGCTTATGGAACTGAGTCAATAACTGAAACTTTCACCTCTTATGTCAATTCCACTTGCCTACATTACACCTAACAGAACGCAGTAAAATCCCTCCTGATTTTCAGGCAGATAGCTCAGGGCTTGACTGCGCAAGAAAGTTATATCAGTTTAGCTTAAACTTGCTTATATGCTAATTTTCAAAATCCTGTATGGAACAATTTCTTTAAATTTAAGGCTGGCTTATGTTTTTTTTTTTTTCTTTTTTAAGGAATGGACTCAAGCTCAGCTGATGTGAAGCAGACTGAAATAAAGGTGTCTATTTGGACTTTTGCATTGATTTAGCTTATTTGGTTTAAAAATCAGACCTGTGCTTTTTATTCTCCAATGAGAATTACTCTTGTCTCTCCACAGTTGTCTGCTACTGACTTTCCTTGTTTCTCTATAAGAAAGGTGGCCAAACTATAGTGCACATACCACTCATGTCTGCTTTGTGATATGCTCAATGATGAACTGAGCCATGGCTCCTGGCTCTCACTGCTTTTACACAGGCAGCAGAGTAACTACCTACTAAGTCCTATAAAGGCTCTGTAAACACAGTTAGGAACTCCTGCAGCCACCATCTGCATTCAACAACAATGAACACTTCCGCTGCCTCCAGGCAGACCTGCGCTTCTAGTTCAGGATATAGAAAGAGGGCTAAAACATGGTGAAGTAGGAAGACCAGGATTAGGGTGATGGCATACACACAAGGGTAACTAAGGTTCCACTTTGTACTTGCTGGAAGTGAAGATTCAGGATTTGGACATGTGCAAGGGGAAAAGATGTGGCTGACGTGAAGAATTAGAGTAAACTTCTGCAGATGCATTAATGGATGGGGAAGATGAGTATGAGCATTGGACTGCAATCCTAGCTTGCAAGACAAGAACATCCAGTAGGAAAGCTGGGAGCAGAAAAGCCATAGATGAGATTCTGGTTTTGTGTGGATAGAAAGACATGTTACTCTGGATGCCAGAAGTTACTAATGATGATCATATACCTCCTAACTAGGTTTGGAAGCCCCTGGTCTGTGCTACCTCACCATAATTTCTGCAAGTATTTCCTTTTTGGTTTCTAAGAGAGTAAGAGTTTCCTTGCATCTTTGTACCTACTTACCTACTATTTTCTATTCTCCAAAAAACATTTTATCTTGCCTTTTCCTCTGCCATTATATTTAGCATCAATCAATTATTTAAACCAATTCCCTTAATGGCAACTTCTACATAAGCAGCATATTTTGAATGTTTAAGGGGTTGCACAATGGCTTGTAGAAAATGTTATATAAAATTAAATTATTTAACAGAGGAATAATTTAACAGTAACTTTATCCTCAAGGCTCAAAACCCCCACATTTTCTTAACACGTTAATTTTCTTTGACTAAAAATGTACATATACACAAACAAGATTTCAAAGCATTTAGTACACAGAAAATTAACAGTGATCTTTTTAATTGATTAAGTTACACTCTGGAATCTGGTCTGGAAAGGGAAAACTGAAGGCTAAAAGTGATGTTTGGAAATTTATTTCTATAGCATTAAAAGATGCCACATTCCATGGCCTCCATGTGCACATCCATAAACAGATTATTATGTACACTGATTTATCATGTATATGATAGATCACATATATAAACCAAACAACACTGGGTCTACACAAATATATATCTACCAATTAAATATTTTTAAAATAAAATTTCAATATGAATTACAGCCCTGATCCTGAGCCCCTATAGCTTCTGTATATTATACACATAAATACATATTCATTTTTTCAATCATCATATAGATATGAAATCTATCAAAATATATATAAAACCTATCTGAGCTATCCAAATCAAACTATTAAAGAATTTAAAGAAGTGGAATAGGTGACAAAAATATTCTGTTACATGTATTTGAATGTTCAAAGAATCTGGAACTGAATTAACTAGTAAAATTCATTTCTGTGGTCAAATCTACTAAAAGTTGCAACATAATTAACACATGAAAATAATGGTAAAAAACAGTCCTAGCCCTTTCAAAAAAAAAAAAAAAGCAATGAAAAATCCTCCCCCTGTTGCATATCACTGACACAATTCTACTGACAATGCATTGATTGGTGCAGAAGTTTCACAAACCTGTGGTCCAAACTTTTATGACAGTGACAATGCTGAGTCTACAAAAGGAGATCTTTATCAATTAAACATTTAAAAAATAAAATCTCAGTATTCATTTTAGCCTTGATCTTCAGACCATACAGATTCTGAATATCAGCTTTTATGAAGAAGGCTTATATCTGGCCTTCTGCCACTCTCCTTTGTAGCTATAGCATCTTGGCATGCCCAAAGTGGAAACAGGAATTAAATTTGATTGAATTAAACTCTATTCCAGATCTGCCAGTCTGCTGAACAGCTCTGTGTGTACCTATCACCTGATTATAAGATAACTCAGTCCCTGGTGTTGCTCCGATTTACAACATGAACCTAAAATTAAGCACGTATATTGGTTCTCTTGAATATCTGCATGCAAGCACTCCTAAACTGCAATCTAAATAAATATACTAGAAAAACATATGCCGGATAATCCAATAAGTCTACATTCATAAACCCACCATTAATGTTACTTTTACCTTCTTGCCACAAGGCATGCTTAGCTCAATTTAGCAGTTGTGCTTACATTTATATCAATTTCAGAAGTCTCTGAAGTCTGTGTCACTGCCTATATCCAATGGTAAAAATGGTCCTTAGTCAATATTAATTCTAACCAGAGCCTTCCACCTTTAAGACAGCGTAAACTGCTTTTTAACCCTGTTTTTGCAAGATCATAATTATCCCTTTGCATTATAGTGCTTTGAGTATAAGCTAACTAGATATTTTCACAGAATGGATCAGGTTGGAAGGGACCACAGTGGGTCATCTAGTCCCACCCCCCTGCTCAAGCAGAGTCATCCTAGAGCACATGGCTCAGGACTGCATCCAGACAGTTCTTGAATATCTCCAGTGAGGGAGACTCCACAACTTCTCCAGGCAATCTGTTCCAGTACATGGTCACCCACACAGTAAAGAAGTTCTTCCTCAAGAAAAAATTTGAACAAATACACTCTAAAGTAATAATGATCATATAAAAACTATTCTTCCCAACCGTGAGCAGCTTTCCTCCATCCTCCCACATATAACACCAAAATAACTACAGTTCACACAGCAGATTCAAAGTGAGGACTTTTAGAAACAGACCACAAACGGTTATTTTTACACACAGATTAGATTCTTCATTAGAAACATAAGCTCACTTTGCAATTCTAACAGAGGCTCCTTGTATGATCTTGGGCATACAATTTTTTTTTTCTGTTTAATTGCTCACAAATTAACGTTTTGTTCAACGACTGTTGTAAGGATTTACTAATATCTGGGAAATATTTAAATACCACATTAAGGACTACTTAAACAGCCAAGAAGGCAAGCAAACAAGTTATGAACCTGTGGTGGCCAGAGTGCATAGCAGAACAAACCTCACAGTAGGAAGATCTCTTGGGTCCTGAGTGCAAATTCAAGGGAGTGGAATTACCTTCACAGCAAGGAAATAAAGAGCTTGAAGACTGAGCAAACCATTTATGCCAACCCCAAAAGGCGTTTGTGGCTTTTGTACAGTCACTCCACAAAGGCTTTACGAGTTCCACCAGCTACTTCCATTAAGCACCTAAACTAACAAGCTCCCCAAGGAAGCAAACAAAAAGTACAAAACAATTACGGAATTTCACTCCTTTCGAATATTTCTTAGAAAAAAAAAAAATGGAAACCCACCTAGCCAGACCTGGTTAGCAGGGACCCTATACACCGCAGAAAAAAAAAAAAAAAAAAAAAAAAAAGGCAGGAAATATGGACACTTTCTTATATTCCCCAGGTGACTTTCACCGCAAGGCTGCGGGGACGACCCCAGCTGTAGCTCTGGGAGGAGCCGCGGGAGCTGGAGAGGTGGGTGGATGCCCGGTCCTCCCCCACCATCCAATCCATCCGGACGAGACGACACAGCCCGCCAACGACAGCGGGAAGAGAGGGAGCAGCCTAGGTCTGGGCCCAGCTACCCAACCGGCCCGACTGCCGCCCGTAGGCATGCAGGCAGCGGCTGCCGGAGGTGGGACGTCCCAGCCCGCCCCTCGTAGCCCAAACACCTACCCACACCATCCCAGACCCCGACGGCAGAGAAGTGGCGAGGGAGCGAAGCAGCCAGTCCTCTGCCTCCGCAGCTCAGTGACAAAACCCACTAGGGCTTCTGAAATGGCTGAACAAAGGGAACCTCGCTCCGTTGCCACCACCCCTCCGATTGGCCGGGGCGGGGCCCGCCGCGCGGTGCAGGGCGGGGCGCAACTGGCTGGTCACCGTGGCAACGGCGGCCTAGTCTAGGGCCCGTGGCCTCGGGTGTGATAGAGATGGCAGTGAAATGGCCGCCCGGCCCCACGCAGCCTTTCAGCCCCGGTCCCCGCCCTCAGCTTCTCCCGGGCTCCCACTTGTGCGGAAAATCATGCTATGAAAAGCCGGTGTTCATAAAGGAGACAGAGTAGTCCTGCAACTTTATTCGAATAAAGGGAGAGTCCACTGGGGCATAACCCTGTGGGGTTTCTCTCTCGAGGCTTCAGAAAACGCAGCTTCCTTTTATTCTAAACTCCCGACCGCATGTCTTCCTTTCCCCATTCCTGAGGTAAAAGGAAGGTACCGCCTTCCTGAACCGGCTACTGATGCCCAAAACTAGGCAAGAAAATAAAGCTCTATAGTCAGACTGTTAAAAACGGGACCACACTCCCGGTACTAAAAGTGATTTCAGCATTTATTATAATAAAAAGGAAGGCCTAAAGCAAGGGGGCCTGCGGGCCGAGCAGGAGCGGTCCCGTCGAGGATGCTGCAGCGCCAGCACTGGGTTCTTTCTTGAGCAGCGATGTCCCCGATGTTCCAGGTGGAGTGGCACAAATTCACTGGGTCAGATGCCCCTTTTTATCCTGTTTTTTGTCCCTCTGCATTGGTTTCTGTTTGGATCCTTTCATTTGCATGAAGGTTTAAGGCGCTTGATTGGCTCATTACAGTTCTGTCCAGGCTGGCTCATTTCGCTTGGGGGGTGGTGCACTTGACTTAGGTATAATACAGTACGTTGAGTACCGTATTTCTTATAACTACCCTTTTAACCCCTTTTACCATAACCAAGCTAACACTACGTGCTTAACAATTATCAACTATTTTACAACCGTTTCTAACCTATTTTTAACAAGATGGCTATAGAGCAGGTATTTGTTTATTCAGCACTGGGAGTGAGGGGGATCTCTCTGCCAAAAACTCATTCAATCTTCTTTAGCCTTTAGTTACATTTTAAAAGTCCTTCCACGCAACATCACGTGAAAAATGAGGTTCACTTTCCTGGTAAAATTTTAAAAGTTTAATAAAAAGACAGTAGGAGACAGAAATAAAGCAAAGGGTTAAAAATGGCCAGGTGCTTGGCATTCAGCCAAGAGCACACTGTTATCTTCAGCAATACCTCTTAAATATCTTTTCCCTTATGTCATCCTGTTGCATATTCATAAACCCTTATGCATAGTAAACTTTTCCCCAAACTAGTTTACATGTTCCAAGAACTGTTTAGCATATCTTCTTCTTGGTTCCACCTTTTTAGAGCATGTGTATTCCTTGGTTGTGCTTTTAGTCCATTCTTATCACCTCCAGTTTTTGGGCCTTGGTCCACACTGTCTTCAGACGGTGAGTGCTGATAGTTGACATATCTGTAGCAGGTGTCCTCATCCTATGTTCATTGGATGTTATCCCATCCAAGCAGGCATTTTAACACAAGCATATTTATATCAGCTATTTCACTACAATGTCTAAGCTTAATTAACAACAGAAAAAAACCTATATATTTATAACAAAGTTACTTTAATACCACACATATAAAATCCATTTTAATATTTGCGAAAAGCCGATATTATAATATGTATCTATAACAGTCACAATTACAACATAGCATACTCATAGTTACATAAAGCTGTGTCATGGTTTTACAACAGTTTGTTGCTTCTGTGGTGGTAGTCAGTCTTCTGGTGGTCTTTTGATTAAGGCTTCTGTAGTCTTCCTCATGTTTGAACTTGTTACCTCTATCTTCAGTGCATGCCTGGCGCTTCTTGTTTTTCAGTCTAACTTGTTTTTAGCTAATTTTGCAGTTTGCAAGTTCCTTTAAATCTTGCTATCTTTCTCTTGATTGGCTCTTGTTATCTCACTGGCTTTGCTATCTTGCTTGCTTTACTATCTTGCTAGTTTTACTTGCACATCTTGTTACAGTATTACTTGTGGTTAACCTTTTGTTGCATACCACTTAGGATTCAATACCACATATTCACCCCCTTGAACATGTATCATCATTTTCCCACAAAGTTCGGAAGTTCAGGTTGTCTGAGTTCTGTGGATCCACCAGAAGTTCAGACTGTCTGGGCTCTTCAATAGAGTTTACATGGACCCATTTGTCTACTACCTTAAAGTTCAGGAGTTCAAACTGTAGTCAAATTGTCTGGGTTCTGTAACAAACTTGGGCAGCCCTAGGTTTGTAGAGACATTAAGACCCATTTCAAAGACATTAACACCCATTTCTCCTAAAGACCCTCACCCAATCCAGTTTTTTGTAAAGACATTAGCACTCCTTCCTATCACATGTACAGGACCACTCTTTACCCTGATGGTCCCCTGCTTCCACATGGCTTGCTGCTGGACACATGCACACAGGCCTCACAACTAGGTGTTGCCTCATGCCTGGGGATGGGGGGTAGATTATGGTGCTAATAACACCAAAGTTGTGGGTTTGATCCCCGTATGGGCCATTCACTTAAGAGTTGGATTTGATGATCCTTGTAGGTCCCTTTCAACTCAGAAAATTCTGTGATTCGTCCCCCTCAGGGGCACCCACACACAGTCCCCTTTCTTCCAACATGTTACCACCTCTCTCAGAGGCACTAGCGTGAAGGGTCATCAACCACTCAGGAAGCACGTACCTGCTGCAAAATGAGGAATATGTAAAATTTTCTTTAAAAAGGATGTTCTTTATTCTTTGAATATTTTTAAGCCTAATCAACAAGAAGGGAGATTTAATCTGTGAATCAGAGAGCAGCTAACAAGCTCTAAGTGATGCAAATTTGTTTAAAAAACAAATTGTTGGTAGAATTGCCTTGTTGAGGTTTAGGGCTTGACATACTTCACTGATCTCAGACCTAGGGGGAGGTTACCAAAGCTTGGGGAGAAGGATGTACCCCTGATAGTGGACACAAAGAATGCAGAATTTACAGGCCATAAGGATATTTGGCAGAACTCCCAAGAAAAGGAAGAAACTAATAAAGCAACTCAGCAACTGTGTTGAAATCAGCTCCGACTGGGTAAAAGGTGTTATAGATGGATAATGAGATGATTGGCTCTCGCAATTAAGGGATGAATATTGTGTGAATATTAAGAGAAGCTTTATTGATGTAGAATTGTTATTGTAGTTTAGTGTTTAGATGTCCTCTGTTCTCCCCATAGTCCCCTTTTCCCCCCTCTGTATTGTTGTGATTTATTAAAGAAATATGGATATTGATCTAGTACCGATATCCAACTGTGATGGACAAAAACTCGCTAGCAGTTTAAAGTTAGAAAGTGTATGTTTATTGCGACGCCAGGCAGTGTGCGGGATAGCTCCCAAATACACACCACACCTCTCAGGTGATTACAGAGTCCTTTTATCCATACAAGGATTGAATACCCAAAATACAAATACATATTCATAATTTTGGTACATCCCATTCCTTGCTTCATATGCTGATCATTTCAAAAGCTATTAAGCATGCGTAGTTTGTTCCTTGAAATGGGTCGGTGGTCCTTTCATGGGGAGGGGTCCCAAAATGAGGAAGTAAATGAAGTCTTCCTCATTCTGACATTTCTACCTTTTCAATGCAAATATGACAAATGAACTCTTGGTAGAACTCCCATTCCCTGTCTTCAATTGGTTTCAGAACAGAGGAGGCCCACAATTGTCTTATGTTCCTAAAAGCTATTTGTCAGTTTCTATATTCTTCATTATAAACCCAGCTAACTAAACATTGTGTTGACAAGCAATCAATTATTAGTTAACTACTAACTCTTAACTTTATCAAGGCCTAGTCATTTATTTTAATTAATTCTAGTGTGAAAAACGGCAATCACTTGGTTTTTAAAATTTTAAACGTTTAATAATAATAAAATGGTTATAAAAATAGTAGTACAATTAGAGTAATAAAAATTTAGAGTTAGGACAATTGCAAGACAATAAAAAGCAAAGAATTAAGGACATCCGTATGCTCTCCGGCACTTAAGCCACTACAAGCATGCCTTGTGAACAAAGGAATAAACCTTAAAAGCAATAACCTGTTGCATATTCATTTTTCTCATACATGATGCATAAATTCCTTGCAAATTATGAACTTTTCTGGTTTTTGTCAACTTCTTCCCTGCCACCGTGCCTGCCCTGAAGCTCCCTGGCTTTGCCTGCCCGGCCAAGGCACAGTCAGCAGCAGGGGACACGCCCCTGTTCCTCTATGAGATTTGGGGAGCAGCTAAGATAGAGCGCTTTGCTGTCTGTCTTGGAAGGAGGAGAGGCGGCGTTCAAGGAGATAATGAGGGAGTCGAATCAAGGCCGGGGAAAAGGTCTCAAGTTTAATGCAAGCTCCAAGGAGCTCCGAATGCCATTGTCCCGACAGCCGAAAGGACTCTCGAGGCTCTCACAATCGTCTTAAGTACCGGGGCGGTAACAAGGGGGAAGGGATGCCCACTACCCAATGGGGGGATTTGGGGGAGTGGAAGGCGGAGGGACAGACAGACACACAAACCAATGGGGGAAGTTCAAGGGAGGGACCCCTGGTCCTCATCCACTCACTCGATGCCCAAGGTGGAAGATTCTGGGAGAGTGGGATGAGGAGCTGAGTGATGGACAAGGTACCCGGGAGGGGACAGGGGAATGACTGAGCATTTTCAGGGAGATTGGCATTGAGGGAAAGGCGGGAAAGCTCAGGGTGGAACCACCGGGAGAAAATGGGGGGTGAAGGGGCAAACCATTACAGAACTGTTAAAAACACAATACAACAACTCCTCCTTTTTGTTTTAAAAAGGGAGGAGGGAAAACTTAACAAGCAAAACTAAAGGTTTTTAGCCCAAGAGTCCCATCCTTTAAAGAGTCCAGTCAGCCAGTCTCGTTGAGATGGAATGTGCTGAGCGGGAGCAGCAGCTGCAGGATGGGGCTCAACTTGATGTTCATGCTGGCTAGGTCCAGATCAGCGCAATCTGAAAGGAATCTTGTAAACAAAAGACATTAGGACAGAGGGAAGAATTAGGGATTTAAAGGGTGCGACGTCTCTTCCTCCTCCAGGAAGCACTGGCCACCTGTGCTGTGGTCCCGGACCTGGATACTTTGGGAATGTAAGGTGTGGATATTCTCAGGTCAGTCAGAGAGAAAGAGAAAGGTTTTTCTAACCAGGCAAGAGCCTGGGAAGCAGTTGGGAAAGAATGTAAATAATTCTCTAATCTATCATGTTGTTCACATTGTTTATAGATATATTCTGCCACTGTGCGTCATTCACTGCACACCAATGGTGTGAGATGTTTTTACTCTAAGACCAATGAAATTAATCCGCATGATGTTCTCTATATATAGAGCGGTGCATTTGAAATAAAGGGGAGTTCATTCTCTTTGCCTTCTGATCTGGAGTTCTCTGTTCCCGTCCTGCTCAACGGCATCATCTGGTGACCCCTCGTGGAATTGCAGCCTCGGCTGAAGACCCGAGCCCCAGCGTCTTGCGGGGGGGTTCTATGGCCACGCCTCCATGCCAGTAGCCTGGAGGCTCTGGCCGGAGACCTTTCGCCTCCTGAGAGAGGTAACGCTGAAACCGCATGCCTTCCGGACAATGCTTGGTCCTGTCTGGACCTCGGGTCGGCTCTTAGAAGCCGAGAACTGAGCGGGATGGGTTTTCCCTGAACTAGTGGACTGTCTGTCTCTTGAAGTGGACGTCTGCTAGGGGGAGGGTTTCCTAACAATGGGGAACCAGTCATCTGTGGCTGAATGGGCGGTCTTGACCGCTTGGCAAGGCTGCGCCCCACAATTGGGTATCCAGGTCTCCGATGATGACTTCATCAAGCTCCTGAGTTGGGCTCGGGACCATGTATTTCCTGCGGATCTTAGACGTGCCTTTAATCGTAGAGTCTGGAACGATTTGGGCCGGTGCCTCATGAAGCAAGGGAGCAAGGGGGACGCTACAGCGTCTGCTCTGTTTGCAGTCTGGGGATGCATCTATATGGCCTTGCGTCGTGAGACCCCGAGGAGCAGTGACTCCGAATGGGAGCTCTCGGGGAATGAGGATGCCGTTTCGGTATGCAGCGGCGTTTCGGGAATCAGTGGGCGACAGGCGGGCGGGGCAGTGCCCAGGCCCGCCACGGCGCAGAACGGGTCTGCGAGAGACGCCGGGACACCCCGCGGACTTTACATGTCGCCGGGAATTCATGGTAAGCCCAAGTATTCCCATCCCTGTGACTACGTTCAGCCAAGATATTTTTTGCCGCTGATTGCACTGCAGCCCACGCCGCGGCCGGCCGGGCAGACGCACCTTGCCTTCAGTGCGGTGCCGGTGACATCATCCGCCTACCAGGCGGCGGGGGTGCCTTTATCGCAACTATCAGCTTCGGCACACCCGACATTGCAAGGACTGCACGGGGCAGCCCCGGACCGGCGGCTGCTGCCACAGCTCGCGATTCCGCAGCCCCGCCCCTTTCCAGACTGCATTCGCGGGGGGGCCAGCGCTGCCCGCAGTCCATGGCACAGTGGGGGCTGGAGCCCCCCCGACTCCTTCGCTGATGGAGCCTGCGCAGATGTACCGGTCCCACCCTCTTGTACTGCTGGAACCAGCAATGGAGCATCTGATCCATCCCCTGGCACGCCCCCCGCCGTACGTGGGGGTCTCGGCTTTGCCAACGGGACAGGAGAAATGACCTCCCGGTCCACTTCCCTGCGCGCCATGCGGACCGACGGATTTTATATCCTTTGAGATACCAGCGCCTGCCATGGCGCCACACCTGCTGGCGGCAGGGTTCGCTGCCCCGCCTGCCGCTCCGCCCGCCGTTCCAGCGGCTGCAGCAGCCTTGCCTCTCGCTCCACCCACCGCTCCGCCCGGAGCGAGCCCGCCGCCGCCGCTGCCGCGGCCCCCCACCCCGGGACTGACATCGCCGCCGGTGCCGAGCCGACCGCCTGCGACGACCCTGGGACCAGCAGAGTTGCCGCAACCACCGCCGCCGCCGCGGCCCCCCACCCCGGGACTGACATCGCCACTGACGCTGAGTCGGCTGCCGCCACCGACCCCAGAACCGCCAGTGCCGAGAGACGCTGCCGAAGCCGCGCCACCCGCTCCGCCTGGGCTGGCGGCGTGCCACGCTGCGGGGGAAACTGCACCCCGCGCGCCGCTCGCTGCGGGCGGGGAGCGCCCGCAGGGCACAGCGGCTCCAGCCGCCGCGCTGCCTGAAGCCGACTCATCAACAGCAACTTCGCTCTGTGATCCGCCGCTGGCAACAGCAGGCAGCCCTGTGCTGGACAACACATCCAGCCTGTTTGTTTCAGAGCCTGCATCCAGCCCACCACTCCCTCTGCTTCCCCCAGACTGCCCCGAGCTCTGTCCCACTGAGGCAAAGGCAGCGGGAGGGAACACCGGCTTGGTCCGCAGCAGCGCCACTGCTGCTGCTACCGTGGCTGGGGATGGGGGTGGGGCCGTAATTCAGTCCATTGTATCCCGCGGCAGGACCGACACACTGAGAGCGAGGAACAGCCCCTTGTACTGGGCAGGCATGAGTGGTGCCAAGATCCCCAAAACCAGGGTGGAATTTTATATTCCTGGGAAAACCTCCCCTGCCCGCGCCCCGCGCGTCCTGCTCCTGTTCGCAGAGCGGGATGCCGAAAAGCTGTGGCATGGTCCATGGATAGGTAGGGTGGGGGGTGGGCGAAAAGCTGGAGGAATTGCCGGGATTCTCGCAGCCTGGTGGAGGCGTGCACCGAAATATAAGGTTGGAATGGGTCGCTCATCTGCGGGTGGCCATGGAGTGTCCCAGGGGCCCCAAGTGATACCTATGAGAAGCTGGGGGGAGGGACCGAGCCGTGTGGATCTTGGCTCGGCAGAGAGGCTGGGCTCTCCACACCCCCGGCCAGGTTTGGGACACTTGGCCCGGCCCCCTGGACCGGGTCCTCTGCCTTGCTGAGCACCGCAGAGTCCTAGAGCCCGCAGGTGCTGCTGGTCCTTTTGGAAAAAAAAAAAAAAAGTCTAAAGAGCTGAGTTTTACTGACAGCTCAAAGTACTGGAAAGCCACAACAGCCTCGGCCCAAGTGACTGAGTTAAGGACTCTGGCCATGGCATTTCAGAAATTTCATGGCATTTCATATGTCACTCAAGTGGTTCATTGAGGACATGACTGCATGGGCCAAAAGCCTTGCATGATTCTTCTATCAAGTGCACACACCTTGCAAAAGCAATTTGATGAATGCCAACCAAGGCTTGACCTGCTGCACCTTACTGGCTGGGATAAATCCCAGAGGCCTAAAGGCTTTGCAGCTGTGGCTGATTTGGGTATGTGCACATGTTTGTTAATACCTTCTTTTCTGTCATGTGGGCATCTGCTCACACTGGGAAATGGGTTTTGACAAGTTGGACTGCCAGTCCTTTGGCAGATTGACAATGAGTTGTTACTATCCTAGAGTTGGTAACTGATTTCTTGAAATTTATAATAAGAGTTTGGAATCTCTTCGACCGTTCTGAGTCAATATCCAAATTGAGGTTTTGACTGATTGGAGTTGATAAGGCTCTCGAGCTGTGTTTGTTCTCTTTCCTGCAAGGGCCTTGCAGGAGGGCACAAACACCGCCTTGTTCTTTTTCTTTTTTTCTTTTTTGTAAACAAAACGGAGGAAATGTGGATATTCTGAGCTCAGTCAGAGAGAAAGAGAAAGGTTTTCTAACCAGGTGAGAGCCTGGGAAGCAGTTGGGAAAGAATGTAAATAATTCTCTAATCTATCACGTTGTTCACATTGTTTATAGATATGTTCTGCCACTGTGCGTCATTCACTGCACACCAGTGGTGTGAGATGTTTTTACTCTAAGACCAATGAAATTAATCCGCACAATGTTCTCTATATTTAGAGCGGTGCATTTGAAATAAAGGGGAGTTCATTGTCTTTGCCTTCTAATCTGGAGTTCTCTGTTCCCGTCCTGCTCAACGGCATCAGTAAGGTTTCACCCACTTGGAGGGGACCCACTTCAAACCTGAGGGGGTGGACATGCAGGCTGTCATGATTTGACACTGGTGCAGTGCCAGTGCCCCCATGAAAATACACCTCTCCAAATAAATGCTGTGAGATGTTATCAGGAACAGAGCAGTGCAGGCCCAAGCTTGATAACGAATGGAAAAAAACTTTATTAAACTACTACTACTGTACAAGACACTGTCCAAGACTGAGCACCAAGATATTTCCTATTACCATCCGAGTAGCAGTTGCATCTGGACAGTTTTCCTTATCTCCTGTTAATAGGCCCATCAATGTCTTGCCACATGACTCAGAGATAACACTCTCCAGGAGCCAGTTCTGTTTAACAGGTGATTAAGGACACACCTCATGACTCAGAATAACATCAGCCCATTGTGAGATGCTCCGCCCAGGTGAAAGAGCTAAGCATTCCCACCTGGATAAATCCAGAGATTTCTAGACAGAGAGGCAGCCTTTCCACAGGTTTCCAAGAAGACACAGCAACCACATCTGCCACTCCAGGAAGACTGCAGCCACTCTGATTTGGACTGCTACCAGCACGCTGGCCAAAGGGGTGTCAGGTTGTATTCTGACTTTGTCAGTGGTCTTCCTTTTGTATCATTGCATGTATTTTTGTCTTTTTTGTTTTCCCTTTTCCCAATAAATTGTATTTCTGACTTGGAGTCTCTCACTCGTTTTGCTTTCAAACCAGAACAGACACACACACACTAAATCCAGGATGAAACCCTCCAAAGTACTCCTCCTCCCACCCAGTTTCCAAAACAACCACAGTGAGACATCACCCGGGATTCCTATTCAAGTTGCCACCCTTCAGATAATCAATACTCAGTCCATCAAGGGAGAGCGGAGTCTCTCTTGCGCCATAGACCCCCAGGAAACACAGCTGCCACCTCCTGTGTTTCCATGTCACACATGGCAACCGCCCGGAGAAAATCTGCCAGTGTGACACTCTCCTTTCCATGTCACAGTGCTCTCACCACCGTGCATGGGCAGACTGCCTATAGGGCTCCTTTAAGGATGCTTTGCCACGGACCCAAAGATACAACAGTTCAGCTTCTCATCTTGGGACTACAGTCCCCCCCATTTTCCCCTGGGGCCAAGGGTCCAAGAACAGAGATCATCTTCTTCCTGAAGACAGAGGGCATCACCATTCCCTCCTGAGCTTTTCTCTGTTCTTGCCATTCCTGTGCTGGTGGTTGCTGAAGCAGGTCTCTTTGGGTCACCACTGCATCCCCCTAAAACGCAGTCTCTGTTGCAGGAGAATTTGGTTCAGTCTATGGCTAACAAGAAAAGTCCAGCCAAAAGCTACTTCATCATCTCCTCTCACCTAAAAATTTCTTCTTCTAACATCTCAGGTCCCGGACTGTCTCTCTTCCACTATAAATCGAGGAGGAGTAATATTTTACAAAGCCTTCATTTTCCAGGATAGGGTTAAAAGTTCAGACTCCCTGGATGGCTGAAATCTCAGCCCAGAACTCTCAACTCCCACACTGGGCATCTCTCCCCCGCCCTTCTCCTCTGCCGGCAAATTTCCAGGTGCCGTCAGGCTCTCTGTCTCTTTCCGTCTGGCGGGGGGAGGGGGGGGGGGACAAAGGCATCTCCGCTTCTCTCCACCCTTCCGTCCGCAGGACCTGGCTTGGTTCCAGACCTTCAGCCCCCTCGGCGTACCTGGACCAGGCCGCGTGGCTTCCCCTCCCCCACCCAGCCCATGGCTGGGCAGGGGAGAGTCTGCACTCTCCGACGACCAGAACCAAAGAGACAGTTCCCCTGGGAGTTCTTGCTTTTAACCCCCTGTGTTCTCAGAGACGTGTCCATACCTTCAGTGGTCACTCCAGGTGCCAATATCCAAACCTGACCACTGATTGGTTTGACCCAACTTCCTGAAAAAAATCACTTCCATGTCAAACCATGACACAGGCGTATCCCCTCCCCCAGGTTATCATTTCATAGGGTCCCTCCCTCTCCCATGTTTCTGGGTTCTTTACCAAGACAGGTGGACGAGCCTTTAGGCTGGTCTGTCTACTTTCCAGGAAATGCCTGGTAATAGGCGGATTCAAGTTCTCGTATGTGCAGTTTAAGAAATTGATGGTAAACAGAGCTTTGGACAACCGTACTTGAGGGGATTCCACCTTCACTGCCTGTTGCTGTTCATGAAGAACCGTTTTTAGGCTCTGGTGGGTCCTCTCCAGCATGGTTTGGCCTGTCGGGGAATAGGGGATGCCAGTTTTGTGCTCTATTCCCCATTGTTGCAGGAAGCTCCAAAACTCCTTGGACTTGTACGCTGGGCCGTTGTCTGTTTTGATGACTTTGGGGATGCCCAGCATGGAGAAGGCCTGCACCAGGTGTTTTTTGGTGTCAGAAATCTTCTCTCCTATGTGGGCTGAAGCGCAGACTGCACTAGAGAAAGTATGCACTGAGACATGGACATATTTGAATATGCCAAATGACTGGATGTGTGTCACATCCATTTGCCTCACCTCACAGCTTTTCAAACCCCTAGGGTTTGTTCCTGAGCTCAGGGAAGGAAGAGAATTTTGTTGGCAGCTGGGACATGTGGCTACAATGGCCCTGGCCTGTTCTCGAGTGATGTGAAACTGACGAACTAGGCCAGGTACATTTTGATGGAAGAGCTGGTGGCTGATTTTGGCCTGACTGAACACATCTGGAAGTGGGGCCATCTGTACAGGTGCTGCGAGGACATCAGCTCTTCGATTGCCCTCGGCGATGAACCCTGGCAGGTCGGTGTGTGACCTGACATGCATCACATAAAACGGTTGCTCTCGGTGGGAGACTAATTTTACCAGTTTTGAGAGCAATTCATACAATGCAATGTTGGAGACTTCTTGCAAGATTGCATTCTCTGCTCTGGACACTACACCTGCTACATAGGCCGAATCTGTGTCCAAATTAAATGGTTCAGAGAACCTCTCAAAAGCTCTGACAACAGCGGCCAACTCAGCTACTTGAGGTGATCCTTCCACCTCGGCAACATCTGCCTCCCACTGCTGAGTCTGAGGATCTCTCCAAGTCACAACTGACTTGTGAGATGCCCCTGACGTGTCTGTAAACACTGTCAGTGCCTTTAGAGGTGTTTTGCTCTGAATAGGTTTCAGTGACAATGTAAGTTGGACATCCAAATTGAAAATTTTGTGGGCCAGTCGATGAATTGAAATTTGACCGGGGTAACTGTCCAATGCAAATTGCAGTGCTTCGTTTTCCTGAAGCAGATGTTCCAGCATTGCTTTGGATAGATGGCCCGATTCTAATTTTAACGGAATGTGGATGCAGTCAAAGTCACACCCTGCCAACTCCCTGATCCGGACCCTTGCTTTCCGGATCAGCTCTGCCACCAGCTCTTGTGGCCGTGTCATCCTTTTGGACCTGTTGTGACTGAGGAAGACCCACTCGATGATTAAGAGTGGGTCCCTCCGGTTTTGGTCCTTCTTCCCTACTTGGGTGACCTCCCATTGGAAGATCACCCCGTGGAGGTGTGGTAGCTCACCGAGAATGATGAATTTGAAGGGCAGGCCCGGTTGGAAACGGTGGACCTGCCTGGCAGACATCATGTCCTGCACTTTTTCCAGTGTGGCCCTCGCTTCCTGGGTAAGGGTCCTAGGAGAACTAGGCTCCTCTCCCCCTTTTAATAAATTGAAAAGGGGGGCTAGGTCTTCAGTGGAAATACCCAGCCAAGGCCTCACCCAATTCAAAGAGCCACACAGTTGCTGGACATCAGCCAAAGTCCTGATGTTATTCTTGATGGCCAATTTTTGCGGAGCAATGGTCCTCTTCCCAATCTCCAGGCCCAGGTACTTCCAGGGTGGCATCCTCTGAACCTTGTCTTCATGGAGCTCGAACCCTGCAACAACCAAAGTATTGACTGTCAGGTTAAGTGCGTGGGTAAGTATGTCTTCATTTGGGGCACACGCTAGGATGTCGTCCATATAATGAAGGATGATGGCATCCTTCACGTCTGCACGGACTGGGGACAGCAAGGAAGAGATGTACCACTGGCAAATACATGGGCTGTTTTTCATTCCCTGAGGAAGAACTTTCCAGTGGTATCTCTTCCTTGGGGCTTCTTGGTTAATGGAGGGAACTGAGAAGGCGAAGCATGGGGCATCGTCAGGGTGAACGGGAATTTGGAAGAAGCAGTTCTTAATGTCAATCACGGCCAGATTCCAATTTTTGGGGACCATCGTCGGGGATGGCATCCCTGGCTGGAGAGAGTCCATGTATTCTATTACATTATTGATTTGACGGAGGTCGTGGAGGAGCCGCCATTCGTCTTTGCCTGGTTTTTTAATTACAAAGACGGGGGAATTCCAGGGAGATGTTGTTTCCTGGATATTCCCCTTTGTTAGCTGCTCATCTACGAGCTCCTCGAGCGCCTTTAATTTTTGTTTATAGAGCGTCCACTGCTCTACCCAGACTGGTGAATCTGTTTTCCAATTGAGTTTCTGGGTAGCGCGCTTTTCAGTGACCGCTGCCCGAAAAACCTGGGGGGTCTCTGGGATGTCAATTTCGACCCCCCACTGGGCCATCAGGTCTCTCCCCCACAAGGGTTCCGTATAATCTAAAATGAATGGGCGTATAGAAGCCAATTGCCCATTCGGCCCCTCAATTTGGATGACACTCTTTGACTGTTTTGCTAATTGAATGCCCCCAACACCTTGTAAGTGTCCAGCCACATCCTGCAACTCCCAATGTGACGGCCATTCCCGGGAGTGAATGACAGTCACATCTGCCCCCGTGTCTAGGAGTCCAACTAAGGTTTTGCACTCCCCCCCCCCCCGGTGTAACCTGCATGAGATCTTCGGTTTTTCGACACCCAGTACCTGAGTCCAGGCGATGGTATGATATGTGTTTTTCTTCTGTCCCTGGTTCCACAAAGGCTCAGGCACTGGGATGGCCTGGGCGATGACCTGGCCTTTGGGCAGGTACACTGGTGGGTGAATACAATGCAGCCAAAGGACAAGTTTCCCCGGGTCTGATGTCACGAGACCCGGGAGGATGTGACTATCTAAAGGTGTGTATTTGGTGTCCCCAAGGATGACATACTTACTATGGTTATCTCCCCAAGTACCAGGTTCCTTGGTGTTCACAGACGCAAAATGCCACTTGGTATTACGAAGATGGAGGGGCTCTGTCAGAGCCAAACTGAAAGGCACATTATGAGAATCAGTGGTTAAAACAGGTCTTGGTTGGTATGGGTGAGTCAAGTCCGGTGAAGAAGCAACATTAATGTTTGGTCGTCCCCCCCCCCCCCGCAGATGTTCTTGGCCCTGCCCCATTTCTGTCATCATGCAGGGAGGGACTGCGCTTAGTTTTTAGTCTTTTGATGGCCCTCCTTTGGAGGCAACCTTCTGTTTTTGTTGGGCCTCCCTGAAGTTAAGAAACTGTTGCCTCAATGGGCAGTTGGGCATCCAATGCCCTGGATTCCTGCAAGATGACACCGCGGGTCTGCTGGGGGAGTTCTCTTAAATGTCCGTGGAGAGTGCGCGGTGGCTGGCTGCCGGATGGCAGGTCAGGGAAGTCAACGGCCGCCACCCTCCTCAGTTCCCTCTGTTTTTGATGTTGATCCGCCGATGTGATTGTGACCTTCCTCGAGCACACTTCTAGCATGGACTGCAGGGTCGGCAGCAAGTCGAGGGGCAGGCTCAGGATTGTGGCTTTACACTTTTCGTTGGCATTTTGCGGAGCGATCTCCATAAGGATTCCTCGCCGCACTCCCGGGTCCTGTACTTGAAGGTCCACCACCCTGCCAAGTCGCTCAACGAACATAAGGAAAGAATCAGAAGGAAACTAAGTTATAGACAGATAATTATCAATGGGGACAACCGGGCGCATCCCGAAAAACGCCTTTTCCGCCGCCTTCACGCTCTCCCAGAAAGCCTCCTTAGGTAATTTTATGGCTTGTTCTTCCCCCTCCGCCCATTCCCCCTCCCCGCAAAGGTGATCAATGGACAACACCAATTCGTCATCATCCAGCGCTATGTTATGGTCAGGCCATAGTGTTGGTAAAGCAGTCCGTGCTTCCTTTTTCCACACTGCCTCCCATATTAAAAACTCTGTTGAGGATAGCAAGCACGAGAAAAGCGCACGGAGATCTGCAGGAGTTAAAAGATTTCCCGAAAAAGTGGCCCTCAACAGTCCCTTGAAAAATTCGCTCTCCCTACCAAAACTTTTTTGAGCTTTGCAGAGCTCTTTCTTGGTCTGGTAGTCAAGTGGGGACCACTGGAGCCCCCCCCCTGCCTAGGGATATAGGTGACTGGAGCAGCGGTGAGAGCGGGGATAGAATCAGGGTTCCGGTTCCCAGGCCCCCTCCCCACCCCAGAAGCCCGAGTGTGGGAACCGGAGGAGGGGTCATGGGAACTGTGGGAAAAACAGATGACATCAGAAGGGGTGTGGCTAGGACACAGGGAGGAGAGACATGACTGACACATCCCGGAGTGGGCGGAACTGGGGGGTGTGGTTTGGGGGGAGATGGGAGGGGCTGGAAGGGAAGGTGGGTCGCCGGAAAGAGGGGAGGAGTCAGGAGACAGGAAGGGGTTGGTTGATGGGCAGAAAAGGTTTAGGGGAGGAGCGGGAAAAGGATCATGGGAAGAAGAAGGGCACGTGCTGGGACCCGCCACGTGGCATCTGCCATCTTGCACTTCAGGGGAGACTCCTTGAGGGAAAGTAGGGTCTCAGATACTAAAACGAACGGTGGACTTTTGGGACGGGGCTGTACAGCGTGGAGAAGTAGGGGGACAGGAAAGATCCCGAGCAGTCTGGCCAGGACTGCTCAGGCAGGGGTCTCGGGGATTCTGTGGGGAACCAGGGAGACGATGGCAGCCCTGCGGCTCATGCTCAACTGTTCCCTTTAGAATTCCCAGTTTGGAGAAGACGGGGGAGGTAAGAGGGTTAGGACAGGGAGAACTGGGGTTGAGTTTGCTCCTGTGTGGCTGTTCCTGCATTTTAGAAGAGGCTCTGCAAGTATTTTTAATTTTCATGGCTAGGAAAGCGAACCTAGAAAGGGAGGAATCCCCTAGCTGCAACAACTCACTATCTACTAGATCCCAAAACTCCAAATTATGAATTTGGTTGGCCAAAACATTAGAAAAATGTAGGAACAACCACTGAACAAACTCTTTAACTTCTCTTTTATGAAACGGAATCCCGTTCCTAAAAAGGACACTTACAACTTGGTAATAGACTCCCTTTTTCAAAACAGAAAGCCAAGCACCCATCGTGGCTGATGTTAAATCTGTCTCTTAAAAACACACTACTCAGGGAAAAAGCAAAAGAAAAGAGAAACGCCTGCTGCTGGCTGCCTGCTGAAAGGTGCTGCCTAGCAAAATAACAGCTACTGTAGTAGCGAAATCCTTCAGAGAGGGAGAAATGTGGGCTCTCTTCCCAGAAACACGCAGGGAAAGAGAGTACCGAAGAGAAGCAGGCAAAGAAAGCTCCCCACTACACCGAGAGGGAGAACAAAGGAGGGAGAGAAGATACTCACCACTCCGAGGCTGGCAGCAGGAAAGGAAAAGTTCTGAGTAGTATCCTCCTCTTGGAACTGACCACGTGGTGCCTCGTGGCTACCACTTCCTTCCCTAGGAGCGTTACCCACCAATAAGGCGTCTCCTACTCCTGGGGTAGCTTGCTGGCCATGAGACGGAGTCCAAACGCCGCTGCAGAATAAATCCAACAGGACGTCCGGCTGTCTCGTTTGTGGAGTCTGGCGATGTCCTCAGCCCCACGTGTGCGCCAAACTTCCACCGTGCCTGCCCTGAAGCTCCCTGGCTTCGCCTGCCCGGCCGAGGCACAGTCAGCAGCAGGGGACACGCCCCTGTTTCTCGAGGAGATTCAGGGAGTGGCTAAGACAGAGCGCTTCACGCTCTGTCTTGGAAGGAGGAGAGGCGGCATCCAGGGAGGTAATGAGGGAGTCGAATCAAGGCCGGGGAAAAAGTCTCAAGTTTAATGCAAGCTCCGAGGAGCTCCGAATGCCATTGTCCCGATGGCCGAAAGAGCTCTTGAGGCTCGCGCAATTGTCTTAAGTACCGGGGCGGTAACAAGGGGGAAGGGATGCCCACTACCCAATGGGGGGATTTGGGGGAGTGGGAGGTGGAGGGACAGGCAGACACACAAACCAATGGGGGAAGTTCAAGGGAGGGACCCCTGGCCTTCGTCCACTCACTCGATGCCCAAGGTGGAAGATTCTGGGAGAGTGGGATGAGGAGCCAAGTGATGGACAGGGTACCCGGGAGGGGACAGGGGAATGACTGAGCATTTTCAAGGAGATTGGCATTGAGCGAAAGGCGGGAAAGCTTGGGGTGGAACCACCGGGAGAAAATGGGGGGTGAAGGGGCAAACCATTACAGAACTGTTACAGAGATATAAAAACAGAAGACAACACTTCCCCTTAATCCTGGTGGTTCCATAAAGATGGAGAGAATGTGGAAGAATGCTTGTCTTTTCCGATAAGGAGGCAGTAACTCTTTATGGGCCCCGTCACTGCCATCTCTGTGCGAAGAGTTTCTTGATTATCTCATCTCTTGCTTGAGCTAGTAAAAAAATCCTACATCACAGAGTTTCTATTTTAACATTGTGTTGTAACCTAAAACTATATTTAGCACTCTACTGAAGAGAATTAATACAGCATAACTTTCTGACATTACGCATATAATATTCATTTTAATATTTGCAAAAAGCCAATCATAAAATATGCGGTTTTCACATCTAGTAAGGCTTATCTCTTACTAAAATCTTAGCTCCTCTAAAATCTCTAAATGCCTAAAAGTTTATGTTTCATTCCCCACTTCTTCTTTGGAATGAGTAAATTCTTTTACTCAATATATAGATTCCTCTTCATCTGCCCAAGACATGTGTCTACTGTCTCCCAAGACTAGACCATATGCTTTTGATAGCGAAGATATACTAACTAAAATAAGCAACACAATGTTAGGATGAATTAAAGTATTAACTATGCCAGTTGCTGTTGGTGACCATCCAAAAAGCATATCCCACCAATGATGAGACAAGTGTTCCTCAAATTGTTTAAAAACTCCTTTGATGGTTTCTGTGTCATGGTGTATAGTGATTAAAGTCTTTTTCCCTGCGTCTCTAATCCCTTTCAAAATTTCTCTCAGTTCTTGGTGTTTTAACAACTGAGCAACCAAAGTCAAATTCATTCCTATGGGCACGGGCACTATTTCTTGTACAGTAACTAAATTGGCTCTTATATACTGGTGTGATGCTACAGGTGCCTGGTAGGAGAAGTCACATCCCTCAATTTTGACAAAGTTACAGACACATAAATTAAACAGAGTCTCATTCATACTTAGATTGTCTATCATTACAGTGGGGCATGCTGTACTGAGACAGACACAACCTTGTCCTATATATACAAGCAAACTTGTCAGATTGCCTGAATGCATTTCACAGTGGCAAATGCTTTGGTCCGTATCCAAACATGTGTCTTTATTACTTTCTAATGTCCCCTCACATATATACCCCAGTTGTTTCCTCATAGAACAGGGCTCTAGGTTGATGGTTTGCCACTTTCCTCTAATTTCTCGTGTCCATGTTCTATGTTCAGAAGGATACAACACAGTCCCCTCGTGGTTTAATCCCAGGGGAGCTATTGGGTGAATTAAACTCACTGATGCATTAGGTATTGTTAAAACAAAGGCTGTTACTTTACTAGTCATAGGGTTATAAGTGAAATTGACCAACATCCACCAAGCTTGCAGTTCTCTTTCTATATCGGATGCACTATCCCGAACAATTTTACGTAGCTCAGCAGGGAATATTCTCTCTCCGCCTTCCCTTATAACTGCAGCGGCTACTTCTGCATCCATAGTTGTGCTTGAGTACACCCAAGAGCTAGTGTAACGTTTTCACTGGCTGTGCCTAATGCATTAATTATTTCTTCATGGTCTTGCTCTTCGGTATTCTCCCACTCTGGTAATTCTTTGGATAACTTCCAATGGTTGTCACCTAGTGCTAATAGGGAGGATTGTAAAGGTTGCTGTAAGTTAACCAAGTCATTCCCCACTGTGGTTAATTTATTCATCAATACTTCTGAATCTATGGTGTTTAGCACTCCCAGTCCAGTCCCTAGCAGCCCAGTGAGATCCCTTTTACTCCTAAAGTTAGTGGGCATTCATTTTTGAAGCCAAGTGGTCCAGTCCATGAAAGGATTTCTGAGAAATGGGGCACACTCTGGCCGGATGTCCAAAGCATTTACTTGTATTCCCATTTCTACTCGCTTCAGAGACCATTCTGGATTGACTAGCAGTCTCTGGATTCCTGTTTTCTTAATAGCATATGGCCCAATTCTAGAAATCGTGGGAGCTATAGGCTGCTCTTCTACTTCTGGGATAATTGGCCTTTGGGTAGAAACAGCTTTCATTTGTGTTCGTGGGGTAGTTCTAATCCTGTTTTTATGATATTCAGTACACACCTGAATGATATTAAAGTCAAGATCATACCCTCTTATTGTGCATCCCTCTAGTTTTAGTCTAAACTCAGGACATTTACTCAAACATTTGTCACAGCATTCAGGGCTAATCTGAATGAGTTTCATGGGTGGATGGTAAGCCTCATAGAAGCCATCTTGCACAAATGCATAGTTACATCCCCAAACATTTCTCCCTTCCCACAAACATGCATTTGTGACCTCTAGAATCTCGTTTAGGGCCCTACGAGAGTGGGGATCGTAGGCCCTTCCTTGGCACCGGTATATTCCAGTTAAATTGTACCCGCGTGGTATTGTATTGGCTCCTGTTACAGCTATGGCAGTGGCTATAATAGTTACAACCTTCTCCATTATGTCCATAATATCTAGAGGTCCATTTATTCGCTGTTCCAGGTGAGCTTCAGCCTCAGTTTGTTGTCGCCTGGTGTCACTTTCTAGAATCCCTCAGGGGCTTTTTTCACTCGCGAGTGATGGATCCAGGCCTTCTGTTCTTTGATCTTGACTGCAGTAAAAGTAGTGAAGAGCACCTGGAATGGTCCTTCCCGCTGCGGTTCCAGGGTTTTTTTACAAAAGACTTAACAGATACATAATCCTCAGGTTGTACATCGTGTACTGGTCCATCTAATTCTCTGTTTTGAGCTCCAGCCACATATTTTTCAATTTCCTTCACTTGTTTATTCAGGGCTACCATATACTTATGTAGGGTTTCCTCCCCTACTTGTGTCGGTGTGGTTCCTTCTTGAACCGCATATGGTCTCCCATATAATATTTCAAAGGGGCTCAGTTTTTCTTTTGTCCTTGGTTTTGTCTGGATTCCCAATAATGCTAATGGGAGAGCCTGGGGCCAAGGTAGGTTTGCCTCTTGTCCCAATCTCACAATTTGTTGTTTGATCAAATGATTAATCTTTTCCACTTGGCCACTCGATTGAGGATGATATGGGGTATGTAGCTCCCAGTCTATCCCCAGGTGGTGGCTAATTTGTTGCACAATTTTGGAAATAAAATGCAGCCCTCTATCTGAGGATATGGTGGCTGGAACTCCAAACCTCGGTATTATTTCTTGCAACAGTGCTTTGGTTACCTCTCGTGCTTTAGCTATCCTAGTAGGAAAAGCTTCTGGCCAACCTGAAAAGGTATCAGTCAATACCAGGAGGTAACGATATCCTCCCTTCTTGGGTAATTCAGTGAAATCGATTTGCCACTGCTGCCCAGGTCCTCAACCTTTCCCAATTTGTCCAACTTTAGGCTTTGGGATGTTTTTAGGATTAGTCTGGAGGCAAAGGCTACACTGACGAGTTACTTGTATTACTGTGCCCTGTAGTTTTCTAGCTATATTTTTTCTTTTCAGATGGTTATACAGGGCATCTACTCCCCAATGTGTTTTTTCATGTTCTTTTTGCACAAATGACCACAACAAATAGGAAGGCACTACAAGTCTCCCTTCCTCTGTTACAGCCCATCCTTCTTGATTATAATTTGCTTTTTCTGCCTTAATAAGTTTCTTATCCTTTTTATTGTACACTGGCTTACCTTCAATAGAAATCTTTCCATCTGGGATCAATGTTGCCTCCACTGTCTCCTTAAATACCTCACCTTTAGCTGCATCTTTTGCCTCTCTGTCCGCCAGCATGTTCCCTTCCTCCAATTCAGAGCTCACTTTTTGGTGTGCCTTAATGTGCACGATGGCTACCTTCTCAGGTAGTTGTACTGCATCTAGTAGTCTCAGTATCTCTTGTGCATGTTTAATATTCTTCCCTTGCGAATTCAACAGTCCTCTCTCTCTCCAAATAGCTCCATGTGCATGAACCACCCCGAATGCATACCTTGAGTCCGTGTAGATATTAATCTCCTTTCCTTTCGCCAGCTCTAAGGCTCAAGTTAAGGCGATTATTTCAGCCTTCTGTGCAGAGGTGTTTGCTGATAAGGGTCCAGAATCTATTACCTCTCTGCTTGTGGTAACGGCATATCCAGCGTGCCTTTTCCCACTGATGACATAGCTGCTTCCATCAGTAAACTAAGTCTCAGCACCTTCGAGTGGGATGTCCTTCAGATCCGGGTGGCTGGAGTAGGTGTCTTCAATGGTCTCCAGACAGTCATGGATCACTGGTTCTCCCATACTCCCGCTGAGAAAGGAAGCTGGATTCACAATGTTAGTTACCACAATTTCAACATCATCTTGTTCTACTAGTATAGCTTGCTACTTCAGAAACCTCTGTGGAGAGAGCCAATGTCCCCCTTTTGCCTCAAGGACTGCAGACACTGTGTGGGATACTAGCACAGTCATCTTCTAGACCAGGGTGAATTTGCGCACTCCTTGGATGTTCACTGTCACTGCTGCAACAGCTCTGAGACACCCTGGCCATCCTTTAGCTACCATGTCCAGCTGTTTGGAGAGATAAGCCACTGCTCTCCGATACGGGCCTAAGTTCTGTGCTAATATTCCCAAGGCAATCCCTTGTTTTTCGTGGGAAAACAGGAAAAATGGTTTACTCACGTCTGGAAGTCCTAAAGCTGGAGCTGACATGAGGGCCTTCTTTAGTTGGTCGAAGGCTTGGGTTGCTTCTTTTGTCCACTGGAGGTTGCTGCTCCCTTCTGTGATCAGGGCATATAAAGGCTTAACAAGTAACCCATAGTTATAAATCTATAGCCTGCACCACCCTGTCATGCCTAAAAAGGTTCTCAGTTCTTTCGCTGTCTGAGGTCTCGGGGTCTGGCATATTGCCTCTTTGCGATCCTGGCCCAAGGTCTTTTGTCCAGCGCTCACTTCATAACCCGGGTAAATGACTGTTTGCCTCACCATCTGGGCTTTCTTCTGGGATACTCGATACCCCTGCAGGCTCAAAAAGTTTAGGAGGATTACCGTCCAGTCCACGCATGTTTCCTGGGTCTGGGTGGCTATCAGGAGGTCATCCACGTACTGGAGCAACTGCCCTTCTCCTGGTGGAGGTTCCCAAGACTCTAAGTCCTTGGCAAGCTGCTCCCCAAATATAGTGGGGGAGTTCTTGTATCCCTGTGGTAATGCACACTATGTGAGCTGGTTCATCTGTCCAGTTTTGGGGTTCTCCCATTCAAATGCAAAAATTTTCTGGCTGGCTTCGTGGAGAGGGAGGCAAAAGAAAGCATCCTTCAAATCTAAAACAGTCAACCAGATTAGTTCAGGTGTTAAACGAGTTAACAAAGTATAAGGGTTAGCAACTACTGGATACAAGTCTTCAGTTACTCTGTTAACAGCCCTTAAATCTTGTACTAACCTGTATGACCCATCAGGCTTCTTTACTGGCAAAATGGGAATATTAAAATCAGATTGACACTCTTTTAACAGTCCTATTTGCAAAAAGTTTTCTATAATTGGGATAATCCCTTCTCTGTCTTCTTTCTTCAGGGGGTATTGTTTAACCCTCACTGGTCGTTCCCCTTCCTTGAGCTTGATTTGTATAGGTAATGCATTCTTTGCTCTCCCTGGTATATTAGAAGCCCATACCCCAGGGAATACTTGATCCATTATTTTCTTGAAGTTTTTCTCTTCTTCACTTACAGTTTCAATTTCCTTGGTTATTAACATTAGGCTTAACAACTCCACATATTGTTGGTCCTTTATCTCCAAGCTAATTTCCCCATTTTTAAATATTATTTTTGCATCCAGCTGCTCTAGCAGATCCCTGCCCAAAAGTGCAGATGGATCGTTAGGCATATATAAAAATCAGTGAATTCCCTATTGCTTTCCCAATTTATACTTTAATGGTTTGCAAAAATATGCTCTTTCAGATTGACCAGTAGCCCCCTTTACCATAACATAATCATTTGTTAGAAGTATTAGGGCCTTATTCAACACTGAAAATGTTGCTCCTGTGTCTACTAAAAATTCCATTTCCTTTTCTTTATTCCCCAGTTTAACTATAACCAGAGGGTCCCCTAGGGTAGGGCCCTCCGGTCTTCCTCAGTCCTCCTTCACATGAGCAACCACCCTTTCTCCCCGCCGATCACTTTTTCTCTGTTCATCACCCCTTCTTCGTTCTGGGCACTGGTTTTTCCAGTGTCCAAATTTCTTGCAAAATGCACATTGATCTTTTCCCAGTTGGGTTGGTCCTTGTCTTGGCAGGTCTTGCTCACGTTTCTCCTTTCCTTTCTCCCTTACTAGTGCTACTAATTTTCTCATCCCTTGTTTATATCCTTCCTCCCGGTTACTAAAGACTCTCCATGCTTCATCCAATAGAGTCTCCAAGTCTCGGCTATTTGGGCCCCGGATCTTCTGAAGTTTCCACCTGATATCTCCTGTGGATTGTCCTAAAAATAGATTTATTAGTTGTTGTATTCCTTCATCTGATCCAGGGTCCAGGGTGGTATATCGCCACATCGCGCCCCGCAGGTGATCTAAAAATTCAGAAAATGTTTGAGAGGGACCTTGTTTAACAGCATATAAGGCTGACCAATTTATGGTCTTAGGAATTGCTCGTTCTAGTCCTTTCACTCTAAAGCCTTGATATCTCTTAAGCTGTGCTAATTCATCAGGTTCATTGGGATCCCACATCGGATCCTGAAGAGGAAATACGTCTTTAATATCCTCTTGTGCTGGTATACAAGCATCTTCAGCTAAGTCCTTGGCTACCTTCAAAACCAACTGCTTCTCTGTTTCTGTTAAGGCATCAAGTAGTAACTGCATGTCTGCCCAATCAGGTAAATGCTGCTTAACCATAAACTTAAACCTTTTGGCAACCCCTATCGGGTCATTCTGATAACCCTTAGCAGTCTTTTCCCAAGGCTCCAAATCCATTGAGAAAAAGGAAACCTTAATTATCCTTGGTTCCCCGTCAGAGGTTATAGCCTGCCTTAAGGGTGCTTGTATGACTCTTTTAGTTTGCTTTCTAGTTGTTTGTGGGGGTGGGTTCATTCTGGTTTGCCTTCTGGTCCTTGACGCTATCGGACCTTGTGGGGAAGGCTTGGGACTTGGTTCAGATTCATCCCATTCACTATCACTACTAGGCAGCGGTGGATAAAGCCTCGAGGGTTCCATTGATTTAGGAGTTGGTGGGGAAACCCTTACCTCAATTACTGTTTTTCCCAGGGCAGATGAACCAGAAGATAAGTTAGGGGAGGCTGAGGTTGGTGAGGGTTCTGATTTTACTTGTTTTCCTACCTTTTCCTCTACCCTCTCCTCTACCCTCCCTCCTTCCTGGTTTCTAGGGGGTGGTAAAGGTGCCTCTAGTGTCTCTTGTTCTAAGATCTCTATTGGATACACTTTACTTGGGTGCGAGCATCTTTGATTTATTGAACATGTGCTACAACACTGTTTGAGTTTTTCCCTGTTAGCTTTATTATCTTTTTTAAGAGCCAGTACCAGGGGATCAGATGGTGGCCTAATCCCACAATCCCTTTGCCACTCAGGGTGATTTCACAGACTGAAAAACATATCAGCATAAGTCACCTCTTGCCACTTCTGTTCACGCCTAAGGAAAAGCATTAACTATAATAGAGTCTCATAGTCTAGTGTACCATTTGCTAGCCATTTCACTCCCCTATCAAGTCTCTAGAGTGGCCACCACTGCGTAGAAAATTTGATAAGTTCCCTTTTAGTTTCACCACCACCATAACCCACCAGCTCTTTCCAGTGTGTTAAGATACACCCTAAAGGGCTTCTTCTGGGAATCTCTTTGCTCTCATTTACCCCTATGTTTAGGATTTTCCTTTTCAAAACGCCTTTTGATCTTATCCCAGTTCTTAAGCTTCACCTGGTCTTCCTCTGGTACAAAAATATACTGGCCGCACTCAACTCTAAGAATTTCCACTGGTTTCTTCAAGGTTCCTGAAACCCTGTTTTCTAACAACTCAGATATTTTACTGCTACCGGGGACTTCTTGACCAGTTGACAAGAAAATTCGTATAACTTTCTGTGCGGCCTCTTGTTCCTTTGTACGACAGAGAGCACAAATTCCTGTCTTAGGTATTAGCCACCTATACCCTTTTCGGACCCACGAGTCCTGACAGACTGCACACCGAAACATAATCCATGGATTACAGCAGCAATTCTTCTTTTGGCAGGGGAATACCCCTGAACCAGGCTTTCGGTTCCTGTGCCTCCTGGTCCTGGTCATATAACTGTGCTAGCAGACAAAAGGGATGGAGCAACTTGTTAATTAATTGTCTTTAAAAAAAGGTTAGCAGTCCTTCTAAAACAGGGTTCAGAGCAGCAGCTGTTAAGGAAAAACTTGTTATACAAAAGGAAAAAAAAAAAGGGGGGGAGAAAACTCTCTTTCATTAGATAAAAAAACCACACAACGTAGTTAAGCACTCCACCCAAGTTGCAGGTTATTAATCACCCATTAAATCAAATCCTCTGTTATGCTTTGCTCCAGGTATATTACTATTAAAATACGTTTAAAAATTGTAAGCAACTTTTCATACACTGTAGGAAGTGTGCAGCTGAGAGCCAAGCGTATCTCTTGTCATGCTGTAACCAAAGGACAAATGGGAACCTTGCAAAGTGTCAGTTGAGTTTGGGCAGAAATTTCACGGTTCCACGCTGCACTGAGAGCTGTGTGAATCATTACTGTAGCCCATTCTGAAGCTTTTCGGATTGCTGACCAAATTTCTCTCACCCTTTGATCAAAAATTTTACAAAACACAGAGTTCAGCTGCATATCTTGGCACCAAAGAAGTCTCTGCCAGCACTAGTTCTGGGCTTCCTGTTTTCTGCACACAGTCACTGCTGCAAAACCGGGTTTCTCTTTTCTCGTGGGGACCTGACTCTAAACACTAATAGTTTATGCTCACAAAGAAACAGCCAGGGGTTTTTCACAACCCCAAACACATTCAACAAGAGTTTTAACAAGGTCTTGCTAAAAATCACACAAACTCCAGCCGGAGCACAGCACAAATCCCTCCACAAGAAGTGGGAGGGTAAGCCACCAACAGACACTCACTCGCCAAACTTAAGGTTTTCCAGGGAGTTGAAAAACGTATCCTGAGGCTACAGAGCCTGGACTCCCCTCTGGTTACCCGGGAAACAAATGACTTCCCAATCACCAGGACTATATCAGGAATAGTTTGGGCTTTTCACTTTGCTCTCTAACTATAAAATAAACAAATTTAACTCACAAAGCCTTTTTCACCCAACAACATATCAAATAAAATTTCACAGCCAAAAATGCATGCTGTCTAAGCTCACACACAGGTTAATTCCCCTCTAACACACAATCTAAGCACAATGCAAATACTTTAAATCAGTCCGCTCTCCCAAACAAAGTGTCAGTGTCCCTCTGCAAAGCAGGCAGGGATTTCACGAACCTTTTACAACTTCAATCTCACAAAACTCCTAAAAACACTTACAAAGGTTAGTAACACACACCAAATCACACAAATGATAATGCTCACAACACGAACTCTTGCAAACCACAACAAATACGATACACAAATAGTTTTCCACAACCTAAACACACAAAATCACAAACCCACCAAACAAACACGGATCAGATTACAATACACACACAGCGCTCGGGGCCACAAACAGAATTGTCTGCGATCCACAGCGGGACCCTTCACGTCCCAAAAATTCGGACTAGCCACCCAAATTATGGATCACTAAAGTGCATCTTTAAATTACAAGCTGAAACCAGAGTCACCCCCGCTCCAATCCAAATTCACAACACCACAGCCGCCGTCTCCACTACGAGACACAGACTACTAAACCTCTGGTGCCGCTGTCTCCACTTACGAGACACAGCCCACCAAACCCCTGGGTCTCCACTACAGGACACGGGTTACCAGACAGGTTATCAGTGACGAGACATCTCTCATGTCCTATTAACTGCTCATATAATAAGGTACCTTTCCCCAAATATAAACATACCTTTTGTCCATAGTTCCAGCAGGTTCTGGTCTTTCCCCGGGCAGTCAGCAGGATCGCAGGATCCCCCTTCCCAGAAATTTCTGGGTGGGCGCCCAGAGGGGTCCCAGACCCCACTGGCCCCACGGCCAGAGAGAGCAGTGGTCCTGCTGCGGTCGCCAAAATGATTTATTAAAGAAATATGGTTATTGATCTAGTACCGATATCCAACTGTGACGGTCAAAAACTCTCTAACAGTTTAAAGTTAGAAAGTGTATGTTTATTGCGACGCCGGGCAGGATGCGGGATAGTTCCCAAATACACACCGCACCTCTCAGGTGATTACAGAGTCCTTTTATCCATACAAGTATTGAATACCCAAAATACAAATACATATTCATAATTTTGGTACATCCCATTCCTCGCTTTGTATGCTAATAATTTCAAAAGCTATTAAGCATGTGTAGTTTGTTCCTTGAAATGGGTAGGTGGTCCCTTTCATGGGGAGGGGTCCCAAAATGAGGAAGTAAATGAAGTCTTCCTCATTCTGACATTTCTACCTTTTCAGTGCAAATATGACAAATGAACTCTTGGTAGAACTCCCATTCCCTGTCTTCAATTGGTTTCAGAACAGGGGAGGCCCACAACAGCAGCTTTAATACAAAAAACTCTCCTCTTTTATAGACAGCTTTGACACATTCTACTTGATTGGCTAATTAACAAAAACATCTTTCTCACAAACAGTCCTTGAGAAGAACAGAAAAGTAGAGTAGGAAAACACCATCTGCAGGTTGATTATACTAACAAGTTATCATCATTTCTCTACAACTCCCTAAGAAGTCTCATAAGTCCACTGTGAGTAAACAAATCTCGTTTCCTTGCTCCCTGACCAGGCTGTCCCATCCACACTGACCCTCCAATCAAGTTGCAAGAAAGCAGTCTCCACCAATAAGCGTCAAAGAAGAGTTGACTGACAGTCTTTGGGAGGGGCCAGGGGAAGGACCAGGGTTGGCTGATGCAACCCCCAGGGGTATAAAACGCAAGACATCCATCTTGAAAATGATCCAGCCATGTGGTAGGCAGCTGCGAGGGAAGCTCTCAGGCCTGTTTTTCCTTATTTAGTCCTTTTGTTGTAATTTTTGTTAAGGTTGAATAAACCTTGAAAAATTTTTAAAGTGAGTAATCATTTCTCTCAAAGGTAATTCTGGCAGGGGGAGATTGTGACCACTGACTCACATGTGGCAAGCACATTTCTCTCTCTCTCAGGATTTTTAATAGAGGTGCACAGAGAGAAAGAAAGAGAAAACAATTTCTATTTCTGCTCCTTGTTTTTCCTATGTGGAATGTGTTTGGAGAATTGTTTACCTGGGGTGATTGTTTGATTGGATTCTGGTGAGAATTGTTTGAGCCTGATGGCCAATCAGATCCACCTGTGTCTGGACTCTTGCAAACAGGGTCACAAGTTGTTAGTTCATTAGATGTGGTAGTTAGAAAAGTAAGTATGTAGTTTTAGTATCTTCCTTTATATAGTATATTAATGTATTATAGCATAGTTATAATAAAGAAATCGTTCAGCCTTCTGAACTGGAGTTGGACATCATCATTTCTTACCACTGGGTTCGCCTGCATTTTACAATAACTCACAGACCACTGACCCAAAAGAAGAGGAAGACTGAGCATACAGACTAATTAGCATGAGAAGTGAGAGAATTATGAACCAGTAGAGGGTAGAATACTAATTAATAAAAGAAATTTGTAACTTGTAGCCAATGAACACCAATTCCTTTGTTTGCTAAAATGTTTAAATAGTAAAAAGTTCTGATAGCTGGTGTGCTTGATTTGTGGAATACCACCAAGCACCCAGGCTTGCACAACTCTGAAATAAATAATCAATGTCTCTCTGTCTTAGGTTGCAAATGTGGGTTGTGGCTGGGGGTGTGTATTCTGTTAAAAATGACCAGATAATATTGGATTTTGCATTTATGAATTAGCTTTTGCATGTTGTTATTGATCATAAGTATCTAGATATGCTACAAATTATAACTTTTTAGCTGCTTGTTCATGTAATATTGAAGCATGGACAGATGACTCTTCAACTAATTAAAGTTGAAAAGAGAGTATATTTATTGCAGCGCTGGACATATGCGGAATATTCTCCAAAGGCATGCGCGAAGAGTCACAGGCTCCAGCTCTCTACTTATCCAAAAAGGTTTTACATATTCAGATGGTTTCCAGGACTCCTGATACATAATTATTATCTGTCCCCCATCTGTATTATAATTAGCTAAATGTCCATTACGGCTGCTCAATTGTCCTCCTTAATTGGGTCGGTGGGCTCTGAAATGGGTCAGTGGGTTCTTTGAAGAGGAAGTAAGACGTCTTCCTCATGGTAAACTCTTCACCTGTGTCAAGGTGGCAGGGCTTCTTGACCTACCGGTCGCAGTCCAAACCTCCCCTCATAGTTCAATTATTCTTAGAAGCCAGTTGTATTTATGGTTCCTCCCCTTTTACAATACTTCATGTATCCCCTGTCACTCCTAACTTTGCTTCAGTTATCCCCACCTCATATCAATTAATCTCCTTGTTAAGCTCTAATCAAAATGTATGATCTTTGCTAACTACATCTCTAACTTAACCCCTTAATTCATTTAAGCTCTTAATTTAAATATATAGTTTTCACTATCTTAGCTGCATTCCTAGGTTGACCCCTTGACTCAATATAATCCATCAGCTTAAGTATGTACTGTATTGCTCATAGAAACAGTAGTGTAATGAATAAAATATCTATGTATCACTTATAGAAATAGTAGTGTGATGAACATATTGTACTACAGACCTTAGCAAAACATAAGATGTCAAAAAGCTTTTGTGTAACTAAGAAAACAGTGCAAGGCCATTCATTGATTGACCCATCCAAGTGATAAGATAACAGTGACACAAGACAGAGCACCAGAGGAGACTGGGGAAGAGCTCGTTAACTCCTCTTATCAGAAAAGCGTGAAACAACATGGATGAAATCAAGGGAAGGAATAAAATTTATTGACTTGATCTCAGGATTTCATACAGATAAGTCAAGATGGAAAACCTAAACACGAAGAGACACTGCGACATCAAAAGCTCTCGGGAATGCTTAAATAATGTATAAGCTAATGAATATACATGTAACCCCAACAATGCAACCATATATAGAGAACATGATTTTAAGGGGTTTTTTTTGTGCTCTTTGGCTGTTTGTCAAAAGCACCCCAACACTGGAAATATTGTCCTTTTATCCTATTGCTATTAAAATTTTTAAAATTCCAAGGAGTGAACTCTGTTTTTCACAATTCTATTTCCATCTGTTAGAGGTGGGCCAGTTATCTTCTGTGAATGAGGCCACCTGTTGAAACCAGGTGGGGCTGTTTCACTTTATCTCTTCCACAACCAATCCTCCTTTATTACGGTCTGGTTTCCAGGAGCTGTCCGACCCCGGCTGCCATATGTGTCCCGGATAGTGATGTCCAGCTAAGCACAACCTGTCCAGGTGCCCCAGGCAGGCTCCCAGCCGCAGGCAATCTTAGCAAGCAGCTCAGCTCTTTAAGTGAGATCAGCTCTTTGGTGAATTCAGGTCTTTAGTGATTTCAGCTCTTTGCTTGCTAAGTGCGTTGGCAGACGCAGGGATGAGAGAGGAGAAGAGCTGTGTGAGGTTCCACAGATGTGTCTTTATTGGCGGCCTCTGCAAAGGGTGACAGTGACAGCTCTTCTGCCGAACTGGGCAGAGGCAGGGGTTTATATAGGGTATGTGGGTTTTGAGAAACAGTCCAATAGTAAGGGTCAAGAGAGAAAACGAGGGTCCGAGGCGGAAGAGGGGTCTATTGGTCCAGTCATCATGACTAGGCATTTCTTATCATAGGCAAGTGACCACCAGGGAGGTCTTGCAGGCCCTGTGGCTGCTTCAACTCCACTTTCTGTATTTAGTAAAAAGACATTCCCAATAGTTTTTTTAAAGCAATGGAAAACACATGAGAACATAGCTAATACAATGACAATAACAATGAAAATCCACAAAATTCCCTTAACCAAAGATGCAACCCATCCTGCTAATCCCCACTGACTGAAAAGGTCATTGACCCAGTCTGGGTTGCTTTCTACTTTTAAGTCCTTCATAAGTTCCTTCAGTTTCTGGATGTTCATGTGGATGGATTGTGAGCGTGAAGAGAGATTGAAGCAGCGCATCTCTTTGAAGTCTTGGCAGACATGTCCTTGGGCAAGTAGTAGGAAGTCAATTGCTGCTCAATTTTGAAGGGATGCATGTCTTGTGGTTTCCTCATCCTTTAAAAGATTGCTCAGGGCAGCAGATAGAGCATTGACTTGCTTACTGAGCCAGCACCCTAGGTGATTTATCTGACCAAGGGCTTTAGCTGCAGCTACCCAGGGTAGGAATAGGGAGACAGCAACCCTTTTTGGTTTGTTCCAATCATATAATTTGGGATTGCAATTTTCATCAAATTCCATGTAGGTTCTTTTGTGGCATTTTAATTCACTTTCTTTTTTCCAATTATGTAACAAGGTGATACTTGGAGTGAGTGTAGAAAGTTTTCCAAGGCTACAGGGACCTCCGTGGAGACGTGAGGGGATCCCAGCCCATACTCTGTCACCACAGATGAGAAACGTTCCTTTGGGTAATACCTTGGGGTGGAGAGAGGATACAGAGATCAAATGAAGGTGTAATTGCACCATTCTGGATAGTTATAGGCTTTGTTAATGGGTGATATGTCTTTTCTGTATGTGTTCTTTGTCTGGTCAATTTCTGGCCAATTGCTCTTTGGACGTCTAAAGTAAAATTTGACGCAGTATGTTGCTTTGGAGGACCCCAACAGGTCCAATTCCTGGGGTTCCTCTTGAGCACTGGGCAACACTTTTGTCCACTTGTCCCAAGTATCTACCAGGTTGGGTCTCTTACCTGTGGTGCGGAGGAGCTCTGAATTATAGACAGGCCAGTCATCTGCTAAGAATGGAATCCCTACCCGACACGTGGAAAGTGGATTATCAAGGCTTTCCATGGATAAGCACATGTTATCCTGTTTTAATGTCCTTGTGTCCTAGGGTGACATTATGATGCTTGTATGCCCAGTGATCTGTCCTGTTTATGCTGGATATTATGTTCTGTGCCTTCAAGACTGGCTCTGAAAGGCGAAGTTTTGTTTTGTTATTAGCCTGCTCACTCCCCCACGGTCTGCTGGACACAGACGGTGGTACATAGTGCTGCTTTTGCTCTTTGCTTTTGCCTTTGCTCTTCCTCCTGCTTGTGCTTGCTTTTGCTTTTTGCTTGTTAGTTTAGCTAGGCAGTCCAAATTTTCCCTGGACTGTTTTTCTTTCCCTTTTCTTGGAACCATTAGAACCTGCTCCGGACTGGGACCTGGGAAAACACAGAGAGTTTTGCACTTTGTGGCCTGCAGCAGCCATTCCCAGTGCTGGAGGGACCGATAACAGAGCGACCAATCCCAGGAGTGACTTTCTGAATTTGTCATCTCTTCAGACCAGTGAAAGAGTTTTGTCATCTGGTGTTGTTCATTTTTTGTGCCGGGGAGTGCTTTGCCTGTTAAATAAATGGGTTTTTTCCACTTCTCTCCAAGGAAATTAATCCAGAACCAGGTGGGGGGAGGGGCCGTGAGCGGTTTGCTTTCTGGGGACTCCTTTGTTGCATCCTGGGGTTCGGGTTTAGATTAGGGTTTATTATTTATGTTAGATAGGTCAAGTTCTGTAATCCTGCGCACCCCCCGTGTTTCCCCTCCCTGCGGTTGTTTGCTCCTAGCTGCATGCTATTGGAGCTTACCCCAATCACTCAGGCGGACACTCCCCATCCTTGCCAGAGAGTTCCCTGCCAATCTCCCTGATGCTGCATCCCTACTAGCCCTGGGACCCAGGAACCGCCCCAGCGCCATCTTGATTGGTTGCTGTTGCTGGCGTCACCCCCATGGCAGCCGCCCCTATTGGACGGCAGGCCATGGATCCTCTCGCCCCACCCCTCCATAAAAATCCTACCCCGCCGGCACCCAGGCGCCATTTTCTCCCATGCGAGTGCCGGGAGCGGTTGCGTCTTTCCATCTAACCGTGCCACGTGACCAATAAACTGTTCCAGCCCAGCACGGAGTAAATGGACAATCATGTCAATGCCGGCCTCACCACCGCCAACCCTCAGCCAGATCATCGAGGAATGCACGCTGAAGGCACACCTAATGGATGAGGAGGAGGCCCCAAAGAAGAAAGACAAGCAAGTTGCCTCGGCTGCTGCTCCTTCGAGGAACCCAGCACTGAAGCGACTTCCATCCACATGCCGTTGTTACCATTGCCATCAGGAGGGACACTTCCAGGATCAATGCCCACTTCTAGGGACTGCACCACCCGGGGTTGCGGGAGGGGGGAGGGGGGATGGAAACCCCATGGTCCAAAAAAACTGACCCATGAACACGCACTTGACGCGCGTTCAGACAAAAATGAGGCAAGTCGCAGTGCTGCAAGAGGAACCGCAATGCACCATCTAGTACCATCAGTAAGCAGCTGTCTCTCAACTATGGACAACCGGGAGCCTTATCGACTCCGATTCACTAACTCTGTTCATTTCCGTTCCCAGGACTGGCAGTTTTTCATAGCAGATGCAAAGCTTCTATCGCACATCTGCCGCTGTGAGACCAGGAAAAAGGAAGATCTCTTAAACTGCAGGTACCTTGTTGTCGGGGACACAAAGAGCAGTCTGCTGGAGATAGAGGTCCCTCCGGTAATATCCACCCTCAATCCGAGGCTCTTCTATCTCGCGGCACGCTGTGTCCACCCCCCCCTCTTCCTGCCTAAGGACCAGGTAATTGCATAGGCAATTCCTATTCCTCGTGCTCTGTGCAATGACCTGGAACTCTCAGTGTTTTATGCTGGGAAGTTAGGAGAGGGAAAACCCCTCGTATGGTGCAAACTCAAATGCGAGGAGCGATCTGTACACCTACAGGGGATGTTGGATACAGGGGCAGACGTGACGGTCATCCCACCACACAAGTGGCCGTCACACTGGGAGCTGCAAAGCGTGGCCATACCAGTCTTAGGACTAGGTGGGCCACAGCCGGCAAGACAATCTAAAAACATTGTCCAAATGAAGGGTCCGAATGGGCTGCTGGCCTCAGTATGTCCGTTCGTGATCAACTGCAAATTTACATTATGGGGGAGGGATGCCATGTCGCAGTGGGGAGCCAAATTGGAATTTCTGGTCCCCCAGCATTTTTAGGTGCAGCCACTGAAGAGCGCCCCACACAGAAAGTAACATGGCTCACAGATAAGCCCATCTGGGTGGAGCAGTGGCCGCTGAGTAAACAGAAACTGCAGGCGCTCACCAAATTAGTTAACGAGGAGTTAGCAAAAGGACACCTTGTAGAAACAAACAGTCCCTGGAACTCTCCTGTGTTTGTAATTAAAAAACCGGGGAGAGACAGGTGGCGGCTCCTCCATGATTTAAGAAAAATTAATGAGGCAGTGCAAGATATGGGCTCTCTCCAACTGGGTGTGCCATCTCCATCAATGCTACCCCAGAATTACAATTTGGCTGTGATTGACATTAAAGATTGTTTCTTCCAAATCCCACTCCATCCGGATGATGCTCCCCGTTTCGCATTCTCTGTGCCTTCCATCAACAGAGAAGCCCCAATGAAGCGCTACCACTGGACGGTACTACCACAGGGTTTCAAATGTTCCCCTACTATATGCCAGTGTTATGTACCAGGGTTCTATCCCCAATGTGTGCCAAGTGGACATCCTGTATTTTCTATCATTACATGGATGATGTGCTGATTTGTGCCCCTGACAGCGAGATCCTGCAAGTAGCGCTGGAGGACACTGTAAGGGCCTTGTCGGTGGCCGTATTTGAGTTACAGAAAGAACAGGGAGAACGAAAGCTAACGCCGCACTCTTTCTGGAGGTTTTCTCACAAATTTGCCCTAAACAAGGACACCTTGCAAAGGTTACCTAAACATTATGGCTAAGCTCTGGGCTAATCCAGCTGAAGGCATATGGTACTGTTAGGAGCATCCAGGCAGCAGTGAGGACAGCACCAACAGAGATAATTTTCATCTTTGGACAGCAATGGGGCTTCTGATAGGGAATATAAGCAAATTTTGTTATCTTTATGGTGGGAGGGGAGGGTTAGGGTTTTCTCCCTTGTTCCTTTCCTCCTTCCCTTCCCCCACCCCTTTTTTTTCTTTTTTCCTTTTTTTTCCTTCTATAAGCTAAGGATAGGGGAGTGAGTATAAGGTTAGGGGGTTTTGGTAAGAGTTGAGAAAGGGGAACAATAGGGTTTTTTAAGGTAAAAGGGGTATATGGCATGTAAGTTGGAGAACAATTTGTGTTCAGGCTGTGTCTGGCTTATGGCTTGACTGATGCAGCAGAATGTTGTTCAGCTTTCTGTTTTGTCTGCTGTCACATGATGGGACGGTCTTTTCTTCGGTATGCGGACATTCAGCGACGCCTTCGTCTCCAGGCAGAACTGGCCTGGTTTTGAGGAGGTCTTGTATTTGACTCAGGGGAATTCTTGTCACTGTTTGTGGGAGTAGTGTTTGCAGTGCCTAGGTATGGTTTTACGTTTTTTCCTGGGTACCATCTTGGACCAGATGATAGTAGAACACACGCGTACCCTCTACCCCAAGTAATCAACTGCAAAGGCCCAGAAATTTGATGTGTTTCTGGGTCCTTCACTAACACAGGTGGTTTCTCAGTGAGCTTTGCTTGGGTGGTATTTGCGAAGTGGCAAAGTATTGAGGGGTCAGGCTCTGATGTTGTACACTTTAGGAAGTTGATGACATAGACAGCCTTGCAGAGTCTTTCAACAAGAGATATGATTTTTGTTTCTCTTCGCTGCTGATTGAGGACTCTTTTGAGGGTTTGGTGTGTCCTCTCTACCATGGATTGTCCTGTGGGATTTGCAGGTATGCCTTTCTTGTGCTCTATTCCCCATTCACTGAAGAACTCTTTTAACCTATGAGAGGTATAGGCGGGTCCATTATCTGTTTTAATTTGTTTTGTTACTCCCAGGGTAGTGAAGGCAAGGAGGAAATGCTTAGCGGTGTGCTGTGTAGTCTCTCCTGGATGAGCTGATGCAAATACTGCTCCAGAAAACATATTGACAGATACATGCACATATTTAGACCTTCCAAAAGGTGTGAAGTGAGTTACGTCTGTCTGCCACAGCTGACAACTGTTCAGGCCTCAGAGATTGACTCCGGTACCCACAGACGGTATCTGGTAATTTTGGCAGTTTGGGCATGGGGTGACAATAGCTTTTGCTTGGTCTTTCGAGAGCTTGAACATTCTGATAAGGGCAGGTACATTTTGATGATAAAATGCATGTGACAACTTTGCCTGGGCAAAGATGTCAGGGCCATCAGCAGTCTCTATTGCCATGGCTAATGCATCCGCTTTCCTGTTCCCTTCTGTGATGATACCTGGGAGGTTGGTGTGTGACCTCACATGAATGGTATGATAAGGTTGCCTTCTGTGGGAGATTAAGCGTGTTAATGCCGAAATCAATTGGTGTAACTTCGGATTGGAAACATCTTTGAGAAGAGCATGTTCTGCTCTCATAGCTATACCAGCAACATACGCGGAATCTGTGACCAGATTAAAGGGTTCATCTTTGAATTTCTCAAAGGCCCTGACAACAGCGGCTAATTCTGCAATCTGTGGAGATCCCTCCACTATTTGGATGTCAGATTCCCAATTTTGGGTCTTAGGGTCCTTCCAAGTCATTACAGACTTGTGGGATGACCCTGAGCCATCTGTAAAGATTGTTAGAGCTTTGAGAGGTGTTTTACTTTGGACTAATTCCTCCCAACCCGACAGCAACGTGCGCACAAGTTGTGGGTCCAAGTAAGCCTACCATCGAGTGTGGTCTATCCTGCAGAGGACTGAAGATCCACCGACCAGGGATGCTCGACACCGGTGCAGACGTGACCATCATCGCTCGCTCATAATGGCCAGCACACTGGGAACTACAACCAGTAGCAGGCATGATTTCAGGGATTGGTGGAGCCATGGTGTCCATGCAAAGCCAGCACAACATCCTCATCGAAGGGCCTGAAGGCAAGTTGGCAACCATCCGCCCATTTGTGGTAAGGGCCCCCATCACCCTTTGGGACAGGGATGTTCTATCTCAATGGGGAGCTTCCCCTACGTATTCCCAGTCGGGATTTCTGACTGGGGCCACTGAGGAGCGCACACTACCAGAGAACCCTCAGCTCACCTTGGAAATGCCAAGACCCGATCTGGATCGATCAGTGGCCCATCTCTAACGTAAAACTGCGTGCACTACAAGCCCTTGTGGAAGAACAGCTCGCCAAAGGCCACATCGTCGAGACCACCAGCCCTTGGAACTCCCCACTCTTTGTACTGCAAAAACCTGGAATGGACAGGTTTTTTTGAAGTGATGCATGTCCCGTGGTTTCTTCCTCCTTTAAAAGATCGCTTAGGGTGGCTGAGGTAGCGTTGGCTTGCTTACTGAGCCAGCACCCTAGGTGATTTATGTGACCAAGGGCTTTAGCTGCAGCTACCCAGGGTAGGAATAGGGAGACAGCAACCCTTTTTGGTTTGTTCCAATCATATAATTTGGGATTGCAATTTTCATCAAATTCCATGTAGGTTCTTTTGTGGCATTTTAATTCACTTTCTTTTTTCCAATTATGTAACAAGGTGATACTTGGAGTGAGTGTAGAAAGTTTTCCAAAGCTACAGGGACCTCCGTGGAGACGTGAGGGGATCCCAGCCCATACTCTGTCACCACAGATGAGAAACGTTCCTTTGGGTAATACCTTGGGGTGGAGAGAGGATACAGAGATCACATGAAGGTGTAATTGCACCATTCTGGATAGTTATAGGCTTTGTTAATGGGCGATATGTCTTTTCTGTATGTGTTTTTTGTCTGGTCTATTTCTGACTAATTATTCTTTGGATGTCTAAAGTAAAATTTGACACAGTATATTGCCTTGGAGGACCCCAACAGATCCAATTCTTGGGGTTCCTCTTGAGCATTGGGCAACATTTTTGTCCACTTGTCCCAAGTATCTACCATGTTGGGTCTCTTACCTGTGGTGCGGAGGAGCTCTGAATTATAGACGGGCCAGTCATCTGCTACGAATAGAATCCCTACTAAATATGTGGAAAGTGGGTTATCAAGGGTTATCAAGGCTTTCCATGGATAAGCACATGTTATCCTGTTTTACTGTTTTTGCTAGGGTTACCCAAAAATTGTGGCTAGTCTGTGGGCTAATCCAGACGAAGGCATATGGTACGGTGAGGAGTATCCACAGGCAGCAGTGAGGACAGCACCAACGGAGATAATTTTCATCTTTGGATAAGGATGGGGCTTCTGATAGGGAATATAAGTAAAATTTGTTATCTCTGTGGTGGGAAGGGAGGGTTTTCTCCCTTGTTCCTTTCCTGTTCCCTTCTGTGATGAAGCCTGGGAGAACGGTGTATGACCTCACATGCATTATATGGAAGGGTTGCTTTCTGTGAGAGATGGAGCGTATTAATGCCGAAATCAATTGGTGTAACTTTGGATTGGAAACCTCTTTGAGAAGAGCGTGTTCTGCTCTCATAGCTATACCCGCGACATATGCCGAATCTGTGACCAGATTAAAGGGTTCGTGTTTGAATTTTTCAAAGGCTCTGACAACAGCTGCTAACTCTGGAATCTGTGGAGATCCCTCCACTATTTGGATGTCCGATTCCCAATTTTGGGTCTTAGGGTCCTTCCAAGTCATTACAGACTTGTGGGATGGAGCAAATGCTCCAGGCCCCAAGTGGTCAGTGGCAAGTATATGCATGTGAACTCACACCCAGCAAGAGAGCGGAGGCGAGTTCTGGCCTTTTTTTATTAAATATCCCATGATTTCTTGGAAGGTGGTAATTGTCTTTGAAGGTTGGTTGTTTGTAAAGATCCATTCCAGTATCAATAAAGGGTCTCGGAGTTGAAGATCCCATTGGAAAATCAGTCCATGGAACCGAGGTGCTTTTCCAAGGATGACGAACTGGAAAGGCAGCTTGGGCTCGAAGCGATGGGCTTGGCGTGAAGACAGGGATTCTTAGACCTTGGTAATGGTGTCTCGGGCTTCTGTTGTGAGCATGCATGGAGAGTCTAGGTCCTTGTTTCCACGGAGAAGGTTGAACAGGGGAGCAAGGTCTTCTGTTGTAATTCCTAGCAGGGGACGTACCCAGTTGATGGATCCGCACAGACTGTGTAAGTCTCTCAGGGTTTTTGGGTCGTCTCGGATGGCGAGCTACTGGGGTAAAATTGTCCTTTCTCGGAGCAGGAATCCAAGATAAGTCCATGGGTTGGTGTATTGGATTTTGTCTTCACGGATCTCGAACCCTGCTTTTTCTATGGTTTCAATTGTCCCTTTAACTGCTTTTTCTAAGTAAGTTTTTTCTGATGCACAGACCAGGATATCATCCATATAGTGGTAGATGATTGCATCTGGAAATAGGTTCTGAACAGGAGACAGGATGTGAGCAACGTACCACTGGCATATCATAGGCGAGACTTTTAGTTCTTGGGGAATATACAACCAATGGTATCTTTTGAGTCGAGCATCTCTGTTAAGAGAGGGAATGGAGAAAGCAAACTGTGGAGCATCCGGGGGGTGCAGCAGAATGCTGAAGAAACAGTATTTAATATCTGTGATGGCAAGTATCCAGTCTTGAGGCAGCATCGATGGTGAAGGCAGGCCAGGCTGGAGTGGGCGCATATTCTCGATGACCTCATTGATTTTGCGAAGGTTGTGGAGGAGCCTCCACCTGTCCATTCCAGGTTTTTGCAGTACGAAGACTGGAGAGTTCCAAGGGCTGGTGGTCTCAACGATATGACCTTTAGCGAGCTGCTCTTCCACAAGGGCTTGTAGTACGCACAGTTTTACTTTAGAGAAGCGGCACTGATCGATCCAGATCGGGTCTTGGCGTTTCCAGGTGAGCCAAGGTGTATCTGGTAGTGCGTGCTCCTCAGTGGCCCCAGTCAGAAATCCTGACTGGGAATACGTAGGGAAGCTCCCCATTGAGATAGAACATCCTTGTCCCAAAGGGTGATGGGGGTCCTTACCACAAATGGGCGGATGGTTGCCAACTTGCCTTCAGGCCCTTCAATGAGGATGTTGCGCTGGCTTTGCATGGACACCGTGGCTCCACCAATCCCTGAAATCATGCCTGCTACTGGTTGTAGTCCCCAGTGTGCTGGCCATTCTGACCGAGTTATGATGGTCACGTCTGCACTGGTGTCCAGCATCACTGGTAGGTGGATCTTCACTCCTCTGCAGGATAGACCACACTCGATAGTAGGCTTACTTGGTCCCACAACTTGTGCTCACATTGCTGTAGGGTTGAGAGGAAGCTGCTCCCTGTGATTCTTTGGGAGTAGAAAGGCTTGTGTGATTGGAATTCCCTGTGAAAGGAAAAATGGTAATTCTGTGCAGCACAGCTGGACCGAGATTTCTTGTCTAGATGCACTGTTTGTGTCTCTGGAACAACCAACAGTTCTTCTGGGCCATGGAGAGTGTCACCTATAATTAAAATGTCAAAAGGACCACGTTTTGGCCCATGCTTGCCTGTGACAACCTGATAAACATCCTTATTATTAAAGTCAATGGACAAAACAGTTACCAACTGGCGCGGTGTTCCCATCTGTATAGCTCCATGGGTTGGATCCCCTCCATGTGGCCTGGAATCTGCTGGGATGGTGCGTGGTTGGGTCTGGATGGCTTTTGATTTGTTGTCTTTGCGTGGGGCCTGGCCGTGCTCCGCTGGGAGTTTCCCAAACGCTGCTGGTGGCGCTGCTGGTTCTGGGGTCTTTGGTAGGTGTTACGGGGGTTTCGGGTAGGTGACCTGTCTGGACAGTCCCTCATGAAATGTCCAAAGTCTCCACAGTGGAAGCAGCGGGCCTGGTCTTTGGAAGTTACTACTGCATACACACCAGAAACTCCTTCTGCAATTCCCTTAGAGACTGCTTGGGCCACTGTGTTTTCAGTGGACAGATGACGTGTGCAGCTTTCCACCATTTGCTCTATGCTGGATTCTGTATCCAAGGGTAAGGCCCTCAGAATTGTTTTACATTGTTCATTTGCATTTGACAAAGCAAGCTTGCACAACAGTTCTTTTCTTGCTTCTGTGCTCTCTGTTTTTCCAGAGCATCTTTAATTCTGTCTACAAACTTGATGAAACTTTCATCTATTCCTTGTTTAATACTAGAGAAGTGTTGGGTAGGGGTAGAGTCATCTGGGGTAAGAAGTAAGGAGGTTTTTGCTGCAATAGCCAAGTCTTGTAGTGCTGCCTTAGGTAAGGTGTTAGCTTGGTCAGAGGGTTTCTGTACATCCCCTTCTCCAGCCAGCTGTTCGACTGCAACATCTGGCCTATTTGCATCTTGAGCATAGGTGTCTGATAATGTTTTAAATTGTTTTTTTCACTGTCTTTCCCATAGCATATATTCTGCTGGGGAAAGAAGGCAATGGGCAATGTTTTTAAGATAGTGAGGTACCAAAGCATGTGCTGAAAAGGGAGCCTCTAGGAAATTTCTGAAAATATGTGAACTTCTACCATGTTCTTTGGCTATATTTCGTAGTTGTACCAGTTCTATATTTGTGTTAGGTTCCCACGTTATTTTAGTGGCGGCCCCACCTCTTTTTCCCTTTACATAAATTGCTGGGAAGGCAGAAATTCTCTGAGCTAGTTCCCAATCCCCTGCCCAAGTCACTTACATTTTGATTAGAAACCATGGGTCCATGTCCTCTCTATCAGAATCGGACTCACTGTCCTCAGACGAGGAGTGAGAGTGAGAAGGAGGTGTACTATGCTTTTTTTGGGCGTGTTGGAGCGAGCGTTTGCAGGGGTGTGGGGGACTAGACAGAGTGTGAGGGGGCAGATGGCTGGGCTTGGCTAGAGGGAGGCAGCAGTGGAGTGGCAACAGCAGCGCCACGTATAGCACAGCCTGCGCAGGACTGAGGCGTGTGGATAAGTGAGGTGCCACTGTGGGGGGTCTTGGAGGTGCCGTTCGGGGGACACTGAGGGTTGGTGGGTGGTTGCAGCACTTGGGAATGAGGGCAAGGAAAAAGAGGGGGAGAGGAGGAGGTGGGGTTGGGGAGAGCTGCTGCCACGGGCACAATGGGGGTTGCAAATAAGTTTCGCCGGGGCTGCAGCAGGCAGGCAGGCAGGGATGGTAACGAGGGTAGGGAGGGTCGCGGTGGGGGAGAGAGGCACGGCTGCGGGGCTGGGGGGAGTCACAGCGGGCTGCGCGGAGGTGTTGGAGCAAGGCAGGGTGGACCCGATCCAAACCGATACACTTACACCCAAACATGGAGCGGGGGGGCAGCGCAAGCAGCGTGCAGTGTATTGCGTAACTGGGAAAACAGAATCCGCGCTTGCCGCGTCTGGGGGGGGGGACCGAGGGATGGGCGGGCTCCGCGGATCCCGCGGGCGTTGAGAGGGTGGGTGGGCACAGTGCGATTTCTGTGTTCCCCATCCCAGGAAGGGGTAGAGCGGTCCAAGGCAGGCATTGGGACCCAGGGAAAGTGGAGAATGGGATTCAGAGGCTGAGAGAGGGATGTTATCTGGCACATTTGCATTTGAAGAGATAGTGTCTGGTGAGGGAGATAAGGATGGAATGCCCTTAGCAGAGGGAGGCTGCCGAGAAATCCTGCTCCTTATATTAGTCTTTTTGACTGCTTTAGTTATAGAGTGAAAGAGAGGTAGAAACTTAGTTACAGAAAAGTCTTCATTCGTTTGGAAAGTGTATATTCTTGTCCCTACTGTGCCCCAAAAGGAATCTAAACCGATAGTGCGTGTGTTAGTGTCCGGAAACTGGGAAATAATAAATTTTATAAATTTTTTCAAGTCAGTTTTTGAAAGATTGCCTTTAGAGAAAGAAAAGCTGTTAGCAGATAGGATTTCTAGGATTTGTAAATATAAGTCTCTCTCGTTCTGGATCGTTTTAATTTGCTATATTTTGATCCCATAGTGGTATATTTCCCCTTCCCCCCCCCCCCCCCCCAGAAGTAAAAAAGAAGAAAAAAAAGAAAAAAACCCAAAAAGGACCCAAGATAAAAGCGCGCAAAAAAGGCTGTTTAAAACTTATACTTCTTCAGCTGAATGTGGGTCAAGGAACTGCTAGGTGGGTAGTCTGCCGTCCAACTCCTGAGGCCCTCATCCCAGATGGTGATATACAGGTTCGTTGGATGCCTCTTCAGATAACTTCTTCTATAGCGGAGAAGTTACCTTCAGGGGGTCATAGTGGGCCGGAGGAAATGACAATTCATAAGGAATGCTGCTCTCTGGAATGCCAGGATGCCAGTACTCCAGTTCAGGCGCCATGTAATGCGGCCTGAGGTCCCAGGGGCCCGTCCGACCCCAGGCAGCCGTAGGTGTCCCAGATAGCGCTGGGCTGATATGCACAACCTGTCCAGGTCCCTCAGGCTAGCTCCCAGCTGCAGGCAGTCTTAGCGAGCAGCTCTTAAGTGAGATCAGCTCTGTGGTGAATTCAGCTCTTAGTGATTTCAACTCATTGCTCACTAAGTGCCTCGGCAGATGCAGGAAAGACAGAGGAGAAGGCTGTATGCTGTTCCACAATGGTGTCTTTATTGGCAGCTCCTGTGAAGGGTTCCAGGGACAGCTCTTCTGCCAAACTGGACAGAAATGGGGGTTTATATAGGGTACAGGGGTGTTGGAAATTGTCCAATGGCCAGGGTCAAGGCGAATATGACCTGTGGTCTTACAGAGAGATAACAAGGATCTGAATGCGGAAGAGGGGCTTCTTTGGTTCAGTTATTATGACTAGGCATTTCTTATCTTAGGCAAGTGACTGCCAGGGAGGCCTCACAGGGCCTCTGACTGCTACAAGGCCTCATTGTGAGGTTAGGTGGGAGGTAATTTTCTTCTCTAAAAGCAAAAAACAAACATTTTAAAACACATTAAAGGTTAGGGTTCTGCCGGAGGGTAGCCAAATCTTTTAGGAAGATTCTTCCTCCTCTTGCCAGTGTCGTGTTCTCTTTGAGGCGACGGCTCCTTGCTTTTCATCCCCGTCTGCTGGAGCTGGATTTTTGGGGACGAAAGGTTTTACCCACTTTTGGGGTATCCATCGTGGGCCTGTAGGGGTGGACACACACGCGTAGCCACTTGGTTTCCCAAGTTTCTGGGCCCTTAATGAGAACTGGTGGATGCTGTGATAACTTGAACTGTCACCGTGGAAATGCCTTACTACCGGGGGGACTCATGTTTTCAAATGAACAATTCAAAAAATTAATTGTAAACAGGGCTTTGCAGAGCTTTTGCTGTGGTGACATCCACACTGCTGAACTGCTCTGCCTAGCCAGGACTTGCTTGAGCGTATGGTGGGTACGCTCAGTCACAGATTGACCTGTGGGGAAGTGGTCTTATGCTCCACCCCCCACTGCTGGACAAACTCTAGGAACTCCTTGGAGGCATACACTGAGCCGTTGTCAGTCTTAATCTCCCTAGGGATCCCCAGAACTGAAAAGGCTTGCACCAGGTGTTGTTTGGCATGCACAGCCCTTTCTCCTGCGTGGGCAGAGTCATAAACTGCACCTGAATATGTGTCTATGCTTACATGCACATATTTCAGGCTACCAAAACCGGGAATGTGTGTGATGTCTGTTTGCCACACTTTGCAGCTCCCAAGGCCTCGGGCGTTAACCCCAACCCCCAGTGATGACACTGCCTGGAGCTGGCAATTGGGACAGGTGGCCAAAATGGCTCGAGCCTGACTCCATGTTAGTTGGAACTGACAGATCAGACCAGGCATATTCTGATGGTATTGCTGATGACTTAGCTTTGCCTGTTGGAAGACGTCTGGAAGGCGTGCCATTTCTGCTGGGGTGGCAAGGGAATCTGCTTTGCGATTACCTTCTGCGATTTCGCCTGGCAAATCGGTATGTGACCTCACATGCATCACGTAGAACGGATGCTCCCGCTGTGAAACTAAATAAATTAGTTTTGAGAGCAACCTGAAGAGATGCTCGTTCTTGATGTCTTTGAGAACTGCCTGCTCCGCCGTGGACACTACTCCCGCCACGTAGGCTGAGTCGGTGACCAAATTAATTGGCTCCGAGAACTTCTCAAAGGCTCTCACGACTGCAGCCAGTTTGGCGACCTGGGGAGACCCTTCCACAAACTCAGCATCAGCTTCCCGATGCTGAGTCTGGGGATTTCTCCAAGTCATCACCGACTTGTGGAATGCCCCGAACGTGTCAGTGAACACTGTAACTGACTTGAGCAGCCTACGACTCCTTTTCTCATGAGGAATGAGGTAAAATTCCTTATGAAACAGCTTGTGTGATGGGGCATGGATGGATATTTATCCACTGTAGCTGTCCAGAGATAGCTGGAGGCTGGCATTGCCCTGGAGCAGGTGCTCGAATATCTCCTTGGTCAACCTCTCAGGAGGATTCCTTTCCTCCTTAGACAGTTTGACCGGGAGGTGAATACACTGAAAGTCACAACCAGCCAGCTCACGCAATCTTACTCTGGCCTTCCAGATCAGCTGAGTTATCAGCTCCTGTGGCTGTGTGATGGTTTTGGATCGCTGGTGGGAGAGGAAAACCCACTCTATGATTAAGAGTGAATCCTTCTGCCCTTTGATCCATTGGAATATCAACCCGTGTAAGTGTGGTAATGACGAGCCTACCCTCTCAGCCCCCCGAATCACCAGGCCAGCCCAGATATACGGAGCCTTGAGGGAAGGCACGTCAGGAGATGGGCACAGGTACAAAAGAGGCTCCAATTCCCGATGCGGTTCTCCAAGCTTGTTTAATCCATGAGATGGAGGGGAAAAGAGAGACCGAACAGGAAGGGTCATGGCCTTATCTAGGCTCTGGACAGGGAGGGTGTCCTAGTTTAGGGCAAAATATGGAAGAAGACCTCCGGAAGGAGCCCCCAGAAAGCAAACCCCCCACGGCCCCTCCCCCACCTGGTTCAGGAAGGATTTCCTCAGAGAGAAATGGAAAAAACCTGTTTATTTAACAAGCAAAACCACTCCCCAATACAAAAAAAAAAACCAACACCAGATGACAAAACCCTTTCAGTGTTCTGAAGAGATGACAAATTCAGAAAGTCTCTCCTGGGAGTGGTCGCCCAGCTATCAATCTCCAGCACTGGGGACGGCTGCTGCAGGTCACAAAATGCAGACTCTCGGTGTTTCTTGATGTTTCCCAGGTCCAGGTCCAGAGCAGGTTCAGACGATATTCAGGAAAGGGAAAGGGAAGGGAAAAAGAAACAGTCCAGGGTAAAAAATGGACTGCCTAGCTAAACTAACTAATAAGCAAAAGCATAAGCAAGGGCAAAAGCAAAAGCAAAAGCAAGCAAGCAAGCAAGCAAGCAAGCCAAGCCAGCCAAGCCTCTCCTAGACACAGACCATGGGGGGAGGAGAACCGGCTGATAACAAGACAAAACAATCCTTCACTTTCAGAGTCAGTCCTGAAGGCACAGAACATAATATCAGGCATAAACAGAACACACGATTTGGGATACAAGCACCATACTGTCACCCTAGGACAGAGGGCTTTCTGGCTCTCTGCCAACCCCAGGGGAGCAGGAAGGAAGGGACCCTGTTTATCTGATTTCAGTCACAGGGGTCCCCGAAAGGGAGGAAAGTATAGCCTGAGCACACTGTAACACGGTAACTTTCCCAAAACAATGAATTTGAAAGGTCTCGGGGTCTGGCTATTGAGATGACCCCGAGAACGTAAAAGTCCTTGCTTCCCAGCTCATGCAGCCAAAGAAGAAGTCTGAATGTGTAGGGTCGGCTTCTCAAGGTTGTTTATTTTCTATTATCTATAACATTCTTTCTCTGACCTGCTAAGCTCTGTCTAGCAAGTTGGCCATGGCATTCTGTCTGCCCTCTAGGGCGGTGTTTACATTTTATACTGAAAACTACATGTACTATGTTTACAATAACGTGCCAATATCTATCATTTATTTTGGACAGTGTGTCTCTACTTTAAACCAATAGAAAAGTGTCACCATCACAGCAAGACATGGAGAGCAAGAAGAAGGAGAAGAAGGTCAGGACATGCCCAAATCCCTCCATCTTGTCCCCTCTAACCCCATTCTAAAAAGCCCCAAAATTCTACTTTTTCACCCTGTGTTAATTCAACTACCACACTACTCAAACCCTTGTGGCTTGTAATTCCTCATACAAAGTTGGCAGTTTTTTCCACGGGCTAAAATCGAAGCCACAGGTGTTTTTGACTTCATGCCAAGGTCTCCGAGCCCCCTGCCAGGACCTCGAGACAGCCAGGGCAGCCAGAGGGTTGTCCTGGGTTCCCACAGAAAGGCAGCTCGGGCTGATAATGATGAGCCTGCCTCTCGGCCAATGCTTTCTGCACTTTTTGGATTGCAGTTTTTGCCTCTGGGGTCAGTTCCCTGGGAGAAACTAGCTCTCTCTCCCCTTTCAATAAATTGAGGAGGGGATTTAGGTCCTCGTTGGTGAGGCCTAGCCAAGGCCTGATCCAGTTCAAAGACCCACACAGAGAATGGAGATCCGCTAGGGTTTTGGGATAACTCTTGATTTCCAGTTTCTGCAGACAACGGTCCACGCAGTGATCTCCAAGCCCAGGTACTTCCAAGGTGGCATCCTCTGGACCTTGTTTTCCTGAAGTTGGAATCCAGCAGAGGTTAAAACTTTAATCACTAGGTCAAGTGTGTTTTGGAGTATTGTGTCATCGGGGGCGCACACAAGCACATCATCCGTGTAGTGTAGGATGATTGCCTCCCTTTTCTGGGTGTGCACCAGGGGCAGCAATGAAGCCATGTACTACTGGCAGATGGAAGGACTGCATTTCATGCCCTGAGGCATTACTCCCCAGTGGTAGCACTTCAGTGGGGCTTCTTGATTGATGGTAGGAACCGAGAAGGCAAACCGTGGTGTGTCTTCCAGGTGTAGGGCAATATGGAAAAAACAGTCCTTGATGTCCAGGACAGCCAATTGCCAGTTTTGGGGAAGCATCGTTGGGGAGGGCATCCCTGGTTGGAGTGACCCCATTTCCTCAATTACCTTGTTTATTTCTCGAGGAGGAGGAGGAGCCACCACTCATCCTTCCCTGGCTTTTTTATTACAAAGACCGGGGAATTCCAAGGGCTGGTTGTCTCTTCAGTGTGACCTTTAGCCAACTGTTCCTCTACGAGCTCGAGCTCCTCGAGCACCTTCAGCTTTTCTTTGCTGAGTGGCCACTGATTTACCCAGACTGGATTATCATCCAGCCATGTTAACTTGTGGGCAGGGTGCTCCACAGTGGCCATCTCTAAAAATCCTGTGGTGTCTTAGGGATGATCAGTTTGACCCCATACTGGGACATGGTGTCTCTCCCCTACAAGGGAGCTTTGTAATCGGTGACAAATGGACAGACACTGGCCAATTATCCATCCGGCCTCTCTATTTGCACAATGCTTTTTGATATCTTTGCCAATGTGACTCCTCCTACACCTTGGATTTTGCCAGCCACGGGTTGCAAATCCCAATGTGACGGCCACAGCTTTTCCGGTATGATTGTCACATCTGCTCCCATGTCAAGCAACACTTCCATGTAGAGATGGTCTGCTCCACGTGTTAGGTTGCACCCCATAATGGGTTTGTCCTCACCAACCACTTCTGCCCAGTAGACGCCAGGTGCTTTGTCATCTACTGGGATTTCCGCTGGAACTGGAATGGCCTGGGTGATGATTTGCCCCTTGGCCAATAGAAGGGTGGCCGAGGGCAGTGCACCAGGAGAATGAGGTTAGGTATGTCTCCCTTGATGGTCATGGGAGCCACCTCAATCTCCATGGGTGTGTGTGCGGTGTCCCCAATAACAAAGTACTCACTGTCCAGTCCTGTGCGATCTTTTGTCAAGTCCTGTGAGTCCTCCGGCAGGTCCACTCCAATGACTGTCCACTGGGTAGACCTGAAAACAAAAAGCCTTGGTGGTCACAAGCTTGAAACGCTTGTAAGGCCACCAGATTTTGTTACGCAAACATTTCTCTTATTGTCTTGCACCCTGCCTCCCTTCCTCCCTTCCTCCCCCTTTTCTGTTTTGGGAGAGGTTTTCCCCTTAGGGAAGCCCGCTGCATTTATGTCGTGGCGCAGTGCAGGCTCGTGCTCGTGTCCTAGTTTTTTGGTTTGATGGTCTTCTTTTTCTGCTGCTGGCTTTGAGGGCAGTCTCAGGCAAAGTGTCCTGGCTTTTTGCAGTGGAAGAAGATGACATGTTGGAGCTGCTCCGGTGATATCTGTTGCCTCATCACTCCTGGAGATACAGCTGCCACAGTCCCTGAGTTTGTTGGCCTTGCCCACCCCTTCTGTGCAGCAAACAGTTCCGCCTTCCTAGCACACACCTCGATCATCTCTGCCAGTGTAGGTGGAGGGCCGAGAGGCAGCCCCAGGAGCACCCTGCTGAAGACCTCATTGGCATTTCTCTGTGCCATCTCTTTAACTATCTCCACCTGTGTCCTGGGGTCTCATACTTGCCTCTCAACTTGTGCACGGAGCCAGTCGACAAACTGCAAGAAACTCTCCAAAGGAAACTGTTTAATGTTAAGGTAACTACCCCTAACTTCAACAGCTGGTAGCTGGTAAAAAGCTTTTTCTGCAGCTTTTGAGATTTTATCTAGGACGAATTTAGATAACACCCAGGCTTGGTCCTCAGGGTTAGCCCATGCGCCCTGCCGCATATATGTTCATATGTGATGTCTCTGTTTTCCAAATCTTTTGCACCCTGGGTGCTTTGCATAAGTTCTACCAGGAGTCCCCTCAGAGATCTCTTCCAGGAGCTTTCCCATAGGTCAAACTCTGACTGGGTAAGCAGGCACCGGAAAAGATCTCGGAGGTCAGTTGGAACAAACTCAAGGGATGTTAAAGCAGCTCTTATCATACTTCTAAAAATTTCACTGTGTCTACCGAAATCTAACTGATTTTTACACGATTCTTTCTTGGTTTGGTAGGAGAGGGGCTGGTAGTTTCTAGGGCCGCTTCTATCACCAGTATATAGGACAGGAGCTACTGAGGGAATTGCTTCTTCCCCCCTGGGGTTTTCCCTTTTGGCCCTACCCCCATGGGACCCGGCAGGGGGGCTACTCCCCCCCGTGGGGACTGGCAGAGAGACCACCCACTCCCCTGGCCCCACCCCTGTGGGCACTGGACAAGGGACCACCCCCCCACCCCCACCCCTCGGCCCCACCCCCGTGGGACCCGGACGGGGGGGGGCATGGGAAACAGGACCAGGCAGGTGGGCGGGGCTTTGTGGCGGGGCGGAGCAACCGTGAGAATCAGGGACGGGTATGGAGGATGACATCATGGAGGGCGGGGACATGGAGGAATGGGGGGGAGTGTCTGAGGGAAGGAAGGGGTTGTGGGACTGGAAGGGGTTGGGGCAGGGGATAAGTGGACAAAAGGGATTGTTGGAAGAAGAAGGGTAGGGGGGAGGGCCAGCCACATGGCCGTCGCCATCTTGGCCCCCGACCATGTGGTCGCCGCCATTTTGGGGATTGGGGGAGTCAGAACGCGAAATTAGGGAAGCAGCAAATGGGTTGAAGGGATGCAGGGAAGGTGCTCTGTCAGCCTGCGCACAACTGCCAGAGCCAGGGTACTGAGAGGGAGGCAGGAGGCCAGAGAAACAGTGGCTGTGCCAGGTACCCTGCATTTCTTGGGGTGCCTCACACGTCCCTCTCAGTTCAGGGGCAGAGGGTTTGGGAGAAGGGGTAGGGGAAGCCGCAGAAGGGGAGGCTTGCGGTGGCTGTCCTTTCGTTTTCCTCTTAAGCACTTCTTTTCGGATCAAAAGGCACGCAGCGAAAACACAAGCTGCGGCTTTTCCACCGCCACCCGCGCTCCCACCGTGCCACCGAAACTGCCGCGCCACCGCTGCCACCTGTCATGCTGCAAAAAACCAACACTCAGAGCCGCGCGCCGCCCGGAGCTGCGCTCGCAGCCTGGGAGCCGCTCCACCGCTGCCGCACGAACCCGCGCCACACGTGAAGCGATACGCGGAATAAATAAATAGACTCCACAACCTGGGGTAGTTATGAAGTGGGTATGTATGTCAGCGCCCGGCACAAGTGAGACAGCTCTCCAAAACTTGTGCCCCGAGCCTCAGTCTGACCCACACCTTTATTCCCAAAGATGTTCCATATGCAATACATTGCACAACTTTTTCATGCATATTTAACCCCTGGTCCCGCCTATCCTCGCCTCTCATGCTAAATAAGTCCACGCCCTTCTGGGCACGCGTGGTTTGCTGTGGTGGTCGTACGGGGGTCTCTTGGTGGTCCTGAGGCTGAAGATTGTGGTCTTGCTCATGACTGAACTTTTGAACTTTTCCTCTCTGCGCGTGCGCTTTTGGTCCTTTGGTGCTTATCTGAGTACGTCTGTCAGTCTTGATAGGCTTGGAGACAGAGGAGATTCTTTATCTGGGTTCTTTGCCTCTTCTGGTATTGTCCTTTATGCAAGAAGCTCTAGAAATTTGCATTTTCCTATGCCCTTTGTACCAGGCAGAGGTTTCTTAAGTAAAAGGTTAAAATTCAATACATACTTCTACAAGCTAAATTATAAATATTTAATTCATTTTGTTAATTTAACTCTAAAAATCTCTGTTTCACACGTACCCGCAAAAAAACCCGCCTGCACACACAAACCCCTCCACTCGGGCTAGCACCCTTCCCCCTCACCGGAATGAACCCCCACCACCCGGGAGTCACTCTGGGGTCCCCACGGGGTATACTCACCCCTCCTGGGGACCTGGCTTGGCTGGAATTTTGCAAGGAAGTCCTTTGTCTGGGACCGACTCGTTCTTGGGCTGTTAGAGTTTGTTAGCATAGAAAGTGTAAAATACTCTTCTTTCCTCAATACCAGAGACTAATTTGAAAGATGCCACCTTTTGTATACCTGTGGATGAACAGAGTCAACTTGCCTTTGCTTTTGAATGGGAAAATCCAACTACAAGACGGAATATATAGGTCTGTTGGACTGTCCTCCAACAAGGATTCAAGAACAGTCTTATGATATTTGGTAATATCCTGCAAAGGAGCTGGAACAGTGGCACTGTGAGTATGAAACCATCTCATTATTACAGTATGTAGATGACATACTGATTGGATCAGGCACTCAGCAAGACTATTTGGAGGTGATGATAAGCCTGCTCAACATTTTAGGCTTGGCAGGATACCGAGTATACAGAAAGCCAGAAAGAAAGCTCAGATTGGGAAAGAGAAAGTCCACTATATAGGCTTTGAAATAACAAAAGGACAGAGAGCATTGGGTTCTGACAGGAAAGAAGCAATATGTACAATTGCTGCTTCTACCTCAGAGACAGTTGCGAGGGTTTTTAGGGATAGCTGGATGGTGTCAGCTATGGTTCCAAATTTGGGCTTAATAGCCAAACCTTTATATGCTGCCACAAAAGGGCCAGAAACAGTATTAGAATGGGCTCCAGAATGCTGAAAAGTCTTTGATGAGATCAAGAAAAAGTTCATGGATGCTCCCACAGTGGGAATCCCTGACTTACAGAAATCATTCAAATTGTATGTACATGAAGCACGACAGGTGGCATTGGGAGGACTCACACAAAAATTAGATAGCTGGAAAAGACTAGTAGGTATTTCTCCAAACAACAGGATGAAGTGAGTAAAGGATGGCCTGCTTGTTTGAGAGCAGTAGCTGCAGCTGTAATCCTGATTGAAGGATCATGAAAACTGACATTTGGCCAAACCCTTACTGTGTACATACCTGTCCTAGGGTGACGTTATGGTGCTTGTATCCCCAATCGTGTGTTCTGTTTATGCTTGATGTTATGTTCTGTGCCTTCAGGACTGGCTCCGAAAAGTGAAGGTTTCTTTTGTCTTGTTATCAGCTGGCTCACCTCCCCCCACGGTCAGTGTCTAGGAGAGAGGCTAGGGCTTGCTTGCTGGCTTGCTTGCTTCGCTTTGCTCTCTCTTCTGCTTTTTGCTTTTGCCCTTGCTTTTGCATATTAGTTAGCTTAGGTAGGCAGTCCAATTTTTTTTTTCCTGGACTGTTTTCCCTTCCCTTTCCTGAATACCATTTGAACCTGCTCCGGACTGGGACCTGGGAAACACCAAGAAACACCAAGAGCCTGCATTTTGTGACCTGCAGCAGCCATCCCCAGCACCGGAGACCGATAACTAGGTGACCACTCCCAGGAGAGACTTTCTGAATTTTTCATCTCTTCAGAGCAGTGAAAGAGTTTTTGTCATCTAGTGTTGTTCATTTTTTGTGCTGGGGAGTGCTTTACCTGTTCAATAAACAGGTTTTTTCCACTTGTCTCTGAGGAAATTCTTCCCGAACCAGGTGGGGGGAGGGGCCGTGGGGGGTTTGCTTTCTGGGGGCTCCTTCCGGAGGTTTTCTTCCAAATTTGCCCGAAACCAGGACAATACCCTATGCTGTAATCTCACTTCTTGAGAATAAGGGACATTATTGGATGTTCCCAATTTGATTAGCTCAATATCAAGCAGTGTTGTTAGAACAAGGCAATGTGACCCTCTCTTAAACCTCCACTCAACTCAGACACTTTGCTTCCTGTCTCAGATGCAGGAGAACTGCATCATGACTCTTTGGTAGCTATTGAACAAGTATATTCCAGTAAGGCTAGATCTCGGAGACAAGCCACTCCCTGAGGCTGAGATGGAGCTTTTTTCTGATGGGAGCAGTAACATGTTAAATGGACACTGGAAATGTGGTTACGTGGTGGTAGCAATTGCAGAGTGAAAGTGAACCACTGCCTAGAAACACCTCTGCCCAGAAAGCTGAATTGGTAGTTCTCACTCGGGCCCTGGAATTGAGCCAAGGAAAGAAAAAAAAAAAAAAAAAATATATATATATATATATACTGACTGAAAATATGCCTTTGATGTTGAAATACTAAGGCCTGAACAACAGGCCTTGAGTCAAAGTTGACCTCTAGATGAACCTTCCAACCAAATGTTATATTTGTATCTGCTCATTAACAAAGTAATATTAGCAATATATGTATTCATTCATTAGCAAAACATGTATTTAACTTTCCATATTTAGAAATTGGACAAGGCCATGAAATCATACATCTGGCTTTGTTTGGGGGTGCATGATCAAAGACAACTCCTTTGGTTCCTCCTTGAGCCCTGGCCAGGCTTTGGGAGTAACCCAAGAGGAGGATGAAACCAGATGTTCCCACACTAGAAGTTATGGCAACTTGTTTATTCAATAATATATAAAGCTGCGCTCTCTCACAGTGAAGTCAGAAGCCTTGTTGCCTGTAGGTGGACGCACATGCAGGATTTCCCAGTTGCCGAGCATGGTTCTCCAGTCCTTCAATGTGACATCTTCCCCAGTTGATGTATGGACCTGGATGACAGTGAAGTATTTGGGCAACAGGTGGTATATCTTTCTAAATCACTACAGGCAAACTTTGTAGTAATGATTATGTTCATTGCTTAGCTTATCCTTTTGTGATTGTTTGCAGTTTTGCATTATATTAAATTACACTTATTCCTTAAGTTGGTATCTGTTGAGAGTTTTTTGCAGGACAATGGACATATGCAACATATGCACAATCCAGCCTTCATAGAAACTGAGTAAGGTCACAATGCCCTTGAAGGACACGAAAGAAGAAGAACACGCTTAGCTCCAGACAGTTCAGGATGTAAAGGCAGACAAGAAAACCGCAGCGAGACGCATGAAGAAGAAAAAATAACTAAATTAACTAAAAGCTTAAAATGCGTGCACAGAAGGATTTAACCAATCATCTATTAGCTTGAGGTGCGTGAACAATAGAACACAGTATAAATATAGCTTAGTTTTTGCAATAAATCGGCTTCACTTGGTCATATTGATCATGGCGTGATGTCCCGTTTCTGATCCTCCGCATTTTTCGTGCCCGACCAGGGACCCAAAGAATGGCTATTTCACTGCTAGTCAGAGGTTCAGCGACAGCCTTCGGGAGGTGGAGAAGCCGGTCGAAAGTATCCTTGCTGCCCCAGCGAGAGGTGGAGAGGTTGGAGCTCTGAGTGAAGACGAATTGATTTCGCCCTGATCAGGTGAACGGCCAGGGAGGAGATGGGGTCGGACCATGAGACAGATGGGGTCCAAAAACTCCTCCAACATATCCTCTCTAAGAGAGGGCAGAAATATGATGCTTCCACTCTGAAGGGACTTATTTACTGGGCATGGGATCGTAACCTCATACCAGGGGCACAGGTTGCTTTTGAGGTATTGACATGGGAGGCTGTGGGCTGCATGATATGGGACTGTATCGCCTTGGGTGAAAGTGGGGCTAAAGAGATGTCTAAATATGCTACCCTGTGGAAAAACATCGTAGAGGTATTAAGGGCGATGAAGGCAGAAAAGAAAGCCGCTGTGGTGGCCTGTGCTGCCTTTGCTCCAAGCATCGACCCTGAGCCACAGGCATTTCCTGCTAGCAAGTTATTTTCGACTACATTAAACGTTCCTTCGTGCGGCCCCCAACCCTCCAGCCCGGTTCCAGTAACTGGAAAGGAACTCAAACCTTCAGACCAGAAACAGAGTGAGGAAGCTACCTCTCTCGGAGGTTTGCGCTGCCGACCCAAGAATAAAGGTATTCAAGAAAAGGAGGCAGTCGGTAGTGAAGTGTTAGAAGTAGCACACTCATTATCTGAAGATGAAGCTGAAGAAGAAAAGACAGATTCAGGATCTGCCTCGGTAGAGGAGGACTTAAAAGCTTTGGTAGACAATTTGCAGAAGTTAGTAATTCAACAAAGTGATCGAGTCACTTCCCAAAAGGACTATTCTTTTGAAAGGAGGGAGCTGCCAGCTATTTTAAGCTCTGAAAGAGCTCTCGACGAATGGAGGGGGAGGCGGATACCCCCCTTGACCACGGCAGATCAGGATTTAGAGCTAGACCCTGATATAGAAGCCGCACAAAAGAGGAAGTGGAAAGTAGTTATAACTGAAGCAATAATAGAGGGGTCCTTTTCCCCTAGTACTATAGAAGCCTTCCCTGTGGTAACCCAAGCCACAGGACGAGGATGGGAGCCATTTGATTGGAAGATATTAGAAAAATTGAAAAGCGCCATTACACAATATGGCTTGAAGTCTCAATTAGCACAATCGTTATTGCAATTCATCTTTATAGCAGATACTTTAATTCCAGCTGATGTTCAAACCTTGGTTAGATCAATCATGCCCCCTCACCAGCAAATTCAGATTTATAAGAATTGGGAAGAGGCGTGTAAAAAGGAAACGGACTACGGAGCGCGACCCCATGCACAAAGACACAAGCTCGGGGAGCTGCATGGGTTGCTTAACCCCCTCTGGAGGACTTTGCTCACTCCAGTCAGCAACTCCTGGAAGCGCCAGAATGGACGTGGAAACCACAGTAGAACTTACCATCACTGACTCTGCAGTACATCTGGTGGAGACTAATGTAAAGGGAACTTTGGGGGGTGGGCTTAGTGCTTTCCTGTTAGGGAGATCATCTGCTAGCAAAAGAGGATTGGATGTAATTCCCGGAGTTATTGATGCAGACTAGCAAGGGGTTATCAAAATTATGGTTAGGACATTTTTCCCTCCTGTATCTATACCTAAAGGATCACGAATTGCTCAACTTGTTCCTTTTAAGTTTTGTGTCCCCTGTACAGGATTAAAGGAGCGGGGAACAGGCAGTTTTGGTTCCACAGGTAACCCAGAAGTGTATTGGGCCATGGACATTACGAGAGGTAAACTGGATAAACAGGTAACCTTGACTCATCCCAATGGTAATTCTATTACTAAGAGGCTCACAATCGATACCGGAGCAGATGTAACAATCATTTCAAGCACTATATGGCCCAGGAATTGGCCAGTAGTCAATCCTGTCTTGGGAACTGCAGGGATTGGTGGAACCCAAGCAACTCGGTTAAGTAGGGAAATAATTACCTTTACTTTCCCAGATGGAGTGAGCGTAACAACAAGACCCTATGTCATGCAGACTCCTGGTAATTTGTTAGGTTTAATTGGCAGGAATACTTTATTACTCATGTTCGCAGTAATCAAAATTTCCCTGGTCTGTCTGAAGGTAACGCTCAAGCTGATCGGTTGGTAGCCGCTGTCTGGCCAATGCCAACCTCCAATAAATTTCAACAAGCAAAAAATTTTCATGCCTTTTTACATCAATCTGCAAAGATGTTGGTTAAACAATTTGGTATCCCCCTTACTGATGCCACTGGCATTGTACGATCTTGCCCAGATTGTCAAAGGGTAGGCATTGGCTTAGGCACTGGTGTTAACCCAAGAGGTACCCAACCTTTGCAATTATGGCAAATAGATGTAACACATGTAGCAGAATTTGGCCAGAAGAAGTTCGTGCATGTTTGCATTGATACTTACTCTTGTGTTGTTTGGGCTACCCCTTTAACAGGTGAGACAGCACATCATGTTGAGAAGCATTTGTACAATTGCTTTGCAATAATGGGAGTCCCTTTAGCCATTAAGACTGATAATGGCCCGGCTTACTGTTCTTTACAATTCAAGTGTTTCTGTAATTTGTGGGGTATTCAACATGATACTGGTATTCTACACAACCCTACAGGTCAGGCGATTATTGAGCGAGCCCATCAGACATTCAAGGGCATGCTGCAAAAACAAAAAGGGGGAATGATAGGGTTATCCCCAGAAGAAAGGACAGCTAAGGCTATCTTTGTACTTAATTACCTCAGAACAACAGGAGATAGGGAAGAACCACCTATTCTTGTGCACCATGCCCTCATACGTAGGCCAAGTGAGGAATTGCCTGACGGTATTCAAGTCATGTTCAAAAACCCGGAAATGGGGATGTGGGACGGGCCAGCCACGGTGAAATTAATGGGAAGAGGTTACATGTGCTTACTTACAGATAAAGGAATGCACTGAATTCCGACTAAGTGAGTGAAACCTTATCTAAAGTCACACCTGCCAGCTAATGCTCCGTCCAGAAGCAGAATGTCGGTGACAACACCGACTTCAGATGCAGCTGAACCTGATACTTCAGCATCTGACGGCTGAACAACAACTGAACTTACTTCTACGGCTATTAGCAGATGCGAGCCAACTACCTGGACCTGCGGTAATGGTAACCAGTAACTGTTGTATTGTGTTTTTAGCAGTTCTGTAATGGTTTGCCCCTTCACCCCCCATTTTCTCCCAGTGGTTCCACCCCAAGCTTTCCCGCCTTTCCCTCAATGCCAATCTCCCTGAAAATGCTCAGTCATTCCCCTGTCCCCTCCCTGGTACCCTGTCCATCACTTGGATCCTCATCCCACTCTCCCAGAATCTTCCACCTTGGGCATCGAGTGAGTGGACGAAGGCCAGGGGTCCCTCCCTTGAACTTCCCCCATTGGTTTGTGTGTCTGTCTGTCCCTCTGCCTTCCACTCCTCTGAATCCTCGCATTGGGTGGTGGGCGTCCCTTCCCCCTGGTTATCGCCCCGGTACTTAAGACGATTGCAAGAGCCTCGAGAGCATTTTCGGCTGTCGGGACAATGGCATTCGGAGCTCCTCGGAGCTTGCATTACACTTGAGACCTTTTCCCCGGCCTTGAGTCGACTCCCTCATTACCTTCTTGGACGCCGCCTCTCCTCCTTCCAAGACAGACAGCAAAGCGCTCAGTCTTAGCCGCTCCCCAAATCTCGTCGAGAAACAGGGGAGTGTCCCCTGCTGCTGACTGTGCCTCGGCCGGGCAGGCAAAGCCAGGGAGCTTCAGAGTAGACACGGTGGCAGTTTGGTTCCCAACGTGGGGCTGAGGACATCGCAAGACCCCACGAAGGAGACAGCCGGACGTCCTCTTGGATTATTTCTTCAGCGGTGTTTGGACTCCGTCTCATAGCTGGCAAGCTACCCCAGGAGTAGGAGACCCCTTTTTGGTGGGTAATGCTCCTAGAGAAGGAACTGGTAGCCACGGGGCACCACGTGGTCAGTTCCAAGAGGAGGATACTACTCAGAACTTTTCCTTTCCTGCTGCCAGCCTCGGAGTGGTGAGTATCTTCTCTCCCTCCTTTGTTCTCCCTCTCGGTGTAGTGGGGAGCTTTCTTCGCCTGCTTCTCTTCGGTACTCTCTTTCCCTGTGGGTTTCTGGGAAGAGAGTCAACTTTTTCCCTCTCTGGAGGATTTTCGCTACTACGGTAGCTGTTATTTTGCTAGGCAGCACCTTTCAGCAGGCAGCCAGCAGCAGGCGTTTCTCTTTTCTTTTGCTTTTTCCCTGAGTAGTGTGTTTTTAAGAGACAGATTTAACATCAGCCACGATGGGTGCTTGGCTTTCTGTTTTGAAAAAGGGAGTCTATTACCAAGTTGTAAGTGTCCTTTTTAGGAACGGGATTCCGTTTCATAAAAGAGAAGTTAAAGAGTTTGTTCAGTGGTTGTTCCTACATTTTTCTAATGTTTTGGCCGACCAAATTCATAATTTGGAGTTTTGGGATCTAGTAGATAGTGAGTTGTTGCAGCTAGGGGATTCCTCCCTTTCTAGGTTCGCTTTCCTAGCCATGAAAATTAAAAATACTTGCAGAGCCTCTTCTAAAATGCAGGAACAGCCACACAGGAGCAAACTCAACCCCAGTTCTCCCCGTCCTAACCCTCTTACCTCCCCTGTCTTCCCCAAACCAGGAATTCTAATGGGAACAGCCCGGCAAGAGCCGCAGGGCTGCCTTCGTCTCCCTGGTTCCTCACAGAATCCCCGAGACCCCCGCCTGAGCAGTCCTGGCCAGACTGCTCGGGATCTTTCCTGTCCCCCTACTTCTATGCATGACATAGCGCTGGATGATGACGAGCCGTTGTTATCCATTGATCACCTTTGCGGGGAGAGGGAATGGATGGAGGGGGAAAAACAAGCTGCAAAAATACCTAAGGAGGCTCTCAGGGAGAGCGTGAAGGCGGCGGAAAAGGCATTTTTCGGGATGCGCCCGGATGTCCCCATTGATAATTATCTGTCTATAACTCAGTTTCCTTCTGAATCTTTCCTTAAGTTCGTTGAGCGACTTGGCAGGGCGGTGGACCTTCAAGTACAGGACCCGGGAGTGCGGTGAGAAATCCTTATGGAGATCGCTCCACAAAATGCCAATGAAAAATGTAAAGCTGCAATCCTGAGCTTGCCCCTCGACCCACCGCCGACCCTGCAGTCCATGCTAGAAGTGTGCTCGAGGAAGGTCACAATCACATTGGCGGATCAACATCACAAACAGAGGGAACTGAGGAGGGTGGCGGCCGTCAACTTCCCTGACCTGCCATCCAGCAGCCAGCCACCGCGCACTCCACGGACATTTAAGAGACCTCCCCCAGCAGACCCGCGGTCTCATCTTTGCAGGAATCCAGGGCATTGGATGCCCAACTGCCCACTGAGGCAACAGTTTCTTAACTTCAGGGAGGCCCAACAAAAACAGAAGGTTGCCTCCGAAGGAGGGCCATCAAAAAACTAAAAACTAAGCGCAGTCCCTCCCTGCGCAATGATAGAAAGGAGGTGGGGCCAAGAACATCTCAGGGGGGGAACCAAACATTAACATTGCTTCTTCACTGGACTTGACTCGCCCACACCAACCAAGACCTGTTTTAATCACTGATTCTCATAATGTGCCTTTCAGTTTGGCTCTGACAGAGCCCCTCCATCTTCGTAATACCAAGTGGCATTTTGCGTCTGTGAACCCCAAGGAACCTGGTACTTGGGGAGACAACCATAGTAAGTATGTCATCCTTGGGGACACCTTTAGATAGTCACATCCTCCCGGGTCTCGTGACATCAGACCCGGGGAAACTTGTCCTTTGGCTGCATTGTATTCACCCACCAGTGTACCTGCCCAAAGGCCAGGTCATTGCCCAGGCCATCCCAGTGCCTGAGCTTTAGTGGAACCAGGAACAGCAGAAAAACACATATCATACCATCGCCTGGACTCAGGTACTGGGGGCTGAAAAACCAAAGATCTCATGCGGGTTACACTGGGGGGGGAGTGCAAAACCTTAGTTGGACTCCTAGACACGGGGGCAGATGTGACTGTCATTCACTCCCGGGAATGGCCGTCACATTGGGAGTTGCAGGATGTGGCTGGACACTTACAAGGTGTTGGGGGCATTCAATTAGCAAAACAGTCAAAGAGTGTCATCCAAATTGAGGGGCCGAATGGGCAATTGGCTTCTATACGCCCATTCATTTTAGATTATACAGAACCCTTGTGAGGGAGAGACCTGATGGCCCAGTGGGGGGTCAGAATTGACATCCCAGAGACCCCCCAGATTTTTCAGGCAGCGGTCACTGAAAAGCGCGCTACTCGGAAACTCAATTGGAAAACAGATTCTTCAGTCTGGGTAGAGCAGTGGACGCTAAGTAAACAAAAACTGGAGGTGCTCAAGGAGCTCGTAGATGAGCAGCTAACAAAGGGGAATATCCAGGAAACAACATCTCCCTGGAATTCCCCTGTCTTTGTAATTAAAAAAACAGGCAAAGACGAATGGCGGCTGCTCCACGACCTCCGTCAAATCAATAATGTAATAGAAGACATGGACTCTCTCCAGCCAGGGATGCCATCCCCAACGATGGTCCCCCAAAATTGGAATCTGGCCGTGATTGACATTAAGAACTGCTTCTTCCAAATTCCCGTTCACCCTGACGATGCCCCATGCTTCGCCTTCTCAGTTCCCTCCATTAACCGAGAAGCCCCAAGGAAGAGATACCACTGGAAAGCCATATGCAGTTCAAGAAGGAACCACACCGACACAAGTAGGGGGGGAAACCCTACATAAGTATGTGGTAGCCCTGAATAAACAAGTGAGGGAAGTTGAAAAATATGTGGCTGGAGCTCAAAACAGAGAATTAGATGGACCAGTACACGATGTACAACCTGGGGATTATGTATATGTTAAGTCTTTTGCAGAAAAACCTTGGAACCGCAGTGGGAAGGACCATTCCAGGTGCTCCTCACCACCTTTACTGCAATCAAGATCAAAGAGCAGAAGGCCTGGATCCATCACTCCCAAGTGAAAACAGCCCCTGAGGGAGTCTGGAAAGTGACACCAGGCGACAACGAACTGAAGCTGAAGCTCACCCGGAACAGTGAATAAATGGAGCTATAGAAATCATGGACATAATGGAGAAGGTCGTAACTATTATAGCCACTGCTATAGTTGTAACAGGAGCCAATACAATACCACGTGGGTACAATGTAACTGGAATATACCGGTGCCAAGGAAGGGCCTACAATCCCCACTCTCGTACGGCCCTAAACGAGATTCTAAAGGTCACAAATGCATGTTTGTGGGAAGGGAGAAATGTTTGGGGATGTAATTATAGGACAAGGATGTGTCTGTCTCAGGACAGCATGCCCCACCGTAATGATAGACAACCTAAGCATGAATGAGACTCAGTTTAATTTATGTGTCTGTAACTTTGTCAAAATTGAGGGATGTGACTTCTCCTACCGGACACCTGTAGTAAATAGTGCCTGTGTCCATAGGAATGAATTTGACTTTAGTTACTCAGTTGTTAACACATCAAGAACTGAGAGAAATTTTGAAAGGGATTAGAGACGCAGGGAAAAAGACTTTAATCACTATACACCATGACACAGAAATCATCAAAGGAGTTTTTAAATGATTTGAGGAACACTAGTCTCATCATTGGTGGGATGTGCTTTTTGGATGGTCACCAACAGCAACCGGCATACTTAATACGTTAATTCATCCTAACACTGTGTTGCTTATTTTAGTTAGTATAAGCTTGATTTTGTGTATTGTGATACTTGTTTGGAATTGGAAGATGATACAACAAATGACGGCCCTAACTTTGCTATCAAAAGCATATGGTTTAGTCTTGAGACACAGTAGACACATATCTTGGGCAGATGAAGAGGAATCTATATATTGAGTAAAAGAATTTACTCATTCCAAAGAAGAAGTGGGGAATGAAGCATAAACTTTAAGGGATTTAGAGATTTTAGAGGAGCTAAGATTTTAGTTAGAGATAAGCCTTACTAGAGTTAATTAAAATAAATGAGTAGGCTTTGATGAAGTAAAAAGTTCGTAGTTAACTAATAATTGATTGCTTGTCAACACAATGTTTAGTTAGCTGGGTTTATAATGAAGAATATAGAAACTGACAAATAGCTTTTAGGAACATAAGACAATTGTGGGCCTCGTCTGTTCTGAAACCAATTGAAGACAAGGAATGGGAGTTCTACCAAGATTCATTTGTCATATTTGCATTTGAAATGGTAGAAAGGTCAGAATGAGGAAGACTTCATTTACTTCCTCATTTTGGGACCCCTCCCCATGAAAGGGACCACCGACCCATTTCAAGGAACAAACTATGCATGCTTAATAGCTTTTGAAATGATTAGCATACGAAGCGAGGGATGGGATGTACTAAATTATGAATATGTATTTGTGTTTTGGGTATTCAGTTCTTGTGTGGATAAAAGGACTCTGTAATCATTTGAAAGGTGCAGTGTGTATTTGGGAGCTATCCCACACGCTGCCCGGCGTCGCAATAAACATACACTTTCTAACTTTAAACTGTTAGAGTGTTTTTGTCCATCACAGTTGGATATCGGTACTAGATCAATATCCATATTTCTTTAATAAATCAGACCAACCCCCACCTGACTACAATTACCCTTCAGGAAGTTGTAGAGAGTGATAAGATCGCCTCTGAGTCTTCTTTTCTCCAGGCTAAACAACCCCAGCTCCCTCAGCTGTTCCTCATAGGGCTTGTGTTCCAAGCCCCTTACCAGCCTTGTTGCCCTCCTCTGGACGCGCTCAAGCATCTCAGCGTCCTTCCTAAACTGAGAGGCCCAGAACTGGACACAGCACTCAACGTGTGGCCTCACCAGTGCCGAGTACAGGGGGAGAATGACCTCCCTGCTCCTGCTGGCCACACTATTCCTGATACAGACCAGGATGCTGTTGGCCTTCTTGGCCACCAGGGCACACTGCTGGCTCATGTTCAGCCAGCTGTCGACCAGTACTCCCAGGTCCCTTTCTGCCTGGGCGCTGTCCAGCCACACGTTCTCCAGCCTATAATGCTGCAGGGGGTTATTGTGGCCAAAATACAGGACTCGGCACTTGGACTTATTAAACATCATCTTGTTAGACTCTGCCCATCCATTCAACTGTTCCAAGTCTCTCTGCAGAGCTATCCTACCTTCCAACAGATCGACACACACTCCCAGCTTAGTGTCATCTGCAAACTTACTAATGAAAGACTCAATACCCTCATCCATGTCATCAATAAAAATATTGAACAGAACTGGCCCCAGCATAGACCCCTGAGGGACACCACTGGTGACTGGCCACCAGCTGGATGCAGCACCGTTCACCACCACTCTCTAGGCCCGGCCATCCAGCCAGTTCCTAACCCAGCAAAGAGTGCTCCTGTCCAAGCTGTGGGCTGCCAGCTTTTCCAGGAGTGTGCTGTGGGAGACAATGTCAAAGGCCTTGCTGAAGTCCAAATAGACAACATCCACAGCCTTTCCTGCATCCACCAGGTGGGTCACCTGGTCATAAAAGGAGATTAGGTTGGTCAAACACGGCCTACCCCTCCTAAACCCATGCTGGCTGGGTCTGATACCCTGGCCATCCTGTAGATGCTGCATGATGACACTCAGTATAAATTGCTCCGTTATCTTGCCAGGTCAGGCTGACTGGCTTATAGTTACAAGTATCCTCCTTCCTACCCTTTTTGTGAATGGGTGTCACACTGGCCAGCTTCTAGTCATCTGGAACCTCACCAGTTAGCCAAGACTGTTGGTAAATGATGGAGAGTGGCTTCGCAAGCTCATCTGCTAGCTCTCTCATCACCCTGGGATGGATCCCATCAGGTCCCATAGATTTATGAATATCCAAGCATCTCAGCAGTTCTCTGACTGCCTCCTCCTGGATAATGGGGGGTACCATTCTGTTCCCTGGCACCATCAACCAACCCAGGAGGACAGTTGTCCTGGGGACAAACCGTCTTCCCACTGAATACGGAGGCAAAGAAGACTTCGCACTTCCGCCCCTTCCCCATCTGCAGTTACTAAATTCCTGCCCGCATCCAGTAGAGAACAAAGGTTGGTCCTACCCTTCCTTTTGCCATTAATATATTTGTAAAAACATTTTTAATTATCCTTAACAGAAGTCGCCATTTTAAGTTCAAACTGAGCTTTGGCCTCTCTAATTTTTTTTTCTTCTACATGCCCTTGCAACCACCTTAAATACTTCCTGAGAGACCTGACCCTCCTTCCAAAGATGATACATCCTCTTTTATTCCTAAGTTCCTTCAAAACCTCCTTGCCCATCCAGGTTGGACGTTTACCTTGTGGACTTGTCTTTCGGCACACAGGGACAGCCTGTTCCTGTGCCCTCAAGATCTCTGTTTTGAAGCATGCCCACCTTTCCTGAACTCCTTTGTTTTTAAGGGCTGCTTCCCACGGAACTCTCTGAATAAGTCTCCTACATAGGCCAAAGACTACCCTCCGGAAGTCCAGTGTAAAAGTCTTATTGATGTTCCTCCTGATTTCACCAAATATCAAGAACTATAATGTCATGATCACTCTGCCCCAAGCAGCCTCCAACTACCACATCTCCCATCAGCCCATCTCAATTTGCAAACAACAGGTCTAACATAGTCCCTCCCCTGGTGGGCTCACTCACCAGCTGGGACAAAAAGTTGTCCTCCACACACTCTAAGAACTTCCTGGACTGCCACATTTCTGCTGTATTAAGTTCCTAGCAGATGTCTAGCAGGTTAAAGTCACCTACAAGAACAAGGGCTAGTGATCCTGTAACAGTATCTAGCTGCTTATAGAATAAGTTGTCCACTTCTTCTTCCTGGTTGGGTGGACAATAACAGACTCCCAGTAGGATGTCAGCCTTATTGGCCTTCCCCTTAATTCTTACCCATAGGCATTCAACGCCATCTTCATAAGTTTCACTATCTATGGCGTCAAAAGCCTCCTTAATATAAAGGGCCACCCCTCCACCTCTTCTCCCTATCCTGTCTCTTCTGAAGAGCTTGTAGCCATCCATCACAGCGCTCCAATTATGCGAGATGTCCTACCACATTTCCATTATGGCGACTGCATCATAGCTTTGCTGCTGCACCATGGGTTCCAGCTCTTCTTGTTTGTTACCCATGGTGCGTGCATTAGTATCCATGCACTTCAGCTGGGCTACTGATTTCACCCCTAACTCAGACTTACCACCCTTGGGCCTGCTTCCAGACAACCCAGCTGCATCCCCTTTCCCCTTCAAACCTAGTTTAAAGCCCTATCAACAAGGTCTGCCAGTTCATGAGCTAAAAACCTTCTGCCCTTAACAGAGAGATGTATCCCATCTGGTTCCAGTAGAGCAGATGCTGTAAAGGTTGCCCCATGATCAAAGAACCCAAAATTCTGCTGATGACACCAACCCTTGAGCCACTTGTTGATAATGTGGCCACTTCCAGCTGTTGGGCTAATGCAGTCGCAAATAGTTCTGCTTTATATTGTTCCGAGCTGATATTAGTGCATGTCTTGATATAATTCAGAACGTTTAACATTAGAACAATTACAAATCAGGTCCAGGGCTTTTTTACAGTCATTGTTAGCTTTTTCATAAGCAAGAGATTTTAAGACAGCATCAGCTGCTTCCTGCATGTCAATTTGCCGTAAAACAGCGGATTGTAATAGATCAATAAAGGTAATATATGGTTCCTGAGGCCCCTGCCTCACAGCAGCAAAACCAGACTCCAACTTTTTTGTATCAGGTACCTTTCGTAGTGCCCTTATGGCAATAACAGTAGACTGATTCCACGCTTGGGGTGGGACTCTTAAACGAGCCCGAACAGTATCATATACATATATACATCTGTGCCAGAGAGCTGTTATGCAGTGATATTAAGGGGTGGTTGCTGATTACCATTATTCAATGCCTGAATTCGAGCCAAATCTACAAATTCCATCCACCAGAGACAGTATGGTCCTCCTGTCAAAATTGTCTTAAAAAGAGATTTCCAATCCACTGGTAACATAGTATGTCCTTCTGCAATTGCATCCAATAAATTCATAGTAAAGGAGGAATGTAAATGATTTTCTTTCACCGATCTCCTCAGTTCCTTTACCATCTCATATGACAATTGTTCGTGATGTGGGTTTTGATTATGGTATACAACAGGCATTGCTTGAAAAATGCAATATTGCCCTCCTCCAACGCTCTCCTCTGGCATCTCTGTATAAACCTTTCTGTCTCAGGTCCTACAGGTGGTATTCTTTCTTCATCATAGTCGCTAGAGGAATAGAACGAGGTATAAGATGGTGGTGGAATATGTGAAGTATTTGCTGCAGCTTTTTTGCGTGCTGTTTGTAGTATTTTTTCTGTGCTAGGAGCAGCTGCTGCCATAGCACGCACTGGGGCTAAAGGAGGAAATAGATCTGGTTCTTGTCCAGAATCAATAGGACCAGGATCAAACAGATCCTTTTTTCTCTGGATCATTATCCTCACATGATGTTTCATTAATAAAAACAACAGTACCTGATAGCAATGCAGGCGGAGCATCCGCAAGGATGCAATCTGCTTCCTTAAATTGTTGCAAAGCCGAGTATACCATATGCCAAGAAATAATATAATCAGGGTGGGCATTGTGATGAGAAATTTGGTGGGTTTGTAAACACTCAATCTTTTGCCTGCTAGTAAGATCATAGGAACCATCTGATGGATACCAGGAACAAAATTGTTTGACCCAAATAGGTAACTGGATGAGGCTTTGGGGTTGGAGTTTATAACCCTGTTCCCTGGTGATGCACAACAGACAGTCTTTATTCAGTTTTTGGGATTTCATTGTGCCTTGCCCCATTATAAGAAATGCTGCCCAACCATTTGCAAAAGGCTAACATGTTCTAAAGCCAGCAATGAAAGGAGCTCCTTGGTGATCAGCTGAACACACACGTTTGATTCGGTTGGGATACACCACCGGACTGGATCATGTCAGCAGTAATGAAGTCCCTGTAAAATCGGTAGCCATTTGTAGTGTATGAATGCGAGACTCACAAGCTGAGAGCAAAATGAATCTGTTTATTGCAGAGTTAAGATAGTACTTATACACTTAGAGTGAGAATCTTTGTCCAGTCCTTCGCATGCAACCCAGTTGCAGCCCTGTAATAAATCCGTCAGCCTGACAGATTGTTAGTTTCCTCAAGGTTTGCAGGCTTTGAAGAAACAGGATGCCTTTCCTGTTCTCATATAGTGTGTAATCTAAGTTCTTCTGTGGTTCCCGGGAATTTTCTGCAGTGTCAGGTGTTGCTATTTCCTTACACTTATGCTGGAGAAGTTTGTGGAGGACTGTCTCCCATAGGAGGGACTCATGCTGGAGCAGGGGAAGGACTCCTTTACCTTACCTGAGGAGGAAGCAGTGGCAAAAGCAACATGTGATGAAGTGACTGCAACCCCCATCCCGTTTCCCTGTGCTGCTGAGGGGGAAAAGAGTCCGGGAAGGAGGAAGGGGTGGGAGGAAGGTGTTTTTAGGTTTTGGTTTTGTGTTGGTTTGAAAGTAAAGCAGTGAGAGAAATGAACCCCATACAAATACCTTGAGAGATATTTCAGGTCGGAGTAACAATTTAATAGAAAGGTTACAATAAATGCAATGACACAGAGAAACTGGCTTAAAACCACAAAGTCAGAGTACAACCTGGCACCCGGTTGGTCTGGCTGGTGGTCACAGTCTGAGTAAGCAGTGGTTGCAGTCCTGCTGAAGTGATGGTTGCAGTATTGTCAAAAGTGGTGGTCCTGTGTGTGAAAAATGCCAATTACTTGTTTTAAAATTTTAAAAGTTTAATAGTAATAATATAGTAATAAAAATTAGGACAATAAGAATTTGGACAATCAAATTAGGACAATAAAAGACAATAAAAAGCAAAGAATTATGGAAATAATTCTTCTCTTGGAATCTTAGTGTCTTGTTGCTGTTACCTTATGCAAAGAATTTCTTGGTTATCTTATCCATAACTTGAGCTAGTTACAAAAGGTATCTTACATCACATAGTTTCTATTTTAATATTATACTGTAGCCTAAAAACTATATTTGCCACACTACTTAAAAGAGATTAATACAGCTTAACTTTCCAAGATAACACATATAGTATTAATTTTAATATTAGTGAAGAGCCAATCATATAATATGCATTTTTCACATGTGGAAGGTCAGGTCCTCCTGTGAAGTTCTGGTCCTCCTCTGGATCTGTCCAGTGGTAGTGGTGTTTTCAGTCCCCAAACCCTCAGATTATATACACTCAAATCTAGGTGGGAATGTTCTGCACCACCCCCAGGGAGGGGAGTTTCACAATGGAATGATGCAGTCCTATGAGTCATGGGATGTTTTTGGAGTCCTTAATGGTCATTGCAGCCATTTGTTCTGCTGGTGCCATTGTGTTCATGATGGCCCATTAACAGAGACGACCCTCTCAGGATGGGTGGGATTGTGCTGCTGCTTCCCCAGAGGGAGTTATCAGGGCTGAGTCATTGGGGTGAAGAAAAAGAAACATTACCCACCATTAGCAGTTCATCAGGAAAAATGTAGATGGGTGTGGAATACATAGTTTGGTTACAGCCCATATTGTAACTCAGGACAGTTTTATTTCTCGTTATCCTGCTGAATCATGATTTGAAAGGGTTAAGATTTTAGCTGAGAGTTAGAACCAATTCATATTGAAGTTAGATACACCAACGGTAAGTTAATGATTATTAGATGCTTAAGCTAAAGCTAATTGTTATATTATGAGCTCATTTGTTGTCGTGGTTTGACATGGAAGTGAATTTTTTTTCAGGAAGTTGGGTCAAACCAATCAGTGGTCAGGTTTGGATATTGGCACCTGGAGTGACCACTGAAAGTATGGACACGCCTCTGAGAACACAGGGGGTTAAAAGCAAGAACTCCCAGGGGAACTGTCTCTTTGGTTCCGGTCTTCAGAGAGTGCAGACTCTCCCCTGCCCAGCCATGGGCTGGGTGGGGGAGGGGAAGCCACGCGGCCTTGTCCAGGTAGGCCGAGGGGCTGAAGGTCTGGAACCGAGCCAGCTCCTGGATGGAAGGGTGGAGACAAGCGGAGATGCCTTTGTTCCCCCCCCGCCCACAGAGCGAAAGTGACAGAGAGCCTGGCGGCACCTGGAAATTTGCCAGCAGAGAAGAAGGAGAAGGGGGGGGATAGTGCCCAGCGTGGGAGACGGGATGCAGGACCGAGATATCAGCCGTCCAGGGAGTCTGAACTTTTAACCCTTTCCAGGAAATGAGGGCTTTGTAGAATATTACTCCTCCTTGATTTGTAGTGGGAGACAGACGGTCCAGGACCTGACATGTTAGAAGAAGAAATATTTAGGTGGGAGGAGATGATGAAGTAGCTTTTGGCTGGACTTTTCTTGTTAGCCATGGACTGAACCAAAATCTCCTGCAATAGAGACTGCATTTTAGGGGGATGCAGTGGTGACCCAAGGAGACCAGTTTCAGCTTCTAACAGCACAGGAATGGCAAGAACAGAAGAAAGCTGAGGAGGGAATGGTGATGCCCTCTGTCTTCGGGAAGAAGATGATTCCTTTTCTTGGACCCTTGGCCCCAGGGGAAAATGGGGGGGACTGTAGTCCCAAGATAAGAAGCTGAACTGTTGTATCTTTGGGTCCGTGGCAAAGCATCCTTAAAGGAGCCCTATGAGCAGTCTGTCCATGCACGGTGGTGAGAGCACTGTGACATGGAAAGGAGAGTGTCACACTGGCAGATTTTCTCCGGGCGGTTGCCATGTGTGACAGGGAAACACAGGAGGTGGCAACTGTGTTTCCTGGGGGGTCTGTGGCACAAGAGAGACTTCTCTCTCCCTTGATAGCTTGAGTATTGATTATCTGAAGGGTGGTAATTTGATCAGGAATCCCAGGTGATGTTTCATGGTGGGTGTTTTAGGAATTGGGAGGAGGAGGGGTGTTTTAAAAGGTGTTCATCCTGGATTTAGTTTATGTGTTTTCTGTGTTAGTAGTAGTTTAATAAAGTTTTTTTCCCCTTTGTTATTAAGCTTGGGCCTGCTCTGCTCTGTTCCTGATAACATCTCACAGCATTTATTTGGGGAAGATGCATTTTCATGGGGGCGCTGGCATTGCGCCAGTGTCAAACCATGACATTTGTAGAAGGAAGTGGAGCAAGTGAAGCATTATAGGACCATATTGAAACCAGTAGAACAATGCCCAGCACCTGGACTCTATTTCAATCCATCATGAAGCAGGGGGCCTTAGATTGTGCCAGAGGGTCACAGAGATCTGATGAAGACTTTCTTGACTTCATCCCTGGGACCACTGATCGAGTTCTAGACCACCGACCCAATTCAAAAGAAGAATTGCTCACGCGTGAAGGACTAATAACCTAATTTTAATACAAAGTGGGGATGGGAGGTGCTGGGGTTATGCATATGTATTATTTTGGGAAATAAATAGAAAGCAAAAATCCTTGTGCAGTGCGGTCACACATTTTGGGGACGATCCCCACAGTGCAGCCCAGCCGAGTAATAAACATACCACTTTCTAACTTTGACAAGTTAGAGAGTCTTTGTCCATGATTTTCGGTTTTAATGATTCAATTGGCGAGCCAAGCCAATTGACTCTGCTCTGCTGTGAGATCAGCTCGGGACGTGGACCCCCTCTGGGCGCCCCCGGGATATTCCTGGAAGAGTGGGCTCTGCTGCCCAGACTGTTCATCCAGCAGCAGAGAAGGACCTCTGACTACTAAAACTCCGGACAAAACTGTACATTTAAAAATTAAAAGTTTTAAGCAGTGACCTCAAAGGTGTACGCGTGGTCAGGAAAGGCCATTTGATAAGTCATGGGAGACGTCCCATGTGCAACTTGTGCCTCTATAGTGTGCTTGCAAGCTGAAATTGCAGTTGAAATCTGCTTGTCAGCAGAGAGTTGTTGAACTGTTGTACCGAGCTCGGGCTTTTGTTGCTGGCAGAAGGGTATTTTGCCCTTCTTTTGCTGTAGAGGGCTTGGTTTGGTAGCAATTGGGGCTACCAGTCATAAGGGCAAATCCTGGTCTAAAGTTGTTATGCTATTGTGAATGTGTCCTGACTGTGAGAACGATTGTGAGAGCATTTGTTGAGACGTGCTGTTAGCACAACGCAAGTGGGAGTTTGGACCAGCGGTTTCATTTTCAGGGGACTGAAACAGCCAGGGAAAAACAAAGCGAGTGGGATGCATGATCCTTAATAAAATCCCCTCCCTGCTGTGACTGTGTGTGTTCTAACCTGGAGAAAAGGAGACTCAGAGGCAACCTTATCACTCTCTACAACTTCCTGAAGGGTGGTTGTAGTCAGGTGGGGGTTGGTCTCTTTCACCAGGCAGCAACTGATAGAACAAGAGGTCACAGTGTCAAGCTGCATCAAGGGAAATATAGGTTGGATATTAGGAAAAAGTTTTTCACGCAAAGGGTGATAAAGTACTGGAATTGTCTGCCCGGGGAGGTGGTGGAGTCACCATCCCTGGATGTGTTTAAAAAAAGACTGGATGTGGCACTCAGTGCCATGGTTTAGTTGAGGTGTCAGGGAATGGGTTGGACTCGATGATCTTGAAGGTCTCTTCCAACTTTGTGATTCTGTGATTCTGTGTGTGTGTGTTTTGGTTACAGGGGACGGAACTTACCGTAACACCCAGTGTTCATGTTAAAAGGGTTCTGATTTGTGGAAAAAACTTACTCCACAACTTGTAAAAGTTGTAAAGCTGGTATGTTTATTCCAGCATTGGGTGCATGTGGGGATCGTTCCCCTCAAAGGACACAGGTGCCCCTGAGAACTCCTGAACCTTTTTTATTCCCCCTTACTAGTACATATGCATAGAGTTTCACAATAGGTTCATGCATATTCATTTTACTGGTTTTGCGTTACAGCTTGCAGTTAGTCCTTGTACAAAGAACTCTCTGGTCACTTTGTCCATCTCTTGTAGACTCAGCTTTGGCTCTTCACCTATGTTTCAAAGTTCATGGGGCCTCTCTTATCTCTTCAGCTTGGAAATTCGTATTCTTTTTCCTCGGCTGAGGCAGTTTTTGCGAGCGCAGCAGAGCTACCAGACTAAACAGCATATTTTACCTATGCTAGCAAGCTACAGACTTAATAATTCAAAGCGGCACATTTCACCTAAATCTGAAATGGATTTCTACCCTGTTAAATTTCCACTCTGTTTCAGTTCAGACTCTGAAAAATTATAGGAGCAGTGCTTCGCTGTTCAGGTGTTTATGTTTGTGGAATTTGAAATATAGAAGTTGAGTGCTTTAGTGTAATGTGTTTGTATATTGTTAGATTGTATGAAGTGTTTCCCGCGGAAATAATAAAATTGTGATGTTGTAATCATGTTTGGAGCTGTGGGTTTTGTTTTTTTTTTTTGAGGCAGCACTGCCATCTTGTGCCAAAGTGTAGCACATGTTGAGTGTGAAGTCATAAAACTGGTTTGCTTGGAGCTTTTGAAAAGTGTTTACTTGTAGTTTTAGGTACCGGGATTGTGTTTGTAAGTATAATAGGGGTAGTTTTGGTCTGAGAATCCAATTTGGCCAGACGGCTAGGAGGAACTCCTTTGCTTCAGTGGTTTGGGCTCGACTTGTGGGAGTTTGTGAAGTCAGTAAACTGGTAGATGGACAGGGGAAATGAGAGAGTATATTTATAAGGTTTATATCAGACGTCTGCTGGGGGACAAGTGGCTTTGGATTGGGAGCAACTGGCTGCGGAGAATTTAGAGAGTCGAGAAGGGGCGAATGGAATAGCTTGCATTTGTGGGAATTTTCCTGCAGCTTTTGGTGCATCTAGAGGTTGGCATTGTGTGTGGGTGTTTCTGCAGTGCAAGATTTGTGCAAGACGTTATTATTGGTTTTCTAACTGGTACAGAGAGTGTGCCCAGTGCAACAGCTCCCTGATCGAGCTGATTTAGAATCAAGGATTTTAAAGCTGGTGTGCGGAAAGTCACATTTAGTACCTGAGCAGTGTGCTGAGTGAGAAGGAGACTGGGAAAGGACTGTACAACTCTGTGAAGCCAGGTTTGGGTGGAAGCGAGACAAGAAGCAAAGGAGGAGGTAATAAGGATTGGAGTAGAGTGCTGGTTTTGTTAAGGAGAAGGGGAGTGATGGGAAGCAACCAGAGTAAAGAGATCCCCAAAAGTAGTCCTTTAGGGTGTATTTTGGCACACTGGAAGGAACTAGCAGGGTACGGAGCGATAGAGAATAAAAGGACCCTCATGAAATTTTACACACAGTGATGGCTACTCTATAGGTTTGAAGAGGGGGTCAGGTGGCCCCCCAACTGGAACCCTACATTATGAGACTTTGTTACAGCTTATGTTGTTTTTGAGACGGGAGCAAAAATGGGAAGAGGTGACATATGCTGGCATGTTTTTCTCCCTCCGGAATCACCCTGAGTGGCAGAGGGATTGTGGACTCAGGGCTCCCTCTGACCCCTTTGTGTTGGCCCTGGAAAAAGATAATGAGGCTAGTAGGGGAAGGCTGAAATGGTCTTGTAGTGCATGCTCCATAAATCAATGCTGCACACACCCAGACAAGGTATAGCCAGCTGACTCACTGGAGCAAGAGTTGGGAGATCTGTTTGAACCACCCCCTAGAAGGCAAGGGGGTCGGAGAGGGGCAGCAAATTTGGGAATAACCTCAACTCCAGCTCCAGCTTTTATTCCACCTCCTAAGACTTCATCCTCAACTGCAGCTTTTGTTCTACTCCCTGAGATCCCCGTCCAAACTCCAGCTCTTGTTCCACCCCTTGACATTTCTGTCCAAACTCCAGCTCACATTCCATTTCCCATTACTATTTCAACCCCAGCTCCAGCTTTAAACAAAGCTATCTCTATTTCAACTCCAGCTCCGGTTTTAAGCTCAGCTGAATCCACTCCAGTTTCTATCTCAAGTTCAACTCCAACTTCTATTCTATCCCCCACCTCGACTACCCCTAAATCTTTCCAACTACCCATCAGCAACAGTGAAGAAAAGAAGCTCCCTCCAGAGGATCCTATAACATCCCGGACTCGGAAACAAACTAAGAAAATTATACAAGCACCTTTGAGGGAGGCAGTAAGTCCTGAAGGGAAGACACTGTTGCTTAAAATTCCTTTTTCCACAATGGATATAAAGGTTTGGGAAAAGACTGCTAAACGTTATTTGAGTGACCTGATAGGCATTGCAAAGAAATTACAGTTTATGATTAAAGAGCATCAACCTGATTGGTCAGATCTCCAGTTGTTATTGGGTGCCTTAACTGAAACAGAAAAACAATTGGTTTTAAAGGTAGTAGCGGGCTTAGCAAAAGATGCTTGTAGAATAACACAGAGTGATATAAGAGATGTCTTTCCTCTTCAGGTCCACATTGGAATGCTAATGATGTCAGTGATATGGAAAGACTAGAGGATTATCAATAATTCATAGTAAGGGGGTTAGAAAGGGCAATCCCTAAAACAATAAACTGGTCAGCCCTATATACAATTAAGCAAGGTCCCACTGAAACACCTTCTGAATTTCTAGAACATTTGCGGGATGCAATGCGTCGTTATACAACTTTAGGTCCTGAATCTGAGGAAGGGATACAACATCTAGTGGGTTTATTCTTAGGACAATCTACAGGGGACATTAGATGCAAACTTCAGAAGATACAGGGTCCAACAGCGCGGAATTTAGAGACTTTGCTAGAAGAGGCATGGAGACTATTTAGTAACCGGGAAGAAAAGTGCAAAGAAGGGATGAAAAAATTATTAGCATTAGTAAGGGAAGAAGAAAAAGGGAAATGTGGACAAAGGCCACTAAGGCAGGGACCACCTCAACTAAGGAGAGATCAATGTGCATTCTGCAAGAGAGTTGGACACTGGAAGAAACAGTGCCCAGAACGAAGAAAAGGAGATGAACAAAGGAGATCAAAAAGGGGGGGCGGTGGTTGCCCATGTTAAGGAAGACTGTTGTGGACCAGAGGATCTTACCCTAGGAGACCCTCTGGTTATAATGAAACTAGGGAACAAGGAAAAGGAAATGGAATTTCTGATAGACACAAGGGCAATAGATTCGATGTTAAATAAAGCTTTAATACCAGTAACAGATGATTATGTCATGGTAAAAGGGGCAACTGGCCAATCTGAAAGAAATTATTTTTGTAGACCATTGAAATATAAACTTGGGAAACAATGGGGAATTCATACATTTTTATATATGCCCAATGCTCCATCAGCACTTTTGGGTAGAGATTTATTGGAACAATTAGAAGCAAAAATAATATTCAAAAATGGAGAGATTACTTTGGAGGTTAAGGACCAACAATATGTGGAATTGTTAAGCCTGATGCTAATAACCAATGAGGCTAAAGTTGAAAGTGAAGATGAGATTCACAGGAAAATACTGGATCAGGTATTTCCCAGGGTGTGGGCTTCTAACATACCAGGGAGAGCAAAGAATGCACCTCCAGTGCAAATTAGACTTAAAGAAGGAAAACAACCAGTTAGGGTCAAGCAGTACTGTTGTATTGTGTTATTTGGTTTGTCCCTGTTTTTCCCTCATTTATGGTTTCATCCCAAGTTGTCTCCCCTTCCCTAAATGTCAATCTCCATATCCCCTCCCTGGCACCTTGTCTGTCACTCAACTCTCCAGCCCCTCTCTCTAGAAGCTTCCACAAAGGGCGTCAAGTGATTGGCCAAGGGCCAGGGGTCCCCCCTCCTCAGCTCCCCGATATGTTGTCCTGCTTGTCAATTACTTCATGTCCCACTCCCCTCTATCCACCCATTGGTGGATAGCCAAACCCCTCCCTTGTTTCCACCCCCTAAGAAAAGGGGCTGCTCCAGTCTCCTCAGGGGCTTTCCAGTGTTGTACCCCTGAGGCCAGGAACTCCCTGGAGCTACCAATAAACCTTGGATTTATACAACCTGGATTGTCTCCTCCCGGTTCCCTCACCATCACCAACAGTGCCTTCCAAGGAAAGGGCTCATAACCCTTAGCCACTCTTCCGCACTCCTGAGCACAGAAGGGTGTCCCCTGCAGCTGCTGTGTCAGAGCTAGCAGGGAAGCACCAAGAAGACTTGTTGGACACTGCGGCACAGTACCCTTTGAGAAAGGAAGACAGAGAAGGGATTAGCCAAGTAATTAAGCACTTTTTACAGACAGGGCTATTAAAAGAGTGTCAGTCTGAGTTCAATACTCCTATTTTACTTGTTAAAAAGCCTGATGGATCATACCGAATAGTACAAGATTTAAGAGCTGTTAATAAGATAACTGAGGATTTGTACCCAGTGGTTGCCAACCCCTATACTCTGTTAACTCATTTAACATCTGAACTAACATGGTTTACTGTTTTAGATTTGAAGGATGCTTTCTTTTGCCTTCCTCTCCATGAGGTCAGCCAGAAAATTTTTGCATTTGAGTGGGAAAACCCCAAAACTGGACACAAAACTCAGCTCACATGGTTATTTCTGCCTCAAGGGTTCAAGAACTCCCCTATGATCTTTGGAGAACAACTAGCAAAAGATCCGGAATCCTGGGAAGCTCCATCAGAAGAAGGACAGCTGTTACAGTATGTGGATGACCTCCTGGTAGCGACCAAAACTCAAGAGGCATATATGGAGTGGACGGTAAGTCTCTTAAACTTTTTGGGCCTACAGGGGTATCAAGTATCCCAGAAGAAAGCCAAAATGGTGAAGCAAACAGTGGTTTATTTGGGCTACGAGGTTAGTGCTGAACAAAGAACTTTAGGACGGGATCGCAAGGCAGCAATATGCCAGACCCCCAAAGCCCCAGACAGTAAAAAAACTGAGAACTATTACAGCTTGGGGTCCCCGGGGGTCCGCCTGGCCCCTGGGGCAGCAGCCGCCATAGGTGTCCCGGATAGCACTGTGCTGATGAGGCGCAGCCTGTCTGGGCCCCCCGGCTAGCTCTGAGCTGCTGGCTACTTTAGCGAGCACTTGTGGAGTGATTTCAGCTCTAGTGATTTCAGCTCTTAGTGATTTCAGCTCTGTGCTCGCAAAGTGCCTCGGCAGACGCAGGGATGGAGAGAGGTGAAGGCTGTGTGGAGTTCTACGGAGATGTCTTTATTGGCAGCTTCTGCAAAGGGTTCCAGTGACAGCTCTCCCGTCTGAACTGGGCAAAGGTATGGGTTTATATAGGCTGTTGAGGGATCAGGATTTGACCAATGGCTGGGGTCGAGGAGAATACGACCTATAGCCTTACAGAGAGATAACAGGGGTCTGATGTGCGGAAGAGGGGCAGCTCTGGTCCACTCATCATGACTCTGCATTTCTTATCTTAGGCTAGTGACCACCATGGAGGCCTTGCAGGGCCTCTGACTGCTACAACTCCACTTTCTGTATTTAGTAAAAATGCATGTCCTATAGTTCTTTTGAAACAGTTGACAAGGCATGAGAACATAGTTAACACAATGACAATTACAATGAAAATCCACAAAATTCCCTTAACCAAATATGCAACCCATCCCATTAATCCCCATTGACCAAAAAGGTCATTAACCCAGTCTGGGTTGTTTTCTACTTTTAAGTCCTTCACAAGTTCCTTCAGTTTCTGGATGTTTGCGTGGATGAATTCCGAGCGTGAAGAGAGGTTGAAGCAACACATCCCTTCAAAGTCTTCGCAGCCATGTCCGTGGGCTAGCAGTAGGAAGTTGATCGCTGCTCGATTTTGAAGTGATGCATGTCTCGTGGTTTCTTCTTCCTTTAAAAGATCGCTTAGGGTGGCAGATGTAGCATTGGCTTGCTTGCTGAGCCAGCACCCTAAGTGATTTATTTCCCCAAGAGCTTTAGCTGCAGCTACCCAGGGTAGGAATAGGGAGACTGCAATCTTTTTTGTTTTGTTCCAATCGTATAATTTTGGATCACAATTTTCATCAAATTCTGTGTAGGATCTTTTGTGGCGTTTTAATTCGCTTTCTTTTTTCCAATTATGTAACAAGGTAATATTTGGAGTGAGGGTGGAAAGTTTTCCAAGGCTACAGGGACCTCCCTGAAGGCGGGAGGGAATCCCAGCCCATAGTCTGTCACCACAGATGAGAAACGTTCCCTTGGGTAATACTTTGGGGTGGAGAGACGATACAGAGATCACCCGAGCGGTGTAATTGCACCAATCCGGATAGTTATGGGCTTTGTTAATGGGTGATACATCCTTTGTCTATGTGTTTTTTGTCTGGTCAATTTCTGGCCAACTGCTCTTTGGACGTCTAAAGTAAAATCTGACGCAGTATGTTGCCTTGGAAGACCCCAACAGGTCCAATTCTTGGGGTTCCTCTTGAACATTGGGCAACATTTTTGTCCACTCGTCCCAAGTATCTACCATGTTGGGTCTCTTACCTGTGGTGCAGAGAAGCTCTGAATTGTAGGCGGGCCAATTGTCTGCTACGAATGGAATCCCTACTAAACATGTGGAAAGTGGGTTATCAATACTTCCCATGGATAAGCACATGTTATCCTGTTTTAATGTTTTTGCTAAGGTTACCCAAACATTGTGGCTAGGCTGTGGGCTAATTCAGCCGAAGGCACACTGTATGTTGAAGAACATCCAGGCAGCAGTGAGGACAGCACTGATGGAGATAATTGTCATCTCTGGATAAAGATGGGGCTTCTGATAGGGAATATAAGCAAATTTTGTTATCTTTATAGTGGTAGGAGAGGGTTTTCTCCCTTGTTCCTTTCATCCTTTCCTTCCCTCCCCTCCCCTTTTTTTTTTTTTTTTCTTTTTTTTTTTTTTTTTTTTCTATTTCTTTTTTTCTATAAGCTAAGGATGGGGGAGTGGGTTAGAGGTTAGAGGTTTTTGGTAAGAGTTAACAAGTTAGGAAGGGGAAGCAATAGGCTTTTTTAGGGTAAACAAAGGGTAATAACATATCATTCAGAGAACAATTTGTGTTCAGGCTGTTTCTAGCTTATGGCTTAACTGCTACAGCAGAATGTCTTTCCACTTTCTGTTTTGTCTGCTGTCGCACGATGGGATAGTCTTTTCTTCTGTATGTGGACATTCGGTGACGTCTTCGTCTCCAGGCAGAACTTGTCTGATTTTGAGGAGGTCTTGTATTTGACTCCGGAGAATTCTTGTCACTGTTTGTGGGAGTAGTGTTTGCAGTGCCTATGTATGGCTTTATGCTTTTTCCTGGGTACCATCTTGGACCTGATGGTAGTAGAACACACGCATACCCTCTACCCCAAGTAATCAACTGGAAAGGCCCAGAAATTTGATGTGTTTCCGGGTCCTTCACTAGCACTGGTGGTTTCTCAGTGAGCTTTGCTTGGGTGGTATTTGCGAAGTGGCAAAGTATTGAGGGGTCAGGCTCTGATGTTGTACCATTCAGAAAACTGATGACGTAGAGAGCCTTGCAAAGTCTCTCAACTGGAGATATGATTTTTGTCTCTCTTTGCTGCTGATTGAGGACTCTTTTGAGGGTTTGATGTGTCCTTTCCATGATTGATTGTCCTGTGGGATTTGCTGGTATACCTCTCTTGTGTTCTATTCCCCATTCACTGAAGAACTCTCTTAATTTTCGAGAGGTATAGGCAGGTCCATTGTCCTTTTTGATTTGTGTTGGTACTCCCAGTGCTTTATGGTGTGCTGTGTAGTTTCTCCTGGATGAGCTGATGCAAATATTGCTCCCGAAAACGTGTCGACCGATACATGCACGTATTTTGACCTTCCAAAATGCGTGAAGTGAGTTACGTCCGTCTGCCACAGCTGGCAGCTGTTCAGTCCTCGGGGGTTGACTCCTGTCCCCATCGAGGGTATCTGGTAATTTTGACAGTTTGGACATGTGGCGGCAATAGCTTTTGCTTGATCTTTTGGAAGCTTGAACATTCTAATAAGGGCAGGTACATTTTGATGGTAGAATGCATGTGACAACTTTGCCTGGGCAAAGACGTCAGGAACGTTAGCATTTTCTATTGCCATGGCCAATGTGTCCGCTTTCCTATTCCCTTCTGTGATGAAACCTGGGAGATCAGTGTGCGACCTCACATGCATTATATGGTAAGGTTTCTTTCTGTGAGATATTAAGCGTGTTAATGCCGAAATCAATTGATGTAACTTGGGATTGGAAACCTCTTTGAGAAGAGCGTGTTCTGCTCTCATAGCTATACCTGCAATATATGCAGAATCTGTGACCAGATTAAAAGGTTCGTCTTTGAATTTCTCAAAGGCTCTGACAACAGCTGCTAATTCTGCAATCTGTGGAGATCCCTCCACTATTTGGATATCAGACTCCCTATTTTGAGTCTTAGGGTCCTTCCAAGTCATTACAGATTTATGGGATGACCCTGAGCCATCTGTAAAGATTGTTAGAGCTTTGAGAGGTGTTTTACTTTGGACTAATTTTGGGGTCAGATTAAAGACTGCATTAAAAAGTTTATGTTTTGGGATATGAATGGAAATTTGGCCTGTATAGCTGTCTAGGGCAAATTGGAGGTTTTCATTGGTCTGAAGCAAATGTTCCAGATCCCCAGTGGTTAGTGGCAAATATATTCATGTGAACTCACACCCAGAAAGGGAGCGGAGGCGAGTTCTGGCCTTTTTTATTAAATATCCCATGATTTCCTGGAAGGTGGTAATTGTCTTTGAAGGTTGGTTGTTTGTAAAGATCCATTCCAGTATCAATAAAGGGTCTCAGAGTTGAAGATCCCATTGGAAAATCAGTCCATGGAACCGAGGTGCTTTTCCAAGGATGACGAACTGGAAAGGCAGCTTGGGCTCGAAGCGATGGGCTTGGTGTGAAGACAAGGCTTCTTGGACCTTGGTGATGGTGTCTCGGGCTTCTGTTGTGAGCGTGCGTGGAGAGTCTAGGTCTTTGTTGCCACAGCGAAGGTTGAACAGGGGAGCGAGGTCCTCTGTTGTAATTCCTAGCAAGGGGCGTACCCAGTTGATGGATCCGCACACACTGTGTAAGTCTCTCAAGGTTTTTGGGTCGTCTCAGATAGCAAGCTGCTGGGGTACAATTGTCCTTTCTCGGAGCAGGAATCCAAGATAAGTCCATGGGTTGGTGTATTGTATTTTGTCCTCACGGATCTCGAACCCTGCTTTTTCTATGGTTTCGATTGTCCCTTTAACTGCTTTTTCTAAGTAAGTTTTTTCTGATGCACAGACCAGGATATCATCCATATAGTGGTAGATGATTGCATCTGGAAATAGGTTCCGAACAGGAGACAGGATGTGAGCGACGTACCACTGGCATATGGTGGGTGAGACTTTTAGTCCTTGGGGGAGATACAACCAATGGTATCTTTTGAGTGGAGCCTCTCTGTTAAGAGAGGGAACGGAGAAAGCGAACCGTGGAGCGTCCTGGGGGTGCAGCGGAATGCTGAAGAAGCCGTCCTTAATGTCTATGATGGCAAGTGTCCAGTCTCGGGGCAGCATCGATGGTGAAGGCAGGTCAGGCTGGAGGGCACCCATGTCCGCGAGTACCGCATTAATTTTGCAAAGGTCATGGAGGAGCCTCCACCTGTCCGTCCCAGGTTTTTGCAGTATGAAGTCTGGAGAATTCCAAAGGCTGGTGGTCTCGACGATGTGACCTTTGGTGAGCTGTTCTTCCACAAGGGCTTGTAGTATGCACAGTTTTACTTTAGAGAGGGGCCACTGGTCAGTCCAGATTGGGTCTTGGCATTTCCAGGTGAGCCGAGGTGTACCTCGTAGTGCGCGCTCCTCAGTGGCCCCAGTCAGAAATCCTGACTGGGAATACGTAGGGAGGCCCCCCACTGGGATAGAACATCCCTTCCCCAAAGGGTGATGGGGGCTCTTACCACGAATGGGCAGATGGTTGCCAGCTTGCCTTCCGGCCCTTCGACGAGGATGTTGTGCTTGTTTGGCATGGACACTGTGGCTCCACCGGTCCCTGAAATCATTCCTGCTACTGGTTGTAGTTCCCAGTGTGCTGGCCATTCCGAGCGAGTGATGATGGTCACGTCCGCACCGGTGTCCAGCATCCCTGGTAAGTGGAAATTTTCTCCTCTGTAGGATAGACCGCACTCGATGGTAGGCTTACTTGGTCCCACAATTTGTGCCCACATTGCTGTAGGGTTGAGAGGAAGCTGTTCCCTGTGATTCTTTGGGAGTAGAAAGGTTTGTGCGATAGGAGTTCCCTTTGAAAGAAAAAATGGTAAGTCCGTGCAACACAGCTGCACAGAGATTTCTTGTCCTGGGTGCGCTGTTTGTACCTCTGGAATGACAAAGATTTTTTCTGGGCCATGGAGAGTGTCCCCTATAATTAAGATATTAAAAGGACCACCTTTTGGCCCATGCTTGCCTGTGGGAACACGATAGACATCCTTATTATTAAAGTCAGTGGATAAAGCAGATACCAACTGGTGCCGTGTTCCCATCTGTCTCTCTCCGTGGGTTGGATCTTTTCCATGTGGCCTGGAATCTGCTGGGATGACGCGAGACTGGATCTGGGTGGCTTTTGATTTGCTGTCTTTGCGCGGGGCCTGGCCACGCTCCGCTGGAAGTTTCCCGAACGCTGCTGGTGGCGCTGCTGGTTCTGGGGTCTTTGGTAGGTGTTACGGGGGTTTCGGGTAGGTGACCTGTCTGGACAGTCCCTCATGAAATGTCCAAATTCCCCACAGTAATAGCAGGGGTCCTGGTCTTTGGAAGTTACTACTGCATACACACCAGAAACTCCTTCTGCAATTCCCTTAGAGACTGCTTGGGTCACTGTGTTTTCAGTGGACAGATGACGTGTGCAGCTTTCCACCATTTGCTCTATGCTGGATTCTGTATCCAAGGGTAAGGCCCTCAGAATTGTTTTACATTGTTCATTTGCATTTGACAAAGCAAGCTTGCACAACAGTTCTTTTCTTGCTTCTGTGCTCTCTGTTTTTCCAGAGCATCTTTAATTCTGTCTACAAACTTGATGAAACTTTCATCTATTCCTTGTTTAATACTAGAGAAGTGTTGGGTAGGGGTAGAGTCATCTGGGGTAAGAAGCAATGAGGTTTTTGCTGCAATAGCCAAATCTTGCAGTGCTGTCTTGGGTAAGGTGTTAGCTTGGTCAGAGGGTTTCTGTGAATCCCCTTCTCCGGCCAGCTGTTGGACTGTAAAATCTGGCTTATTTGCATCTTGAGCATAGGTATCTGATAAGGTTTTTAATTGCCTTTTCCACTGTCTTTCCCGTAGCATATATTCTGCTGGGGAAAGAAGGCAGTTGGCAATGTTTTTAAGGTCATGAGGGACCAGAATATGCGCCGAAAAAAGCGCTTCAAGGAAGTTTCTGAAAATATGTGAACTTCTACCATGTTCTTTGGCTATGTTTCGTAGTTGTATCAATTCTTTATTTGTGTTAGGTTGCCACGTTGTTATAATAGTGGCCCCCCCTCTTTTCCCCTTTATATAATTTACAGGGAAGGCAGTCATTCTCTGAGCTAGTTCCCAATCTTCTGCCTGAATCGCTTCCATTTTAATTAAAGCCCATGGATCAATTTCGTCTGTGTCAGATTCAGACTCACTGTCCTCTGATGAGGTGTGGTCAGGAGGTGCTCTATGCCTTTTTGGGCGTGTTGGAGCGAGCTTTTGCAGGGGTGTGGGAGACTGGACAGAGTGTGGGGGGTTGCCGTTAGGTGGGCATTGAGGGTGGGTGGATGCATTGCTTCGGAAAGCAGGCAGGGGAGAAGGTGGGGAGAGGAGGCGGTGGGGTTGGGGAGTGCTGCTGCCGCTGGCACCACGGCAGACAGGCAGGTAGGGGTGGTAACGGGGGTGGGGAGAGTCCCGGCGGCGGGGAGAGTCGTGGCGGTGGAGGGGAGAGGAGGGGACGCGGCGGGCTGTGCGGCGTGCTGCAGGGCGGTGTTGGGGCAGGGCGGGGCGGACCCGATCGAGACCGACGCGATTGTACCCGAGCATGAGGAGGGGGTGCAGTGCCAGCACCGTGCTGTGCATTGCGTAACCGAAGGAGCTGAGTTCTGACTTGCCGCGTCCGGAATGGGGGCGGAGGGATGGGGGGAGGTGGAGGGACGGGCGGGCTCCGCGGACCCCGCGGCTGCAGGAAGGGTGGGTGGGGGCAGCGCTGTTCCCCTGTTCCCCATCTCAGGAAGAAGTGAGCTGGCAGAGAAAGGACTGTTATCTGAGAGATTAGCATTTGGAGGATCTGCTATAGGAGATAAGTTTGGAATTTCCTCAGCTGCTGTTAGGCAGCTTGTGTTTGCTTTTTCCACCGCTTTTGCAATGTAGTGAAAGAGAGGCAGAAATTTAGTAACAGAAAAGTCTTCTTTGATTTGGAAAATATATATTTTTGTCCCCACTGAATCCCAAAAGGGGTCAGAATTAATCATGCTTATGTTAGCGTCTGGAAACTGAGAAAGGATCCATGTTATACATTTTTTCACGTTAGTTTTTGAAAGATTGCCTTTAGAGAAAGAAAAGTTGTTAGCATTTAGGATTTCTAGGATTTGTAAATATATATCTCTCTCGTTCTGGGATTGTTTTAATTTACTAGAGTTTGATCCCATTGCTGTAAGTTCCCTTGCCCCCCCCCCAGCAGTAAAAAAGAGAAAAAAAAGAAAAAAAACCAAAAAGCGGACCCAAATTTAGAAGTGCGCAAAAGGCTGTTTTAAACTTACACTTTTTTCAGCTGAAACTGGGTCAGAAACTGCTGGGTGGGTGGTCTGCTCTGTCCAACTCCTGAGGACTTTCATCCCAGATGGTGATGTTCAGGTTCGTTGGACGCCTCTTCCAGATAGCTTCTTCTATAATGGAGAAGTTACCCTCAGAGGGTCATGGCGGGCCGAGGCAGTAACAATCCCCGAAGGATGCTGCTCTCAGGAGTACCAGGATGTCCATTCTCCCATTCGGGCTGCCACGTGTTACAGCTCTGGGAGTCCCCGGGGGTCCGTCTGGCCCCCAGGGCAGCAGCCGCCATAGGTGTCCCGCATAGCACTGTGCTGATGAGGCGCAGCCTGTCTGGGCCCCCCGGCTAGCTCTGAGCTGCTGGCTACTTTAGCGAGCACTTGTGGAGTGATTTCAGCTCTAGTGATTTCAGCTCTTAGTGATTTCAGCTCTGTGCTCGCAAAGTGCCTCGGCAGACACAGGGATGGAGAGAGGTGAAGGCTGTGTGGAGTTCTACGGAGATGTCTTTATTGGCAGCTTCTGCAAAGGGTTCCAGTGACAGCTCTCCCGTCTGAACTGGGCAAAGGTATGGGTTTATATAGGCTGTTGAGGGATCAGGATTTGACCAATGGCTGGGGTCGAGGAGAATACGACTTATAGCCTTACAGAGAGATAACAGGGGTCTGATGTGCGGAAGAGGGGTAGCTCTGGTCCACTCATCATGACTCTGCATTTCTTATCTTAGGCTAGTGACCGCCATGGAGGCCTTGCAGGGCCTCTGACTGCTACACCTCGTGGCAGTCCAATTTCATTCAGAACCAGGAGACAAGCAGTGTTGCAGGCCCCTCTGCGAGAGGCAGTGGGACCAGAAGGAGGGAAATTAATAATTAAAGTACCATTTTCCTCTCTTGGTTTAGAGGCATGGGAAAGGATTGCTAGAAATTATCGCATCGATCCGATACTTACTGCCAAACGTCTACAATATGTTCTCAAACAATGCAACCCATATTGGGGGGACATCCAGTTACTACTTGTGGATATTCTCAGCTCAGTCAGAAAGAAAGAGAAAGGTTTTCTAACCAGGCAAGAGCCTGGGAAAAAGTTGGGAAAGAATGTAAATAATTCTCTAATCTGTCTTGTTATTCACATTGTTTATAGATATGTTCTGCTACTGTGCGTCATTCACTGCACACCAATGGTGTGACATGTTTTTACTCTAAGACCAATGAAATTAGTCTTCTCTATGTTCTCTATATATAGAGCGGTACATTTGAAATAAAGCAGAGAGTTCGTTTTCTTAACCTTCTGATCTGGAGTTCTCTGTTCCCGTCCTGCTCAACAGCGTCAACTACTGTATGTTTTCACTGAAACAGAAAAACAGTTGATCATAAAGACAGCAGGGACTCTGGCAGAGGATCACTGCAAGAGCCAACGACTAGATGTAAAATAACTTTTCCCCCTCCAAGACCCAAAATGGGATCCAAATAGATCAGCAGAATTCAAGAAACTAGCAGACTGTCAAGAGTGGATAGCAATGGGAGTGGAAAAAGCAATCCTGAAGGCCATAAATTGATCTGCCCTATATTCTATTAAGCAAGGGCCTTCTGAGACTCTGTCTGAGTTTTTAGAGCATTTAAGGGATACCACGTGTTGCCATACATCATTAGACCTGGGGTCTGAGATAGGGATGAATCAGTTAGTTAATTCATTATTGGGACAGTTTGCTGGGGATATTAGGCATAAACTTCAGAAAATCTGGGGACCGGAAGGGAGAAATCTTGAAGTCTTGCTAGAGGAGGTGTGGAAAGTAAGTAGTAACTGGGAAGAAGGATATAAACAGGGAATGAAGAAGCTGGTGGCAGTAGTACAGGAAGAAAGGCAAGAGAAATGCAAGCAGGGACCACCCAGACAAGGTCCACCTTGGTTGGGCAGAAACCAGTGTGCAGTTTGTAGAAGAACTGGTCACTGGAAAAACCAATGCCCAGAGCAGAGACGAGGTGACCGGCAGGTGTTTGCACATGTGAAAGACGACTGAAGAGGACCAGGGGATTCCACTCCAGCGGATCCACTGGTTATAACAATGAGGCTGGGGGAAGGGGGGAAAAAGGTGGAATTTTTAGTTGATACAAGGACCACATATTTGGTTTTAAACAAAGCTTTAGTACCTGTGGGCAATGATTATGTTGTAGTGCGGGGGGCAACTGGCCAGTCTGAAAAAGCATATTTTTGCAAACCTTTAAAGTATAGGCTTGGGAAACAATGGGGTATTCACAAGTTTCTGTATATGCCCAATTCACCAAAGGCACTTTTAGGGAGGGAGCTATTGGAGCAGTTACAAGCGACAATTACATTTTAAAATGGGGAAGTTACTCTGGAGGTAAGTGATCAAAAGTACATAGAGATGTTGAGTTTAATATTAATGACCATTGAATCTAAAGAGGAAATTAGTGAAGACATATTAAGTCAAGTGTCTCCCGAGGTATGGGCCTCTGATGTACCAGGGAGGGCGAGAAATGCCCCTCACATAGTAATCAAACTTAAGGAAGGGACACGACCAGTGAGAATTAAACAGTACCCCCCTGAAAAAAGAAGACAGGGAAGGAATTGGCCCAATAATTGAGAATTTTTTGCGGTTAGCGTTGTTGAAGGAATGCCAATCTGATTTCAATACTCCCATTCTACCTGTTCGGAAACCTGATGGGTCATATTGGATAGTTCAGGATTTGAGGGCTGTCAATAAGCTAACAGAAGATTGCTATCCTGTGGTAGCAAATCCATATACTTTGCTAACTTGCTTAACATCTGAGCTAACCTAGTTTACTGTTTTAGATCTGAAAGACACCTTCTTTTGCCTCCCTATCCACGAAGCCAGCCAGAAAATTTTTGCATTTGAATGGGAAAGCCCTAAAAGTAGGCGCAAAACCCAGCTCACATGAACGATGTTACCTCAAGGCTTCAAAAATTCCCCCACTCTGTTTGGGGAACAACTTGCAGAAGACCTAGACTACTGGGAAGCTCCACCAGAAGAAGGAAGACTATTGCAATATGTGGATGATCTTCTAGTAGCCACTCAGACAAGAGAGACGTGTGTGGCCTGGACGGTAAGCCTTTTAAATTTCCTAGGACTCCAAGGGTATAGAGTATTGAAGAAGAAGGCACAAGTAGTAAAACAGAAGGTAATCTACCTGGGATACGAGGTTCGTGCTAGACAATGGACTTTAGGGCAGGCTCGCAAGGAAGCAATATGCCAAAGCCCGAAACCCAAGACAATAAAGGAACTCTGCACCGTCTTAGGCATGGCAGGGTGGTGCCGGCTGTGTCTATAACTACGGGCTACTCGTAAAACCCCTATATGCTCTTATTGCCAGTGGAAATAGAGATCTCCAGTGGACAAAAGAGGCCACACGGGCCTTTCACCACTGATTAGGTTTGGAAAGACAGGTGTCTGCTAAGGAAGGCAGGAGCCTCCCCTGAAATGGAAAATATGTAGACCTCCTCCTTCCGAATTGTTATAAATTTGAAACTAAGGGGGGCTCTCAGGCAAAAATACGGGAGCAGGAATAACAGTTCTTTATTAGGGAAGAAAATAAAAAGATAAAATAAACAATTCAGTAAACTAAAACAACACTGACAGAGTCAGAATACAACCTGACACCCTGTTGGTCAGGGTGTTGGCAGCAGTCCAATTGGGAATTATGGTGACAGTCCTCCTGGAGTGTCAGGTGTGATTCTGTTGGAACAGTGAACCTGTAGAAAAGGGTGTAGTCTTCCTCTGAAGATGCAGTGGAAGAGGCAGCTGTTCCTCTGGGAAATCCAGTGCAGAAAAAGCCGTGCTGGTGTTCTAGAATTTCAAGATTATATCCAGGTAGAAATGCTTGGCTCCTCCCTCTGGGCGGAGCATCTCACAATGGGATGTTATAGTTCTTATCAGTCATGCAGTGACATTCAATAGCCCATTATCAGCATATGTCTCCTCTGAAAAAGGATTGGTTGTGGAAGAGATAAGGAAAACTGCCCACTGAACAGACGACAACTGCCATACAGATGGCAAACGGAATGCATCTTGCCTTTCAGTCTGGGACAACCACTTAAAGAATGCCCTCATGTCAGCTCCAGCCTTGGGACTTCCAGATGTAAGTAAACCATTCTTTCTATTTTCCCATGAAAAGCAGGGGATTGCCTTGGGAATATTAGCCCAAGACTTGGGTCCATATCGGAGGGCAGTTGCTTACTTTTCCAAGCAACTAGATGCAATGGCCAAAGGATGGCCAGGTTGCCTCAGAGCTGTAGCAGCAGCTGTGCTGAATATTCAGGAAGCACGCAAGTTTACCCTGGGACAGAAAATGACTGTACTAGTGTCCCACACAGTGTCCACAGTACTGGAACTAAAGGGCGGGCACTGGCTTTCACCACAGAGGTTCTTGAAATACCAGGCCATCATGGTAGAACAGGATGATGTAGAGATAGTGGTAACTAATATCATCAATCCAGCTTCTTTTCTCAGTAGAAATCAAGGAGAAGCAGTACACCATGACTGCCTAGAGACTATCAAAGTGACTTACTCCAGCTGCCCAGACTTAAAGGACACTCCTTTGGACAATGCCGAGACCTGGTTCACTGACAGGAGTAGCTATGTTACCAGTGGAGAACTACACGCTGGATATGCAGACACTACCTGCAGAGAGATAATAGAATCCGGACCCTTACCAACAGGTACCTCTGCGCAGAAGGCCGAGATAATTGTTCTGACCTATGCTTTGGAAATAGCAAAAGGAAAGAGAATAAACATCTATACAGACTCGAGGTATGCATTTGGATTTGTGCACACACACACAGCCATCTGGAGGGAGAGGGGGCTGTTGACCTCACAAGGAAAGAACATCAAACATGCACAGGAGATAATTCGGCTGTTGGAAGTAGTTCAGCTGCCTGAAAAGGTAACAATTATGCATATTAAGGCACACCAGAGAGTGAGCTTGGAGTTGGAGGAAGGAAATGAGCTGGCAGATAGAGAAGCAAAGGAAGCGGCAAAAGGTGAGATTATCATTGAAGGAGCTCTAATTTCAGATGGCCAGATCTCCCTTGAAGGTAAGCCAGAATATAATAAGAAAGATAGAAAACTAATTGAAGATCAAAAAGGGACATATAACCAAGAGGGGTGGGCTACAATTGAAGGGAAGCTGGTAATCCCTTCCCATTTATTGTGGTCACTAGTAAGGGAAGAGCACCAGAAAACACACTGGGGAGTTAATGCCCTGAACACCTATTTGATTGAAAGAATCGTTGCCAGGAATTTATATGCCACTATTACTCAAGTGACCCGACAGTGTGATCTTTGCCTCCAGACTAACCCAAAGAATACCTCCACGCCAAAACTTGGTCAGACTGGGGAGGGGCCATGGACCAGCACAGCAGTGGCAAATTGACTTTTCAGAACTCCCAAGAAAAGGGGGGTATTGGTATTTATTGTTATTGACAGATACATTTTCAGAGTGGCCAGAAGCATTCCCCACCAGGACTGTTAAAGCTCAGGAGGTGACCAGGTTATTATTACAAGAAATAATACCACGCTTCGGAGTTCCAGCCACAATGTCCTCAGATAGAGGGTCACATTTCATTTCCAGGATAATGCAACAAATTAGCAGCCACCTTGGCATAGATTGGGAACTTCATATTCCATACCACTCCCAATCAAGTGGCCAGGTAGAGAAAATGAACCATTTGATTAAGCAGCAAATTGTAAGACTGGGGCAGGAAGTTAATCTACCCTGGCCCCAAGCTCTTCCACTGACATTGTTGCAAATTCGAACTAAACCTAGAGACAAAGAAAACCTGAGTCCCTTTGAAATGCTTTATGGAAGACCATATGGAATACAAAAGAGGATGTCCACCCACATAGGAGAGATGACATTGGCCACATACATGGTGGCTTTAAGTAAACAGCTCAGAGAAATTAAAAACATGTGGCTGGAACTCGGAGCAGGGAGTTAGATGGACCAGTACATAACATACAGCCTGGAGATTATGTATATGCTAAGGGACTTTTCTAAGCTCTCCCCTCTCACTTCGTAACAGATTGCCCTCATCACATTCCTTTACAATTACTGCTACAGTAAATTGCACCCACAACTGTGAAGCTGTGTGGTGCAAAATGTACTATAGTTACTACATTGATTAGGATAAAAGAAGTGAGATAAAATTAAAACGCTTTCTTAGGACACATGGTAGGAAACTCAGTAGTACATTAGACGTGTTGAGTTGTTAGTGGGTCTTGGGTCTTCAAAAAGACAGGAGCAGTTGTTGGTTGTTATAAAGTTATTTATTGCATGAATATATCAGTCTCGAAGGCAAAGAGCTCAGAGTATTAAAGTCCGTGTTAAAAGCTTTCCGGCATAGAGTCCCGATGTTCCAAGCAGGAACAGCAGCATGAACAGCAGCTTCCACACCTTTTTTCTTCTTCCTTCTTCTTTTAGCATCCCAGTACAGGGGGATTTTATTCATAAATCATCCAATCAGCTAAAAACACGATTCTAAAACATTCTTCCTAAACCTATCCGAGCTTGATTCTAATGTGTGAAAGTAGTGTCAGTTCTTACACAAAATCTATGCATATAGCTTTATCTAGTCACTCAAATTGTTCTATCTGTTCTATCTAGAAATGTAAGCAATGTTCTGCTATGCTTTCATTATGTCTGGAGCTAAGTTAATTTGTGAAAGGTAACCCTACTGAACTTTAAACTAGGCTTTAGGGCTTTTACTAGCTAACACAGTCTCTTAAAGCACTTAAAATATATTTCTACTTACTTAAAACTAAAACTTACACTTCTACTTCATGTCTGTGTGGCTTAATATATTTTAGCTTCTCTAAAGGTTCCAATTCAATTCCTGCATTCCTTTCTCTCTCTGAGAGACTCAGGCTTCTATTTCATACATTCCAACAGACATGTTGTCCTAGGTTGACTGTATGATGCTTTTACCCCCAATCGTCTGTTCTGTTTATGCTGAATAATAAGTTTTGCACCTTTAAGACTTGTTCCAGGAGTGAAGGGAGGGAGAAAAAGCGCGGAGTTTGTTTTCAGAAACTGCACTCACTCCTCCACATTCCTTTTCCCAGACTGTGTTGTCTGCAGACAGACAGATAGCGAGACAGAGCTCTCCTTTGCTTTTTAGTTAGTTTTAACTAGCTGAGGCAAAGAAGTTCCCTAGACTGTAGTTTTTTTCCTTTCCTTTAGACCTGCTCAAACCTGCTCTAGACGAAACAACCAGAAGAACACCAGCAGCTCGCACCTGTAGCCCAGCAGGCCGGGCCAGGGCCGCGGCATTTCCAGTGCCAGAGAAACTGATAAGAGACTGAGTGAGCCGAGCTGCAGCCCAGGCAAGGGGGGATTTTTCTGAGTTTGTCCCTCTTTTAAAGCAGCAAGAAATTTCATTGTTTAATATTGTTTAGGTTTTCTTGTTTAATAAACAGTTTTTTCCACTTTTCTCCAGGGAAGTATTTTTCCCCGAACCGGTTGGGGGGAGGGGCCAATTAAATCTGCCTTCTAGAGGAACCCCTTTAGAGATTCTCTCCAAAATTTACCCTGAACCAGGACAAATACATTTATTGGTGCCCAACGTGGGATTCGAGAAAGTGAAAAAGACCTTTACTGATTGCATTTTTGTTGTGTTTGTTCTGTAGTAGGTTACAGCAGTCAGTAGCCATGTTGCTTGAACTCATAATGTCTCTTGGGGTGGAGGCCTTCATGTAGCTCTGGTCTCTAGGGTTCTTTGAAGTTTTAGTACCTTTTTAGTCACTAACAGTATTGTCCCTTACACATAGTTTTTACAGTAGAGGAGCACGGATTAAAATAGCTATTGTGCTAGCCTTAGTGATAGTGGTTTATAGGGCATTTACAAAGATACTAGAGTCTGTTCAAGATATGTATGGTTTATAGTTTCTTCATCCTACCCTGCGTCCTAGTTCCAGTAGTATGTTTTGAGGGTTTATTAGTAATTGCACACAGTTTATTAGAAGAAGAGCAGGAGATTAAGTTTTCCAGCCTCTCCTTTCCTTCTTCTCCTTTGAATCTGTTGTCACTTTTTGAGAATGTTCAGTTTTCCCTGAATGTTAAAGAGACCATCTTTCTGGTATCTTTCCTGGTAAACATCCTTTATACAGTCCGCAGCTTCTCTAAAGTGAGGGCTGAGATGACCCCTGACCCAGGTGTAGAAACTCCTGAGTAGTATAGAAAATAAGAAAATATAAGCCAAATCTTAAAATAATTTTCTGACCCTGTAGAGTGGGATTTTCCACATGAACAAATTCAGAACCCAGATAAGGTAGGAAAATACCTGAGAAAAAAGTGCCATGATGACTCTAGGGAGAAAAGGATCATTGCAATAAGCTAGGCCCTGGCCTATGCTTATCGCACCCTGCTAGATACTGTAGGGCGGCAGACAGAAGAAGGGGGGCAGGGAGATAAACCAGCAGCTATCCCAGTCACTCAAGCTGCAGCCAGCACCCCAGCTACTCAGGTTGTAGCTAAACCAGACAGTAACCCTAAGCCACTGGCAGTCACTGCAGGAAAGAAGCACACAGACAAAACCAATCAGCCAGTGACCAACGATGATGATCCAGGGGAAGGACCCTCAAAGCCAATTACTGACACAAAAGCTAGAGTTAAAGCAACTGATACAAAATCAGAAGCCACTACTGAGTCCGATTCCCTGAAAGACCTTCATAGCCTAAGAAAGGATTACACTCAAAGACCTGATGAATCTATAGTTAGTTAGTTAGTCCGTCTTTGAGATGCTACAGGCAAAGCTACAATTTTAAACAGTAGTGAAACAAGGCATTTAGGATCCCTGTCACAAAATCCAGTTATTGACAAAAAAATAATGAAGAGGACTGACTCTCAGAGTCTCTAAGCACGGGTCTTGAAAAGTGTAGCACAAAAATATCTATGTGCAGACGATCTTTATATGCAGCAAACCCAGTAGAAGACTATAGAACAAGGAATTCAACGCTTGAGGGAAATAGCAGTAGCAGAGATTGTCTTCTCAGATGATGTAACCACTGTAAATCCAGACTTAGTACCATGTACACCCGTAATGTAACAGAAACTTATACGACTTAGGCCACAAGAATACACTTCTGCTTTAGCAATAATGAAGCAGGATAATAGTAAAGAGACCGTGCTTGATATAGCCAAGAAGCTCCGAGCATATGCAAATGCTGTACGTAGCCCAACACATACCAGAATCACAACAATAAAAACATGTCTGCAGAAGTTAGAAGACAAAATAGAAGAGAACCACAAGAAACTCAGAGAAGAAATCAAATAAAGTTTTCTCCAAATCTCAGCAATACAGATCAGAAGTTCTGGTACCCAACACAGACGTTCCCCAGATGGGGAAAGAAGGTACACCTCACGAGCTGAGTTGTGGTTTTTCCTGCGTGATTGCAGAGAAAACATGAAGAGATGGGATAGAAAATCTACTACTGCTCTAGCACAACAAGTGCGTAAATTAAAAGAAGGCAAAACGCCGAGAAGTTGTTTCACCAAAAAAGAAACAGCTTCAGTGGCCCATAACCAAACTTCCATATATGATAATAATGACAATATTTTTGATCCTCTTGAAAGAACCTCCAAGACATATGCCCCAAGAAAGAAAGATAACCAGGCTTAGAGGGGCCCTGCCTCTAACCAGGTAGAGGCTAGGGACAACCGTGTTTTTAGACTGTGTAAATTCATTAGCCTAGCACATCTGAACCACAAGAATATAAAGCTTTAGTTAACACTAGTGCACAGTACACATTAATCCCATCAAAACATGTGGGGGCAGAATCTGTTTCTATCACTGGTGTGACAGAGAAATCACAAGATTTTACTTTAGTAGAAGCTGAAGTAAGCCTAACTAGAAATAAATAGAAGAAACAATCTATTGTGACTGGCCCAGAAGCCCCATGCATTTTAGAGATAGACTTCCTCCGAAGTAAGTATTTCAAAAACCCAAAGAGACTCAAGTAGGCGTTTAGAATAGCTGCTGTAAAGACAGAGAGCATCAAGCAATTAAACAGCTTACCTAAACTATCAGAAAACCCATCTGCAGTAAGACTCCGAAAGGTAAAAGAGCAACGAGTACCAATTGCCACCTCGACAGTGCACCGCCGGCAGTACCGAATGAATCAGGATGCTGTAATCCCCATCCACAGAATGATCCGTGAACTAGAAAGCCAAGAAGTAGTCAGCAAAACCCACTCACCCTTCAACAGCCCCATCTAGCCTGTACATAAATCTAAAAGAGAATAAAAATTAACAGTAGACTACCATACATTAAACGAAGTGACTCCACTGCTGAGCGCTGCTGTACCAGACATGCTAGAACTCCAGTACGAGCTGAAATCCAAAGCAGCAAAGTAGTACGCCACTATTAACATTGCTAATGCGTTTTTCTCCATTCCTCTGGCAGCAGAATGCAGGCCTCAGTTTGCTTTCACCTGGAGGGGCGTGCAGTATACCTAGAACCAACTGCCCCAGGGGTGGAAGCACTGTCCTACCATCTACCATAGACTGATCCAGACTGCACTAGAAAAAGGTGAGGCTCCAGAACATCTACATTACATTAATGACATCATTGTGTAGGAGAAGACAGCAGCAAAAGTGTTTGAAAAAGGAGAGAAAATCATCCAGATTCTCCTGAAAGCCAGCTTTGCCATCAAGAAGAGCAAAGCCAAGAGACCTGCTCGAGAAATCCAGTTCCTGGGAGTGAAATAGCAAGATAGACAGCGTCAGATTCCCACCGATATAATAAACAAGATCACAGCAATATCTCCTCCAACCAATAAGAAAAAAACACAAGCTTTCCTAAGCGCCATAAGTTTTTAGAGAATACATATTCCTGAGTACAGCCAGATTGTGAGCCCTCTCTACCTAGTCACCCGCAAGAAGAACACTTTCCATTAGAGCCCTGAACAGCAACAAGCCTTTACCCAAATCAAACAAGAAATCGCTCATGCAGTAGCCCTTAACCCAGTCAAAACAAGACCAGATATGAAGAAGGTACTCTATTCTGCAGCCAGGAGCCATAGTTTGTCCTAAAGCCTTTAGCAGAAGGTGCCTAAAGAGACTCAAAGCCAACCATTAAGATTTTAAAGTCAAAGCTACAGAAAGTCTGAAGCCAGCTATACTCCAACAGAAAAGGAAATCTTAGCAGCCTATAAAAAAGTCCAAGCCGCCTCAGAAGTGATTAGCATTGAAGTACAACTCCTTCTAGCACCCTGATTACCAGTACTAAAGTAGATGTTCAGAAGAAAGGTTCCCTCCACCCACCATGCCACCAGTACTACATAGAGCAAGTAGATTGCTCTTATCTTTTTACTTTTTGGGTGACATTTAACTGTTTTAGCCTTACAGACCCATTCTTTAGAACAAAAGCCTCCTCTTCTTAGCAACAACAAAAAAACCAAAAAAAAACAGAAAGAAAAATCTTGTCAAAAAAACCTACTTTGTGAGGTTTTGGAGTGCCAACTATTTTTGCTTTAATCCTTATCTCTTCTTTTTCACAGCTTTGCGTTTAACTCTGTTCTTGGCCTCTCACCCTACCCTGTTGTCACTCTACCTAGCGGGGGAGAACTTACAGACAGCCACGGGCATGGTGACTTTGGGGGCTTATTTCACTATTCCCTTCACTCTCTCTCTCTCTTCCTCTCCCTTTCTCTCTCTTTCTCTCCCTTTCTCTCTTCACATTTCAACATCTACATTCCAACATCAGTCCACCTTCCAACATCAGTCTTCATTCTAACATCTTGGAGAGGTGAGTCTGCCAATCACCCCTTCCCCCTTTTTCAACTTCTTTACAAATTAAATTACCTTTGTTATATGTGTTCTGCAAGCATGCAATTCACAGCACCCTTCCCTTAGGCTACTAGCTGGTCACAGCTGACACAGTGCTAAAACTAAAGACTTGCTTTGCTATCACAATTTTTCCATTCACAAGCTTGAAAAGGTCGCAGGAACAAGATAAACAACAACTTACTTCCAAAGTGACCCTACCTGCACTAAAAAATTTAAGGCAATGTTAGTTAGTGTAATGAAATTTGCAATGAAGCCAAGGTTTGATTTGGGAAGGGCATCTGAGGACACAGAGTATGAGTTTTACAAATCCATATTTTGAAGAGGAAATGGACAAAATATGAATACAGTGGGGGGACAGCAAGTAAGGAATTCGTCTCTGCAATACTCTCCCTTTGACTGCCAGGATACATTGTCTAAAGAGGTTCCTGTGGTACAAACAATAACTGGATAGGAAGAGGCACTCTTGAATTTAATGTCATAATAGGAAACAGCACCTGAGCACTGCAGTGGTGAAGCACCTTGCCTGCAAACTCACCAGAGGCAAGCTACTGCTACCACGCTGCAGGGCTACCTGCAGCACAGAGGGAATTATGGCCAAGCCCTCCCTGCAGGCCTGGATAAACCACGCAAGGGACCCACAAATTCCTCACAGCTCTCTAACTCACTCAAGAAATAAAACTACAGTAAGCAGAGATCCCCCCCCACCATCTTTTTTATGTGTGTGTCACACACCCACAGTAATGCTGAAAGTAACAAATTAACAGCTTCCATTAGAAGATACTGAAACCTTTTCTTCGTCTAGCTTTGTAAGTTCCCTTTTATATATGTAGCCACCTCCAATTCTGGGTAAAAAAATGAGCCTTATTTTTCAGAAGTGCTATGCATGCACAACTCTAGCTGCTGTTCCAGGTGCACTGCAAGTAATCAGTACTTCCAGAAAAACTAACAAACAAACAAAACAAAAACTAAGAAAGCAAAAACACCTTTGGGCACCTGAAAAAGGACTGGCTGGAAGGAAAAATGTTTGTCATTGACCTACTGTTGCAGTGTGCAGCTACGCAAATGGAGCAAAAGGGCTTTGTGAATTTGAGATGGGAGTTTCTGTTTCCTAAACCTAAAGCTGGAGTTTCTATTCTGTATTTTTACGTGTATTCATCCTTCCCCCTGGAGTTATTCCCATTGGATTTTACTGATAATGTATTCACACTGGGCATTGTTCTATTGGTTTCACCTTATCTCTTATTTTCCCCTATATAACCTGTAACTCAACCCCTGATCATTGTCACTTGTACGTGCGGCGATCGGGCAAATACAACCTACTTTGGACTGCACAACAAGTGTCCAGTCTCTTGAGTCTCTTTATCCCAGTCTTGATCGCGCTCTCTAAACAGCTCTGACCATATCAAACGAACCCCCAAAGGTGTTTGTTGCTTCTCTCCGGCTCCTCCCGGAAGCGCCTGGCCAGCGCCCCGGGAAAGAGTAGTCGGGCGAAAACAAGGAAGTCGGAGAGAGAAAAGAATGAAGCAACAACCTACTAATCAGCTGGTGTTACCTTTAGTTTAACTTTACACACTGAGAACCACTTGATTGAATAGCTTTGCCTCGACTCAAAATAAATTAAAACCAGGTTTTGCTATGTCACGGCTGTAAACTAGTTTTTCAATCCTAGAGTACAGCAGGTTACGTATTTCAAGATGAAAAATCACAATGCAAATTGGAATAGTTTAAGCTACTTGTACACAGCAAAGGGAAAAGAATTAGCTGAATCAACAGCTCAATGAAGACATCTGCTCCGTATGAAGCATCCTCCCCTATTTCCTTCCCCAGCCCAAACTTCCTTGTTAATTTTTCTTTATCCTCTTGGCCTAATTTTAAAACTCTAGCTGTCATCTTCCCATCTTCTTGGATAACCCCTATTCCTAATTTCACTTGTAAATCTTGACCTAATAAGTTGCTACCTGCCCCTGGGACTAATAAGACATCCCTTATTTAAAATTTAGTTTCTCCCCCAGTTGCCACATTTTTAATGGCAGGAACTGTGAAACTCTCTTCTTTTGCTCCTGTTACTTTACAGTATTTTTGCTCACACTATAACTTTTTGGAATATTTAACAGACAGGTTCTTTCTGCCCCTGTGTCTTCTTCTTGGGGACCCACTTTTAAAGTCATCACACGCTCCAGATGGTATTTGTCCACTAAAAATTAGAGCCTTTGACACCCCTATTCTTCCTCAGTGTTCATCTCTTTGAAGATTTTCAGATCTTTTGCCCGTTTAAGACAGTCCCTCTTATAATGTCCTTTGCCCTGACAGTAAAAACAGACATTCCTGGAATGCTCCTGAGGCTTGGTTTGTATTGGGGTTTTATTCTTTTCTGTTCCCCTGTCTCTACAACCGTCATATCTAGGAGTAGTGCCTGTGTGTTTTTTATTTTTCTTGTAATTGTTTTCTCTCATGGTGACTGCCATAATTTTTGCCTTCAGTTTAGCTTTTTCCTCATCTCTCCGGACATAAACTTTCTGAGCTTCCTTCAATAAGTCATCTAATGGTTTATCATGCCAATCCTCAAATTTTTCTTTTCTTGTTTTGTTTCGGGGATTTCTGCTACCTTAAAGATTGTTATTTTCCAAAAATCCCCTGTCCAACATGTGGCATATTCTCTTTCTTCTGGATTAAACGGTTCCTTTGAGTTTACAAATACATTTAGAGCCTGACAAATCCATCTTTCAAAAGAACCATATCTAGGCCAATAAACGTGGTAAAATCTTATTTCCTTTGTTGGCCATTCAAGCATACAAAATTGTATCATCTTTTCTTTGTCCTTTTTTCTTGTACAAGGGTTTTTTTCCCACTTGGCTAACATAACTCCCAGGGGACTATCTTGGGGTATCTCTGTTGATAATTTCTTACTCCTGGATTTCTGTCCCATTTTTCAAGATCTTATCTATTCACCCCCCGCCTCTGTTTTTCACTTTCTCTTAACAACCTGAATATCACCTTTTTTCAACTACCCACGCAAAAATCCTTTCTCTCACAATACCATTTGACACAATACACCTCCCTCCAAGGAAATAAAGTAAAGCTCAAAATAAACAATCTACATTATATGTCTTCCACTCATTTCCATTTACTCACCTTTATTCTCCACTCACTCTCGCACACACATTCACACCCTCAGGCCTGTTCATTCACACTTCTACATTTCCCTTTATTTTATTGCACAGAGGAAGGAAATATTAGCAAACCTCTTAGACTTACACAAAGGGATTTCTGTTACCAGAGAATCGCGGATCGTGTAAGCCCCACCCTGACCCCTTCCACCTCCCCGAGGTTTGGCTATCCCTCTTCCCTAGAGATAGCCTCAGAGTCAGGGGTTCGGACCTCCGTACCTTGCCCGATCTGGACTCCCCACCCCCCCTCCCCCAGGGGAATGGGTTATGCGACTACTTTACGCAGATGCAGTGCTAAAAGGTCCTACGATACTGAGCCATCCTTGCTTTGGGGGCAGCCGCTCTAGGCTTCAGTACCGCCAGGCCTCTGGGAAGTGCCCTGAATTTAGTTGCCTCTGGTGCCAATTCACCTTTGAGGCTGGCTGCATGCGACTCACACCTGGTGCGAGTCACAGCTTCCCCCTCACGCCCGGGGGAACAAGGCTAGGTTTGCAGGTTTTGCCTCAGCTCCCACCCACGGGGAATTGTTTGTGCGAGACCCACCCTCGCATATGCAACAAGACAACAAGGTACCTTTCTCTGGCCAATCCCAGAGCTCTTGGATATCCCTCAATCCAGCTGTGTTTTCCAACCCCAGATCCTCTTGGGCTTATCCCCAAACTGGCAAAATTTTTACTCCATCCTGGGTGCTCTCGAATATTAATATCTCAACCCAGCAAACTTAATTCTGGGTGTTCTTGGGCATTCTTATCCCTCAATCCAGCAGAATTGTTACGGGCCCCTCCCACACAGTTTACCTTTTATTTTTCCCCAATAGATTATGCCAAGAAAACCCTCTTTTTACCTTTTTTTTTTTTTTTCCCAATTAATTACCTTTTATTTTCCTCCCCCACCAAGGGGTCCCACTCTTTCCCTGAGACCCAGTCCCGGTTTCCCCAGGGGGGATTCTCTAACTCTTTTTATCACTCGCTTCGTCGAAACGCAGCATGGGAGACTACTGCTCTCGCTTAGCAGGTCTGGGGTAACCAGCCCGCCTCTCATTCACACACATTCATCCCCCCTTTATCCGCCCCGTCCCAACAAATACTTACCTATCCTTTGTCCTTGGGTCTTTGTTCTTCGTGTACACTTTAGTCTTAGGGGCTAATTACCGCGGTTTTAGGGAATCTCTTCCCTTTTCTTTGTTTTATTGTCCCCTTTTGTCCATTGGAATCGTAACCTGCGTCTGTCGGTCACACTAGGGGAGCACAGTGAGGCTGCCTAACAGGGCAGGACGCGTCTCCCCCACTCTGACTCTCCTAAGGCACTGGCAGAGAGGTGTTAAGAACCATCCTCTGCTACCATAATTGTGAAAAATGCCAATCACTTGTTTTAGTGATTGTCCTAGCCAAGAAACAATGTAAAGTGTCCAGAAGGTAGTCGGGGTTTAGTTAAAAGAGACTAAATTCAGGTAAAGGATTCAAAATGCTAAATTGTGGGAATGGAGCTTTAGTTGCCTGTTAGTATATTGCATTTTACATAGATACACCATTTAAAGTATTTTCTTTCCCTTTCTTTCTGAGGCCTGAAAATGGGAAGAGGTTATAGTAAAGGAGCAGATCCTTCCAAAGAGAAAGCCAAGAGGATTCCCCCTAACAGCCCCTTAGGGCAATTGTTAGACCAATGGGATTCTCTGGAAGCCACGAAGGGTCTAAACAAGAGTAAGGTGATACATTACAGTATAGAAGTATGGCCGAAGTTAGAATTACAGGGAGAATGGCCATGGTATGGAACCCAAGATCAGTGGATGTGTAATCAGCTAAACCAACACCTAAAAACCTCAGAGGACCTTGATATAGAACAACTATCTTATGCAGCTTGCTGGCTGGAGAATTCTATAAATAATGAGAATGTGAGAATATGCAAATTACAAAGAAATAGAGAAGAAGCCAAAGAGAATGGAGAAGAAGAGACTAGAAAAAGAAAAAGATGGGACCCCCTTGATTACCTACCCCCTTCTGCTCCTGTTACCTCTCCAACAGTTTCCCCAGTTAATCCTTCGGCCCCTCCTATTATTCCTTTCCCCGGTTTTCCCACCTCTATTCCAACTGAAATGAACAGGGCTAATGCCTTTATTAATGTTCAGCTCTTTATTAAAAAGATCAGCTGGGCAGGGGGCTCGACGCAGAGCTCGCCCCCGTAGTCGTAGCTTTCCCAGGCAGCCGGAAGGAAGGCGGCGTGCAGAGCCGGTCACTGGAGTCCCGAGCAGCAGCTGTCCTTTCTCCTTTCCTTGTGGCACACCGGTGGCCCGAGGATGAGGAGGCGTGGTGTGCAGAGTCTGTTGCTGAAGTCCAGAACAACAGCTGTCCCCGCTCCTTCCTTGGTGGCAGCACCAGGGCTCTCCGTCTCTATCTCCCTGCTTCTCAGAGCCTAATATAGTCTGTTCTCTCTTAGGTGATGGCGATGGTTAAAAGCCAGTCAGGGGATGTGTTTCCCTCTTCCTCAGCTAGGGCATTTATCTAGACTCCTCTATTGTGTTCAGTTTTTGATTTATATTCATTTTTATCTCCTAAAAATACTCCCATGATCCAAAGGGGTTTTTATTTGCATGTTAGTCCCAGAATGGCAGCGTGGAGGAGTGGGAGGCCAGGTAGTTTAGAGAAAACAAACAGAGCAATTAGCTAATTAGCATTTCAATATCGGTACTTAGCTAGAGTTAGCAGTTTTCTTTTAGTGTTGCCATGGGAACTAGGAAAGCCCTGCCCGCGTCTCTGGGGAACACCTGGAAACTGTTCATAACAAATCCCTCCTCTACTTCTTTGATCGGGCTTAAGCCCGCATCAACTTACAGTCTTTGGCTTTTGAGGGCTAACTTCTTTTGGCTTTTTTATGCTTCTACTCAGGCCTGAGGGTAATTCTAGTGTTCTTTAGAAACCAAGTTTTTTTTTTTTTTTTTTTTTTTAGGTAACTCCTTTGGCTAAAGGACACATAGTCTTATTAAACAATTACCAAGTACTTAAACCTTTTCTATGGTACTTTAACTCAGAAACAGTTATTAACACCTTACTGTATATCAGCCTCTAGCAAGTCTTCTTTAAAGTTAATTTTAAGTCCTCTGGTTTCTTAATTACTGTCCATGCACAGGAGGAGGCGGGTGGCACTGTTGGGTCTGGTCCGGCGTCCGGGGGTGGCACTGGTCCTTTGACTCTGGTGACGTGGGTCCAGCCTTTTTCTTGGGTCCGCACTGCAGTGTGTGTGGTGAGTAGTACCTGGAAAGGTCCCTCGAATTTGGGGGTTAATGGAGTAGTAGTGTTCCAGGACTTTATCAACACCCAATCCCCAGGACTGATGTTGTGCGCATTGGTGTCTAGAGGGGAAGTTTGGGGAAGATACCCCTTCTTCCTGAGGCCTTCTAGGGATTTTCCTATGACCTCTAAATATTTCTGGGTTGCTGCCTCCCCTTCCAGATAATCTGCTGTACTGAAAGGGGTGATTAAAAAAGGGAGTCCAAACATCATTTCATATGGAGAGACCCCCATGTCGGACCGAGGTCTGGTTCTGATGCGCAAGAGAGCGAGAGGTAAACACCTGAGCCAATTCATTTTTGTTTCTTCAATTAATTTAGTTAACACATTTTTAAGGGTTCTATTCATCCTTTCTACTCTTCCAGAGCTCTGAGGATGCCATGGGGTGTGTAATCTCCACCTTATCCCCAGGGCTTTTGTTACTTGATGTAAAGTTTGAGCAACAAAATGTGGGCCTCGGTCCGAGTCAATGTTATTGACCAGGCCGTATCGTGGTATGATGTTTTCTAGGATTATTCTTGCAACTTCCTGCGCAGTTTCTTTTCTGGTTGGGAAGGCCTCCACCCAGTGAGTGAGATGATCTACGATCACTAGTAAATGTTTGTGCCCCTGCACAGAGGGCATTTCAGTGAAATCTACTTGTATGTTTTGAAAAGGTCTCAAAGCAATTTTTCCTCCCCCATACGCAATTTTTCTCATTACCTTTTGGTCAGTTTTCAGGCAAATCGCACACCCTCTTGTGACTGCTTTCGCCAGATCATAAACTCCAAGGCATAAATTTTCCCGTAAAAAGTGGTCGCACAAACCTTGGATTCCCCAGTGGGTCAATTCGTGTAACTCTACTAGCACTCTTTGAGCTAGGGCTTTATTTAGGAACCTACGCCCATCAGGAGTTAACCATTCTCCTTGTTTCCCTTGATGTAATTCTAGTTCTTTTATTGTTTTTAATTCTTTTTCACTGAACCTCGGCTCTTCCTTTTTTCTTTCTCTACTTGGTCCTACTTCTATTTTAAAAGCTTTTACTGGGTTTCTTGGGTCTAAGGCTGCTTCTTTAGCTATCTGATCTGCTAATCGGTTTCCCTTTTCTTCACGTGTGTGTCCTTTCTGATGTCCCTTTATATGCACCACCGCTATCTCTGCGGGCTTTTGTAAGGATTCTAATACTAGTTTTATCAGTTTCTCATGTACTAGGTTCTTCCCTTTGGAGTTTAAGTAGCCACGTTCCTCCCAAATTTTTCCAAAGGTATGGATGATCCCAAACGCATATTGCGAGTCTGTGTAAATAGTTCCTTGATCTCCCTTTAACAGATCTAATCCTCTTTTCAAAGCATAGACTTCACAACACTGGGCTGACCAGTTCGAGGGCAGTTTCCCTTTTTCCATGACTTTCATGTCTTCCCCATCTATGACAGCATATCCTGAGGCTCTTTTCCCTTCTACTACTCTTGAGGACCCATCTATAAAGAGGGATTTCCCGTATGGCAAGGGTACATCTTCTAAATCCTCTCTCACTTTGGTCTGTAGATTTATGAGTTCAACACAATCATGTTCTAGATCTGCTAGGGGTTCTCCGGTAAGAAATTGTGCAGGGTTTAGACATTTGGAGGTGACTAACTCTAAGTCCCCTGTGTTCATTAAGATGATCTCATACCTCAGTATTCTAGAGTCAGTCAACCACTGCTGAGCTTTTTGGCTTAGCACTGTTTTGAGATCGTGGGGGGTGTGGACTTGAATTTTCCCTTGCAGAGTAAATTTTTGGGCTTCTTCTATCAGGATAGCTGCAGCTGCAATTACTTGTAGGCAAGTTGGCCATCCTCTGGCTACTGGGTCTAATAGTTTTGAGAGGTAGGCAATTGGTTTTTTTTGTCTTCCCCATTCCTGGGTTAATACCCCATATGCAATTCCCCCTTCTGTACTCACAAACAGATTAAACTCTTTCTTAAGGTCAGGCAGGCTTAGAACGGGTGCTGAGGATAGTTTATCTTTCAATCCTCGTAGCTGTTCCTCATCCTCTTCTGTCCACTTTACAGGCTCAGAGTCTACTAATTTATCATAAAGGAACTTCACGCTTTTGGTGTATTGATCTAACCACAGTTTACAATAACCAACCAGGCCTAGTAGCTTCCTTACATCTCGCTTAGTTTTGGGAGCTGGGATAGAGAGGATACCTGAGATTCTCTCGGGACTTAGTTTCTTATACCCTCCTCCAATTATGTGACCTAGGTAAGTCACTTCAGATTCTACAAATTGTAGTTTTTCTTGGGATACTTTTAGACCGTTTTCTCCCAGGAAATTTAGGAGTCGAACACTAGTGGTTTTTACCCGGTCTCGCTCATTTCCAGATACTAATAAGTCATCTACATACTGTAAGATCTGAGTGTTTTCTTCAGGGGTGAACTGCCCTAGTAGTTCCTCTAGTGCTTGCCCAAAGAGGTTTGGGGATTCTGTAAACCCCTGTGGGAGGCGTGTCCATCTTAGCTGTTGCTTTCTCCTTCTGTCAGGATCTTCCCACTCAAATGCAAACCAGTCACGACATTCCTCTGCCAGCGGGCATGCCCAGAAGGCATCTTTCAAATCTATAACTGTGAACGAGGCATGTTCCCTTGGAATTTGGCTTAAAAGGGTATAGGGGTTGGATACTACAGGGTGTCTGGTAATAGTCTTCTTGTTTACTTCCCTTAAGTCTTGAACTAGCCTGTATTTCCCCTCTGCTTTTCTTACGGCTAGTATAGGGGTGTTATGGGGGGACATGCAGGATTCTAGAATACCTTGCTCTAATAGTCGTTCGATCACTGGGGCTAATCCTCTCCTGCCCTCAGGGGATATTGGGTATTGCTTGACTCAGATAGGGGGTGTATCTTTTTGCATTTCTATTTTTATTGGCGTGATGCTCAAGTATCCACACTTACTCTCTTCTGCCCATACTCTGGGGTCTATTTCCTCTATGTCTCTCTGGGTCAGCCTCATGACCTGGACTACCATCCTCCCATCCCTCGGGATGATCCCTACCCCCAGTTGAACTTGCAAGTCTCTTCCCAAGAGGTTACTCCCTAAATTGGGCAGATAGATAAAGTCTGCCAAGCATTGTCTTGAATTCCCCTTGATTTCTATATTCTCAACTATAGATGCTTTAAATGGTCTTCCCTCTGCCCCTAAAACCTCACAGACCTTCTTCCCAATGGTGATTCCTACTGGTAACTTGTTTATACTGGACTTATCTGCCCCTGTGTCAACTAAGAACTCAAATTCTTCATAGTGGGGACCCACCTCAAAGTTTACCAAGGGCTCTTCTTGATGGTTCATTGGGTCCCTTAACTTATAGAGCCCCTGACACCCCTAGTCATCTCCCCTTGAAATCTCTTCTAAGACTTCTTGTTCTCTATGCATTACCTCATCAAACTGAAACTTCTTACAATTCCTTTTAAGGTGTCCTATCTCACCACAGTAATAGCACCTCCTGTTGCTTTCTGAGGCCTCAAGTTTCCTGAACTCATTAAAGTTCTTATTTGCTCCATATGATGGTGTTGGTTGGTCTCTAATTTTTGGTAATGGCCCTGGTCTATTCTCACTTGACTTAGACGGCAGTGCTGGTGATCTGTCTGCTCTTATACTTTCTCGAGCAACTGCAACCATAATTCTAGCCTTAGTTTTGGCCTTCTCCTCTTCCCTCCTTAGATAAACTCTCAGGGCTTCTTTGAGCAGCTCATTCATATTCTTTTCTTGCCAGTCCTCCATCTTTTCTAGCTTCCGTCTAATATCGGGCCAGGATTTGGTGACAAACTGGACCTTCAAGAGGACTTGACCCTCTGGGCTATCTGGGTCTATATTTGAATATAACTGGAAATTTCGTTTTAGTCGGTTAAGCCACATTGCTGGCGTCTCATCCTTCTCCTGCGTACTATCAAAGGCCAATTTCGTGTTGCTTCCCCTAGGGATGGACTCTTTGATCCCTCTTATCATGAGTGACCGATAGTCTCTCATGTTTTGCCTTCCTTCTTCCTGGTTGGGATTCCAGTTGGGGTCTACTAAGGGTATCTTTTGGTCCCCTGGGGGCCCCAATCTATTTTCTCTTTCCCATATCTTCACCCCTGCCCTTCGGATTATCCGGACCTCTTCTGGAGAGAACAGGATGCTTAGAATAGAGTTAAGCTCTCCCCAGGTATAAATATTCGGCCCTAGAAATTGGTCTAACTGGTTAGATATTCCAACGGGGTCTTCTACTAAATTTCCTAGCTCTTTCTTAAATCCCCGGACTTCGGAAGCTGTCAGAGGTGCATCTACAAACCCAACTCCTCCAGCTACTCCACCCATGGGGACTTCCCTAAGGGGAAAGAGCCTTTTTACCTGTGGTGCTTTGGATCGGGTGTTACAATATGGCCCTCCTTCTAAGGCCCCATGTAGGGAGGTAGTAGTTGAGGCAGGTGCATTAGGCAAGGGAGCTCCCGTTGGAAATAGGGGAAGAGGGAACTGGGGAGGTGGTTGGAATAGAGGGGGGAAACCCGGGGAAAAGAATAATAGGAGGGGCCAAAGGATTAACTGGGGAAACTGTTGGGGAGGTAACAGGAGCAAAAGGGGGTAGGTAATCAAGGGGGTCCCATCTTTTTCTTTTTCTAGTCTCTTCTTCTCCATTCTCTTTGTCTTCTTTATTTCTTTGTAACTTGCATATTCTCACAGTCTCATTATTTATAGAATTCTCCAGCCAGCAAGCTGCGTAAGATAGTTGTTCTATATCAAGGTCCTCTCGGGTTTTTAGGTGTTGGTTTAGCTGATTACACATCCACCGATCTTGGGTTCCATACCATGGCCATTCTCCCTGTAATTCTAACTTTGGCCATACTTCTATACTGTAATGTATCATCTTACTCTTGTTTAGACCCTTCGTGGCTTCCAGAGAATCCCATTGGTCTAACAATTGCCCTAAGGGGCTGTTAGGGGGAATCCTCTTGGCTTTTTCTTTGGAAGGATCTGCTCCTTTACTATAACCTCTTCCCATTTTCAGGCCTCAGAAAGAAAGGGAAAGAAAATACTTTAAATGGTGTATCTATGTAAAATGGAATATACTAACAGGCAATTACAGCTCCATTCCCACAACTTAGCATTTTGAATCCCTTGCCTGAATTTAGTCTCTTTTAACTAAACCACGACTACCTTCTCGACACTTTACATTGTTCCTTGGTTAGGAAAATCATAGTCACATTCACATCTATTGTCCTCTGTCCTCTTGCTCCTCAGCCTAATTTTTGGACTTCTTGTTGGACTTTCTAGGCTTGTACCCTTGCTAAGCCTCGCCCCCAACTCCTACTTGGTCCGTTGCCTAACATTCTTACTAGGCTTGGGAAGCTTGGTCTCCCTGCCGAGGTAAGGTCGAACGTCCTGCCGAGCCTTACACTCGAACTCCGGCCAAGCCCCCTTGCCTGACTCTCCTACTAGGCTTGGGAAGCTTGGTCTCCCTGCCGAGGTAAGGTCGAACGTCCTGCCGAGCCTTACACTCGAACTCCGGCCAAGCCCCCTTGCCTGACTCTCCTACTAGGCTTGGGAAGCTTGGTCTCCCTGCCGAGGTAAGGTCGAACGTCCTGCCGAGCCTTACACTCGAACTCCGGCCAAGCCCCCTTGCCTGACTCTCCTACTAGGCTTGGGAAGCTTGGTCTCCCTGCCGAGGTAAGGTCGAACGTCCTGCCGAGCCTTACACTCGAACTCCGGCCAAGCCCCCTTGCCTGACTCTCCTACTAGGCTTGGGAAGCTTGGTCTCCCTGCCGAGGTAAGGTCGAACGTCCTGCCGAGCCTTACACTCGAACTCCGGCCAAGCCCCCTTGCCTGACTCTCCTACTAGGCTTGGGAAGCTTGGTCTCCCTGCCGAGGTAAGGTCGAACGTCCTGCCGAGCCTTACACTCGAACTCCGGCCAAGCCCCCTTGCCTGACTCTCCTACTAGGCTTGGGAAGCTTGGTCTCCCTGCCGAGGTAAGGTCGAACGTCCTGCCGAGCCTTACACTCGAACTCCGGCCAAGCCCCCTTGCCTGACTCTCCTACTAGGCTTGGGAAGCTTGGTCTCCCTGCCGAGGTAAGGTCGAACGTCCTGCCGAGCCTTACACTCGAACTCCGGCCAAGCCCCCTTGCCTGACCCTACTAGGCTTGGGAAGCTTGGTCTCCCTGCCGAGGTAAGGTCGAACGTCCTGCCGAGCCTTACACTCGAACTCCGGCCAAGCCCCCTTGCCTGACTCTCCTACTAGACTTAGCTTCCTTGCCTTCCTGCCTTTCTGCTTACTCGGGTTAGTGCCTGCTCTGACGGGGACATCCTGCCCTGCCTTCCAGGGCCATTCCCCTATCTGCTCTGACGGGGACCTCCATCCATGCCTGCCATGGACATCCTACCTGCCCTGTCATCCTCTCCTGCCTGGTGGGGACATGCCTTTTGCCTGTTGGGGGTATGGTCTCTGTCTGCCAGGTACATGTCACTCCTGCCTGCTAGGACACCCTGTCCTACCTGCCAGGGACATCCCACCTGCCCTCCTATCCCATCCTGACGGCGCCGGGGACATGTCCTCTAGGACCTCCACATCCCACCTACCCTGCTGGAGGTATTCCCCTTGCCCTGATTGCCAGGGACTTACTTTGCCCATAGGGCACCTCCACACGCTCGGAGGAGGGCCTGCTTTACTTCTAAGGAGACGCCTCAGTCGCTCCTCTGTTCCACTTGCTTCCCCCCGTTCCCGGCCGGCCCCTTCGCAGGAGTCCGGAAACGCGGTACTAGCGGGTCCCTCTCACTTCAGGGGTCCGAGCTGCCGGCCCCCGTCTCATTCACTCACTCATTCTCTCGTCTCCCGGTTTTTCTTACCAATCCGACGCTCCTCTGTGTTGCTCGTCTCACGCTGATCCTAGGGTCCGAAGGTAGCCAGCAACTCCCGAGGGTCCCTCGAAGCAGGTGGTCCAGCTGTCCAGCTGTCCGGGGGTCCTCTTCGGGCGTGGCTCTCCTGGACGAGCCCCCAAATTGAAATGAACAGGGCTAATGCCTTTATTAATGTTCAGCTCTTTATTAAAAAGATCAGCTGGGCAGGGGGCTCGACGCAGAGCTCGCCCCCGTAGTCGTAGCTTTCCCAGGCAGCCGGAAGGAAGGCGGCGTGCAGAGCCGGTCACTGGAGTCCCGAGCAGCAGCTGTCCTTTCTCCTTTCCTTGTGGCACACCGGTGGCCCGAGGATGAGGAGGCGTGGTGTGCAGAGTCTGTTGCTGAAGTCCAGAACAACAGCTGTCCCCGCTCCTTCCTTGGTGGCAGCACCAGGGCTCTCCGTCTCTATCTCCCTGCTTCTCAGAGCCTAATATAGTCTGTTCTCTCTTAGGTGATGGCGACGGTTAAAAGCCAGTCAGGGGATGTGTTTCCCTCTTCCTCAGCTAGGGCATTTATCTAGACTCCTCTATTGTGTTCAGTTTTTGATTTATATTCATTTTTATCTCCTAAAAATACTCCCATGATCCAAAGGGGTTTTTATTTGCATGTTAGTCCCAGAATGGCAGCGTGGAGGAGTGGGAGGCCAGGTAGTTTAGAGAAAACAAACAGAGCAATTAGCTAATTAGCATTTCAATATCGGTACTTAGCTAGAGTTAGCAGTTTTCTTTTAGTGTTGCCATGGGAACTAGGAAAGCCCTGCCCGCGTCTCTGGGGAACACCTGGAAACTGTTCATAACACAACCACCTCCCCAACTCCCTCTTCCCCTTCCCCAACGGGAGCTCCCTTGCCTAATGCGCCTGCCTCAACTACTACCTCCCTACCTGGGGCCTTAGAAGGAGGGCCATATTGTAACACCCGATCCAAAGCACCACGGGTAGAAAGGCTCTTTCCCCTTAGGGAAGTCCTTATGGGTGGAGCAGCTGGAGGAGTTGGGTTTGTAGATGCACCTCTGACAGCTTCCGAAGTCCGGGGATTTAAGAAAGAGCTAGGAAATTTAGTAGAAGACCCCGTTGGAATATCTAACCAGTTAGACCAATTTCTAGGGCCGAATATTTATACCTGGGGAGAGCTTAACTCTATTCTAAGCATTCTGTTCTCTCCAGAAGAGGTCCGGATGATCCGAACAGCAGTGGTAAAAATATGGGAAAGAGAAAATAGATTGGGGCCCCCAGGGGACCAAAAGATACCCTTAGTAGACCCCAACTGGAATCCCAACCAGGAAGAAGGAAGGCAAAACATGAGAGACTATCGGTCACTCATGATAAGAGGGATCAAAGAGTCCATCCCTAGGGGAAGCAACACGAAATTGGCCTTTGATAGTACGCAGGAGAAGGATGAGACGCCAGCAATGTGGCTTAACCGACTAAAACGAAATTTCCAGTTATATTCAAATATAGACCCAGATAGCCCAGAGGGTCAAGTCCTCTTGAAGGTCCAGTTTGTCACCAAATCCTGGCCCGATATTAGACGGAAGCTAGAAAAGATGGAGGACTGGCAAGAAAAGAATATGAATGAGCTGCTCAAAGAAGCCCTGAGAGTTTATCTAAGGAGGGAAGAGGAGAAGGCCAAAACTAAGGCTAGAATTATGGTTGCAGTTGCTCGAGAAAGTATAAGAGCAGACAGATCACCAGCACTGCCGTCTAAGTCAAGTGAGAATAGACCAGGGCCATTACCAAAAATTAGAGACCAACCAACACCATCATATGGAGCAAATAAGAACTTTAATGAGTTCAGGAAACCTGAGGCCTCAGAAAGCAACAGGAGGTGCTATTACTGTGGTGAGATAGGACACCTTAAAAGGAATTGTAAGAAGTTTCAGTTTGATGAGGTAATGCATAGAGAACAAGAAGTCTTAGAAGAGATTTCAAGGGGAGATGACTAGGGGTGTCAGGGGCTTTATAAGTTAAGGGACCCAATGAATCATCAAGAAGAGCCCTTGGTAAACTTTGAGGTGGGTCCCCACTATGAAGAATTTGAGTTCTTAGTTGACACAGGGGCAGATAAGTCCAGTACAAACAAGTTACCAGTAGGAATCACCATTGGGAAGAAGGTCTGTGAGGTTTTAGGGGCAGAGGGAAGACCATTTAAAGCATCTATAGTTGAGAATATAGAAATCAAGGGGAATTCAAGACAATGTTTGGCAGACTTTATCTATCTGCCCAATTTAGGAAGTAAACTCTTGGGAAGAGACTTGCAAGTTCAACTGGGGGTAGGGATCATCCCAAGAGATGGGAGGATGGTAGTCCAGGTCATGAGGCTGACCCAGAGAGACATAGAGGAAATAGACCCCAGAGTATGGGCAGAAGAGAGTAAGTGTGGATACTTGAGCATCACGCCAATAAAAATAGAAATGCAAAAAGATACACCCCCTATCCGAGTCAAGCAATACCCAATATCCCCCGAGGGCAGGAGAGGATTAGCCCCAGTGATCGAACGACTATTAGAGCAAGGTATTCTAGAATCCTGCATGTCCCCCCATAACACCCCTATACTAGCTGTAAGAAAAGCAGAGGGGAAATACAGACTAGTTCAAGACTTAAGGGAAGTAAACAAGAGGACTATTACCAGACACCCTGTAGTATCCAACCCCTATACCCTTTTAAGCCAAATTCCAAGGGAGTATGCCTGGTTCACAGTAATAGATTTGAAAGGTGCCTTCTGGGCATGTCCGCTGGCAGAGGAATGTCGTGACTGGTTTGCATTTGAGTGGGAAGATCCTGACAGAAGGAGAAAGCAACAGCTAAGATGGACACGCCTCCCACAGGGGTTTACAGAATCCCCAAACCTCTTTGGGCAAGCACTAGAGGAACTACTAGGGCAGTTCACCCCTGAAGAAAACATTCTGATCTTACAGTATGTAGATGACTTATTAGTATCTGGAAATGAGCGAGACCGGGTCAAAACCACCAGTGTTCGACTCCTAAATTTCCTGGGAGAAAACGGCCTAAAAGTATCCCAAGAAAAACTACAATTTGTAGAATCTGAAGTGACTTACCTAGGTCACATAATTGGAGGAGGGTATAAGAAACTAAGTCCTGAGAGAATCTCAGGTATCCTGTCTATCCCAGCTCCCAAAACTAAGAGAGATGTAAGGAAGCTACTAGGCCTGGTTGGTTATTGTAAACTGTGGTTAGATCAATACACCAAAAGCGTGAAGTTCCTTTATGATAAATTAGTAGACTCTGAGCCTGTAAAGTGGACAGAAGAGGATGAGGAACAGCTACGAGGATTGAAAGATAAACTATCCTCAGCACCCGTTCTAAGCCTGCCTGACCTTAAGAAAGAGTTTAATCTGTTTGTGAGTACAGAAGGGGGAATTGCATATGGGGTATTAACCCAGGAATGGGGAAGACAAAAAAAACCAATAGCCTACCTCTCAAAACTACTAGACCCAGTAGCCAGAGGATGGCCAACTTGCCGACAAGTAATTGCAGCTGCAGCTATCCTGATAGAAGAAGCCCAAAAATTGACTTTGCAAGGGAAAATTCAAGTCCACACCCCCCACGATCTCAAAACAGTGCTAAGCCAAAAAGCTCAGCAGTGGTTGACTGACTCTAGAATATTGAGGTATGAGATCATCTTAATGAACACAGGTGACTTAGAGTTAGTCACCTCCAAATGTCTAAACCCTGCACAATTTCTTACCGGAGAACCCCTGTCAGATGTAGAACATTATTGTGTTGAACTCATAAATCTACAGACCAAAGTGAGAGAGGATTTAGAAGATGTACCCTTGCCATATGGGAGATCCCTTTTTATAGATGGGTCCTCAAGAATAGTAGGAGGGAAAAGAGCCTCAGGATATGCTGTCATAGATGGGGAAGACATGAAAGTAATGGAAAAAGGGAAACTGCCCTCAAACTGGTCAGCCCAGTGTTGTGAAGTCTATGCTTTGAAAAGAGGATTAGACCTGTTAGAGGGAGACCAAGGAACTATTTACACAGACTCGCAATATGCGTTTGGGATCATCCATACCTTTGGAAAAATTTGGGAGGAACGTGGCTACTTAAACTCCAAAGGGAAGAACCTAGTATATGAGAAACTGATAAAACTAGTATTAGAATCCTTACAAAAGCCCGCAGGGATAGCTGTGGTGCATATAAAGGGACATCAGAAAGGACACACACGTGACGAAAAGGGAAACCGATTAGCAGATCAGATCGCTAAAGAAGCAGCCTTAGACCCAAGAAACCCAGTAAAAGCTTTTAAAATAGAAGTAGGACCAAGTAGAGAAAGAAAAAAAGAAGAGCCGAGGTTCAGTGAAAAAGAATTAAAAACAATAAAAGAACTAGAATTACATCAAGGGAAACAAGGAGAATGGTTAACTCCTGATGGGCGTAGGTTCCTAAATAAAGCCCAAGCTCGAAGAGTGCTAGTAGAGTTACACGAATTGACCCACTGGGGAATCCAAGGTTTGTGCGACCACTTTTTAGGGGAAAATTTATGTCTTGGAGTATATGATCTGGCGAAAGCAGTCACAAGAGGGTGTGCAATTTGCCTGAAAACTGACCAAAAGGTAATGAGAAAAACTGCGTGTGGGGGAGGAAAACTTGCTTTGAGACCTTTTCAAAACATACAAGTAGATTTCACTGAAATGCCCTCTGTGCAGGGGCACAAACATTTACTAGTGATCGTCGATCACCTCACTCACTGGGCGGAGGCTTTCCCAACCGAAAAGGAAACTGCGCAGGAAGTTGCAAGAATAATCCTAGAAAACATCATACCACGATATGGGCTAGTCAATAACATTGACTCGGACCGAGGTCCACATTTTGTTGCTCAAACTTTACATCAAGTAACAAAAAGCCTGGGGATAAGGTGGAGATTGCACACCCCATGGCATCCTCAAAGCTCTGGAAGAGTAGAAAGGATGAATAGAACTCTTAAAAATGTGTTAACTAAATTAATTGAAGAAACAAAAATGAATTGGCTCAGGTGTTTACCTCTCGCTCTCTTGCGCATCAGAACCAGACCTCGGTCCGACATAGGGGTCTCTCTGTATGAAATGATGTTTGGACTCCCTTTTTTAATCACCCCTTTCAGTACAGCAGATTACCTGGAAGGGGAGGCAGCAACTCAGAAATATTTAGAGGTCATAGGAAAATCCCTAGAAGGCCTCAGGAAGAAGGGGTATCTCCCCCAAACCTCCCCTCTGGACACCAATGCGCACAACATCAGTCCTGGGGATTCGGTGTTGATAAAGTCCTGGAACACTACTACTCCATTAACCCCCAAATTCGAAGGACCTTTCCAGGTACTACTCACCACACACACAGCGGTGCGGACCCAAGAAAAAGGCTGGACCCATGTCACCAGAGTCAAAGGACCAGTGCCACCCCCGGACGCCAGACCAGACCCAACAGTGTCACCCGCCTCCTCTTGTGCATGGACAGTAATTAAGAAACCAGAGGACTTAAAATTAACCTTAAGGAAGACTTGCCAGAGACTGATATACAGTAAGGTGTTAATAACTGTTTCTGAGTTAAAGTACCATAGAAAAGGTTTAAGTACTTGGTAATTGTTTAATAAGACTAAGTGTCCTTTAGCCAAAGGAGTTACGTAGAAAAAAAAATTTAATTAGTAAGTCTTACTTGGTTTCTAAAGAACACTAGAATTTCCATCAGACCTGAGTAAAAGCATACAAATGCCAAAAGAAGTTAGCCCTCAAAAGCCAAAGACTGTAAGTTGATGCGGGCTTAAGCCTGATCAAAGAAATAGAGGAGGGATTTGTTATGAACAGTTTCCAGGTGTTCCCCAGAGACGCGGGCAGGGCTTTCCTAGTTCCCATGGCAACACTAAAAG